>NW_028276170.1:16375715-16712620 GCF_052056855.1 Sturnus vulgaris
CTTCACATCATTATTATTCTGTACTGGATTTGAAGGATGCTTTCTGGGGGTGTCCAATCACAGAAGATAATAAACAGTATTTTGCTTTTGAGTGGGAACAGGAGGAAGGAGGGAAAATGATAAAACAACAATTGCCATGGACAGTACTCCCTCAAGGATATACAGAGTCACCAGTTCTGTTTGGGCAAGCTTTGCAGAAAATATTAAGAGAGTTTACTCCACCCTTAGGAGTCAAGTTGTTGCAGTATGTAGATGATTTGCTCTTATCAGGGGAACAGGAAAAGGTGGTTGAAGAGGCTACTGTAAAGCTGCTTAATTTTCTTGCAAAAAAGGGACTTAGAGTATCCAAAAAGAAAGCACAGTTAGTAGAAAAGAAGGTCAAATATTTGGGACACATTCTGTCCGAAGGGTTACGGTGTATTGATCCAGAAAGGATACAAGGGATTTTACAGGTACCATTACCCCAGACTAAAAAGGAGTTACAGCGGTTTTTAGGGTTGGTGGGGTACTGCAGAGCATGGATCGAGGATTTTTCTGTGGTGGCCAGACCTTTATATAACTTTTTGACCCAAAACAGTCCTAATGTCGTGGTATGGACACCAGAAGGAGAGAAAAGCTTTAAGAAATTAAAAGACAAATTGGTTAAGGTCCCAGTCCTAGCTCTTCCAGATGCAGAAAAATAATTTCAGCTATATGTGGATGTCAAACAGGGTCATGCTAAAGGAATTTTGGTGCAAGAGCATGGGGGAACACGGAGGCCTGTTGCCTGTTTTTCTAAGTTGTTAGACCCGGTGGCCAGAGGCGGCCCCATTGTCTGCAGAACTGTGCAGCCACAGCTCTGATGGTGGCTGAGGCCCGAAAGCTGACAAGGGGAGGGCATCTCATTGTTAAAGTCCCACATCAGATTAAAGCTTTGTTAACTGAGAGAGCCTCTAAGTGGATGACGAGTGCTCGATTATTACAGTATGAATCTTGTTTAATGGAACAGGAGGATTTAGAATTTAAAGGTGGGGAAATTTTTAATCCAGCCTCTTATTTAAATGGCCCTGGAGAAAAGGGGGGCCAGGAAGAAATCCATGATTGTATCCAGGTTATAGACCTCCAGACACGGGCTAGGGAAGATCTCCGAGATATTCCCTGGCCTGAGGGAGAGAATGTGTTCATTGATGGGTCCTCCAAGGTGGTAGAAGGAAAACGATTTACAGGATACTCTATCGTGAATGGGAAGCAATTAAAGGAAGGAGGGAGGTTACCACACACCTGGTCAGCTCAGACAGCAGAGCTGTACGGGCTTGTGAGAGCCTGTGAATTATACCAGGACAAGACAGTAAATATATTTACTGATTCTAAATATGCATATGGGGTAATACATGCATTTAGAAAACTATGGGAAGAAAGAGGTTTATTAAGCTGCAGAGGAAAGACATTAGCTCACGAGAACTTAATCTCTCGCCTATTGGAGGCAGTGAATTTACCAAAAAAGGTGGCGATAATCCACATTAAGGGGCATCAGGCAGGATGGTCGGAGGAGGCAATAGGAAACCGACTGGCTGATGAAGAAGCTCGCAAAGCTGCATTGTTTCCAGAAGTCTCTAAGATCCTGCCTTTGCTCCCAGTAACTGCACCACTGCCAGAGAAACTCTCTTTTCCCCCAGAGGAACTTGAGATAATTAAAAAGAGTGGGGCAGAGAAAAGAGAAAATAATTGGTTTACAAGGGATGGTAAGCAGTGGATACCAAAAGCTCTGGCCTTACAATTGTTAAAACAACTTCATGAAGGGAGTCATTGGGGCTCCCGAGGACTGGCAGAAGCCTTCCTCAAAATGAACGCTGCTGTTGGTCTCTTTAGCCTGGCAAAGCGAGCTATTGAATGTTGTTTGACTTGTGCTGAAACCAACAACAAAGTTACAAAGAAACTGGCCAGGGGAGGGAGGCGTTGGGCAGTACGTCCCTTCCAGAGATGCCAGGTGGATTTTACTGAAATGCCTCGAGTGGCAAAATTTAAATATCTTCTGGTAATAGTATGTCAATTAACCGGGTGGCCAGAAGCATTTCCAACTGTTTCAGCAACTACAGGATCAGTTGTTAAAGTATTTTTGAAACAAATAATTCCAAGATATGGGATGGTGGAAGCAATAGATTCAAATAGGGAAACTCATTTTACAGGAAAAATTCTTTAAGGAGTTATGACTGCTTTAGGGATACAGTGGAACCTCCATACCCCCTGGCACCTACAGAGTTCGGGCCAGGTTGAGAGGATGAATGGAGAAATAAAGAAACATCTCCTGAAGCTGGTGATAGAAACTAAAATGCCATGGGTACGGCTCCTGCCCCTGGCTTTAGCAAGGATAAGAGCCAGACCCAGGGGAGATATTCAATTATCTCCCTTTGAATTGATGTTTGGAATTCCTTACCCGTGTAATTCTCAGCCTAGTGGGGGGATAGAGATAAGTGATGTGTATTTAAAACAATATGTGGCTGGATACTGTCTCTTGTGAAATCTCTTCGACAGGAAGCTCAGCTGGCACAGACCCTGCCTTTGGACTTTGCTGTTCACAACATCCAACCGGGACACTGGGTCCTGGTTAAGGAGTGGGAAGAAGCACCACTGGTGGCCAAGTGGCGTGGACCTGTCCAGGTGTTGCTGAGCACAGACACAGCCGTCAAGACAGCTGAACACGGCTGGACCCATCACACTCGGGCCAAGGTCTCTGCAGCCCCAGAGATTTGGACATCTCAGCTGGAGGAGAAGGACGGGAAGCCGCGACTGACACTCGGCAGGAGGGGACTGGAGCAGCAGCCAGGGCGTCGACATCGGGGGAAGCCTCGTGTGCCCACCCACAGAGTGCCTGCTGAAATAGTCTGTGTGGGCATCCCTCCTCTCAGATCTCCAGGCACTGGGGGCCAACCCTTGCTGTCATTGTTTTCTTTATGTTGAGCTGTTTCTGTGCCTTCACTCGCCACAAGTGGTGTGGAAGACAACGTGAAAGTAAAAATTAAGTTAGGAAATTAGATTACACAATCAGAATGTTTCTCTTAATAATGTTACCTTTATATTATTGGTTAGGTTGGAGCCAAGAAAGGGAAAATAATTTTTTGACCTTAGGAGAAAAAGTAGCAAAAACCTTTAACCTTAGCAATTGTTGGGTCTGTGGAGGTCCAGGAGAATCTGAAAACGGGCCATGGGTGGCCAGCCCAGTTGAACCTCAATAGTAGATTAACACCCTGAGTAAAGTCTGTAATGGAACAGGATTTTGGGATGAAGAAGGAAGTCCATGGCGGCTTCATTCTTCTGAAAAAGACACTTATTGCCTAAATAGGCAAATAGATGACAATGGAAAAGTGGTGAAACAAATTGCAAAATGAATTTTAAAAATTAGCTCATGTACCAGTCCAAAGATGAAAAAGATGGGAATGGGACATGTTTTCTTGGCTACCTGGTGGACTATAAGTTAAACAACTGGTTTTTTTCCTCTTACGTGCTGTAGCAACTCTAATCTTGTTGCCAGGCATGTTCCCTTGCTTAGTACAACTTATTCAACATGTGATCGAAGGGATGCAGGTAATAGCCACGCCTACTGATCCAGAGATGGTTACAAAAGGACAGAAATTGATGTCACTCCAAATAATTACAAAACCAAAAAAGACTCAGGAACAAGAAATTAAGTCAATGAGAGCTAAAGTGTGTAAAGACAATTATTAAAAAATAAAAGAGGAGGGGTTGAGAGGAATGTTGAATTAGTCTTTACAAAAGAGCTGTGGATCTGCCTCTAGATAAGGCTAGCACTGAGAGATAAAAGAAACAATGGGATGGATTCCACTGATTGATGAATGGAAAGAGATATTTGCCTTTACAAACAAACTTTAGGGCTGCTGATAAATGAAATTGGATATTGAAAGATGAAAGAAGCAACGGGGGGAAAACTATGAATTCTATAAGAATTAAAAATGAAAAGGGAGGGTTCTACATTAGAGGGGAATTTCAGGTATCAGGCGTTCCGGGAAGTCTGTGCCTCTCAAGTACCTCAGCCAATGGGGAAAGAGAGAGGGAAATGCGGCCGGGAAAATAGGATAAAAAGGAGGCTGCGTCCTCCAAAAATTTGAGAGATCCCAGGGGAATGTCCCATGGCCTCTCCCTTTATTGGAATAAAGCAAAAAGGACTCCTCTGTCTCCTTTCTGGACATAAACCTCTGGTGTTTGTGGATTAATATTCCTGACATAGATGACCCGGGAGAGGGACCTTGCCCCCAATATCTTGGGCGGTCCTGGCAGGGTTTTTTTGAAATGGGGAGGAATATTCGGAGCTCCCTCGAAGTATCTTTAGTTCTCCCTGTTTGTGTATTTCGGGAGGCGGCAGGCGGAGCGATGTTTGCATCTCGCAGGGCTCCAAAGCTGTCCCGAAATCCCCTTTTGGGGGATCCTGCGGGGTCCCCGGGTGGTTTTTTGGGGATGTCTGGGTGGCGGCTGCAGACAGAGCCCCGGCGGTGGGTGGGGGATGGAGGTCCCCGGAGCCCCGTGGCGATCGCCCGGGACTGGCAGGGCGAGGGGAGCAGCCTTGAGGGGGGGAAAGCGAAAAGGGGAGAGCCCCGGGAGTGCCGGAGCCTGAAATGGGGGCCTGGAGAGGGGGGACCCCGAGAGCCGGGAGTGAGGGGAGCCTGGAGAAGGGATGAGCCTGGAGACGGGGAACCCCTGGGACACCAACGTGGGGACCCCAAAGCCTCCCAGGGCTCTGGCCACGCCAGGGGCTACAAGGCCACGAGGCCGGGGCTGCTCCGGGCCACTTCCAGGCTGTCCCTCTGCTCCTGGGTGCCGGGGATGGCCCTTTGTGACACGGGCGTGTGTCAGGGCCCTCGGTGATGCGGGACATTGTGGTGCTGTCATGAATGAGAGCGTTTGAGATCGCTTAAAAATCGGTGACAAGGGCATGAACAAAAGTCAGATTTAATATTAAGCAACAAATTACAATAAGTTTGTTGGCAAGATTCATACTACTGCCTACAGGACAGGTGAGGCACAACAAGACAAGAACAACACCAAATAAAATCCATGCAATCAGAACAGAAATTAACTGGGAACTCTCTAGGGGAGTGTGGGTGGGTGTGTGCTGTGTTTAGGTGCATGCAGGGATTAAAAGGAACACGGCGTAAAAACATTTGAACTTCTACCTTAATTTGTAACTTAACTTATACCTTAGGCTTAGCAAATCAACAGACGAACAACACCAAACTTATACCTAACTTAACTTAGAACTTAACATTAACAATTCCACAGAGCAATAACACTTAACAGCATTTAACCTAACTTACAGCTGTAACTTCCAAGTTGTATTTAGCAACTTAATACAATAACAACACTTATGACTTACATTTAAGAACTTAGCAAAACACTTAGCATTTAACAGCATTTAAGTATGTTCATAACTATAACTGAACCTTGCTTACAGGCCTAACTTAGATATCCAAGGTTCTTCCACATCTAGGAAAGCTGTATTTTTCCCAGATTTGCTATAGCATATGTGCAGGGGCACACACACGGACAGGAACAGTCAGTGCAAGCAATTCCCCTCAGAGCTCAGTGAAATCCTCCTTTCAGATGTTTTTGCATCTCCCACTGGCCGAAGGATGGGCCTTGAGCAGTGAGGGTATGGGCCCAGGACACGTGTTTCAGCGATCCTCCAGGCACAGCAAAGCCGAGGGTTTGCTGGCTCTGAGAGGCCCCTCAGAGGGAGACTGCTGGTCACAGCACACGGTGGCCAAGGAGAGCTCAAAGGTCTCCTTTTGGATTTCTGCTGACAGGGTCACAAGAGAGTGGGCTCCAGTCATAACCATGTTTCATCCTGACCTCAGTCTGGGTGGGCACTTTCTCTAGAAGTGGGGGAATGCATCACCACACTGGGATCTCAGGGGTGCCCATGGCCTGGGTGATGCTGGCCCGATGCCAGGCACCCACCAAAGCCACTGACCCTGCCTCTCCAGCTGCAACAGGGGAGAAAAAGTTTAACCCAGAGTTCCTGGGTTGGTGTAAAAAGGAGAAACATCCCATACGAAACAGCAAAATTTGCATCACAGACCCAGCCTGGGCATGGAGAGGAAATTTATTACCAACCAAATCACGGCAGGACAAGAAGAAGGGAAAGAAATCACTCAAACCCCTTCCCCCTCAACCAATGGGGGTCACTGGGGATCATCCAACACCGATCCTCCCATGGGGGATGGAGCTGGAGCAGAGCACGAAGCTCTTCCCACACTTGGACACTCACAGGGCTTCCCTTAGTGGTGACTCCGTTGGTGTTTGGACAAGTGAGAGCTCTGTGAGAAGCTCTTCCCACACTCAGGACACTCGTAGGGCCTCTCCCCAGTGTGGATGCGCCAGTGCCTGATGAGGTTGTAGTTGCGGTTGAATCCCTTCCCGCAGTCGGGGCAGCGGAAGGGCCTCTCCTCTGTGTGAATCCGCTCGTGTAGAAGGACACTGGAGCTGGTCTGAAACCTCTTCCCACACTTGGGACACTCGTAGGGCCTCTCCCCGGTGTGGATGCGCTGGTGTTTTCTCAGGTCAGAGCTCCATCCAAAGCTCTTCCCACATTCCGAGCAGGTGTAGGGCCGTTCCCCTGTGTGGATCACCTGGTGCCGCATCAGGTAGTTGCTGTCCCTAAAACTCTTCCCACATTCCCCACACTCATAGGGCTTTTCCCCAATGTGGATCCTCCGGTGCCGGATCAGCCTGGATCTCTGGCTGAAACCCTTCCCACATTCCAAGCACTTGTGGGGCTTCTCCCCTCCAGGAGGCTTCTCCACCAGCTCTGAGCTCTGCCTGGATCTCCGGCCGCCTTCCCGGCTCAGGGAGGGTCTTTCCTCCTCGCAGCTCCCTGGGCTGGGTTTGCAGCCCCTCCTCGAGAGGGATCTCTGGGGCTTTTCTGCCTCCTCCATCCCCGCACACCTGGGGAATGAAAATTCCTGGTTTAGGGGGAAATAACAAGAAAAGAGCTCCATAAACTGGGTGTTCTTCCTCGCTCAAGTTCATGTCTGGAAGTCATTGAGCATCTTGTGTCTGTAATAACCTCACAAACACCAACATTCCTACCCAGAATCCTCCAAAGTTTAAGACACAGATCAAAACCTCCCCAAATATCAAGATTCAGCCAAAATCCACTCCAAAATTGTGCTGATTTGAAAGCAAAACCTGTGAGAGAATCAGTCAGAAATACAAATTCATAGGAAAAACATAAGAGGAAAAAATACATGCAATAGTACAAAAGAAAACAACTGACAGAATCAGAATACAACCTGACACTCCACTAGTTAGGGTGGTGGTAGCAGTCCAGATGAAGTGGTCTTGTTGTAGTAGTGATGCTGTAGAAAGGTCTGGTAGCTCTTGTCCTCTGGAAACCAGTGGGTAAGGGCTGCCTTGGTGTTCCAAGTCTCAGATTTTATCTAGGTAGGAAAGGCTTGGCTCCTCCCCCTGGCTGGAGCATCTCCCAATGGGATGATGGAATTTTATCAGTCATGCAGTGGCACTCAATGGCCCATTAACAGAAGATATCTTCCTGGAGGAAGGATGGGTTGTGGAAAAGATAAAGAACACTGCCCCACCTGGTTTTACCAGATGGCCCATTAGCAGAGGATATCTCCCACAGAGATAAGGATCCCTGCTCCACCTGCTTTTTCCACCACTCCTTGTTCTTTTGTTTCTTCCTGGGACCTCTGACTGGTTACTTCATGTTTGCTGCTGATTTCTTCTCCCTTTTGAAGATGAAAATGGTAAAAGTGTCTTTGACCTGCCTTGCTGGATATTGTGAAGAGGAACAGTCATCTACTGCAAGTGGAAGTGTCACAGGTGGAGCAGAGTTCTGTGAGTGCTGTATCAAACCAGACCTCGTCAGACCTGCCAGAACAACTGGTCCATGCTGCCCTTCACTGCTCTGCCTGTTCCCCACTGTTTCATGCCAGAGTAATTTAACTGCTGTTAATTGGGTGTGTGTTTCACTCGAGCCAGTCCAGCAGAACCAGCAGAAAGCAGCCCCAGAATGAATGGGGCTCTGCAGAGGAGCCCCAGACTATTCATCAGCCTGCCCGCAGAACTGGCTCCAACTCTGAACCCTTGTGACCACACTCTGAAGAAGACACACTTCTGATATTTCTGGGGCACTTATGACTGAGGCACTGCACGTGCTTGTGCAGGTAAGAATCCCAAAGTTCTTTCTTACTTCAGGAAAAACCCTGCAGGAGTGCATACCCAGCATCTGCTATCAGCACATCCTGGCTGCACGTGCAGGAGAAGCAGCAGCAGCATTGTACACGTGGGTTTGTTAAGCTGAACTCCCCTACACTTTGAACAGTGCTCATCACAAACATATTTAATGGCACACCGATGCCATACATTTCTCCTAAAAGCCTCCCTTGTAACTAAACTTTGCTGGAAAGTTAATGCCGAGGATGAAGGAGCAACTTCGGTCTCAGTCCGGAGGTGGAGGGGTTCTAAACACTGACTTTCCGAGAGCAGCATCTCTCCTGAAGCGCTCGGGGCCACCCGAGGCGCCGCCGGGAGCGCGGTGCAGAAGCCGGCCCGGATTCAGCCGCAGCGCCGGGCACCGCGCATCGCTGCTCTGCAGGGCGGCCCGCACGTCCTCCAGCAGCTGCCGCAGGCTGCCCTTCTCCTGCTGCAGCTCGGCCATGCGCTCCTCGGCCCGCTCCAGCGCCACCATCTCCTCGCAGCGCTCTCGGGAGCTACATGGTCATCTTTCATGACAGGAA
Organism: Sturnus vulgaris; assembly: GCF_052056855.1. Taxonomy (NCBI): domain Eukaryota; kingdom Metazoa; phylum Chordata; class Aves; order Passeriformes; family Sturnidae; genus Sturnus; species Sturnus vulgaris. The sequence continues at coordinate 16,384,466 of NW_028276170.1, forward strand.
AAAAGAGACAAGTTTATTCAGAAATACACTTGGTTTATAGCATGACTCGTAATTCCCAGAGTAGAGAAAAGGTGATTGGTTCAGACTGAAGACACCCCATTCCCAGGGCCTGGTCACACATCACAACAGCTGTTCTATCTTTGTTACTAATTCCTTTTTATTTTGACCAAATTATCAGCCTGGGAGAAATTCTCCCTAGCCTTGAGCTGGACCAGCTTATCGGCTGGGAACAGAGCTGAAAAGCTCCAGCCTGGAATATTATTCAGGCTGTAATTTTCTTACTTTCTCAATATGTGTCCCACAAATGTGCTTGAACGTCGACCTTCTGTTCTCTCAGGCTTCCTCACCTCTGTAGATGAGGTGACTTCCAGGTGTTGGTGTGTGGGTGTTAAGAGGTCTGTGTTAGAGATGAGTAAGTGTTCAACTCGTTCAAACGAGCTGCCCAAAGCAGTGATTTTGGTCTCTCTTTGCCTGGGGAGCAGGACCGGGGTTGTTGAACGCAGGCAGCAGCACGAGCAGGGCTCCTCCAGCAGCAGGGACACGCCAGGAGCCAGAGGGGACCGTGGCACCAGAGGGGACCGTGGCACCAGCCGTGCCCGAGGTCTGAACAGGCTGCCAAAGTCAGGTGGTGCTGACAGGCTGCGTTAACAGCCCAGGCAAGGCGTGGTGAGGAGCCAGGCCTGGGGGCCACCCAAGGAGTCCTGTCAAGAGCAAATCGTTCTAATATTCTCTCCAGGACAAAAAAGGAACAAACCAGTCCAGTTGATATGTGAGGAAAAAGAATTCAAGCTCGTTTAAAACGCTGCTTAATACAGAGTTGGGTTTCTTTTGAGTGAACTGGTGTTAATAAATATTCGGTCCCATATGATGGGGTTTCTCTGCAAATAGGCCTTGATGGGAAATTACTGAATACCTTTTGTTTTGCTCTTTCTTAAGTTGAGCACCTGAGTAGCTTTGTTGAGGAATGGAGAACTATTTGTAGGTCAGTATTTTCTCAGGAGGAGCCTTAAATTTTATCACAGGAGGAAGGAAAGGCAAAGGTTTGAAAGCCTTCCCGTGCTGAAGTGACACACTTTGAGAGGAGTCTGTGAGGAGAAGTCCCCTCAGGCACTGCCAGGGCTGTTTGCCTCCTCTGCAGGCTCAGTATTCTGGGAGTTCCACAAGTCTCAGCTGCCACAGTATTTTCCCCTGAATATTTTTTGTCGTGCAGTACACAGGGAGAATATTTTGTGCTAGATTCTCCTCTGGGCTGAGAGGAATGTTGAATTTGTCTTTACAAATGAGCTCTGGATCTGCCTCTAGATAAGGTTAAGCACTGAGAGATAAAAGAAACAATGGGATGGATTCCACTGATTGATGAATGGAAAAAGATGTTTGCCTTTACAAACAAACTGTAAGGCTGCTGATAAATCAAATTGGATATCAAAAGATGAAAGAAGCAAGGGGGGAGGGGAAACTATGAATTATATAAAAAATAAAAAGGAAAAGGGAGGGTTATACATTAGAGGGGAATTTCAGGTATCAGGCGTTCCGGGAAGTCTGTGCCTCTCAAGTACCTCAGCCAATGGGGAAAGAGAGAGGGAAATGCGGCCGGGAAAATAGGATAAAAAGGAGGCTGCGTCCTCCAAAAATTTGAGAGATCCCAGGGGAATGTGCCATGGCCTCTCCCTTTATTCGAATAAAGCAAAAAGGACTCCTCTGTCTCCTTTTTGGACATAAACCTCTGGTGTTCGTGGATTAATTTTCCTGACATAGGTGACCCGGGAGAGGGACCTTGCCACCAATATCTTGGGCGGTCCTGGCAGGGTTTTTTTGAAAGGGGGAGGGATATTTGGAGCTCACCCGAAGTATCTTTGGGTCTCCCTGTTTGTGTATTTCGGGAGGCGGCAGGCGGAGCGATGTTTGCATCTCGCAGGGCTCCAAAGCTGTCCCGAAATCCCCTTTTGGGGGATCCTGCGGGGTCCCCGGGTGGTTTTTTGGGGATGTCTGGGTGGCGGCTGCAGACAGAGCCCCGGCGGTGGGTGGGGGATGGAGGTCCCCGGAGCCCCGTGGCGATCGCCCGGGACTGGCAGGGCGAGGGGAGCAGCCTTGAGGGGGGGAAAGCGAAAAGGGAAGAGCCCCGGGAGTGCCGGAGCCTGAAATGGGGGCCTGGAGAGGGGGGACCCCGAGAGCCGGGAGTGAGGGGAGCCTGGAGAAGGGATGAGCCTGGAGACGGGGAACCCCTGGGACACCAACGTGGGGACCCCAAAGCCTCCCAGGGCTCTGGCCACGCCAGGGGCTACAAGGCCACGAGGCCGGGGCTGCTCCGGGCCGCTTCCAGGCTGTCCCTCTGCTCTTGGGTGCCGGGGGTGGCCCTTTGTGACACGGGCGTGTGTCAGGGCCCTCGGTGATGCGGGACATTGTGGTTCTGTCATGAATGAGAGCGTTTGAGATCACTTAAAAATCGGTGACAAGGGCATGAACAAAAGTCAGATTTAATATTAAGTGACAAAGCACAAGTTTGTTGGCTAGATTCACTCTACTGCCTACAGGACAGGTGAGGCACAACAAGGCAAGAACAACACCAAATAAAATCCATGCAATCAGAACAGAAATTAACTGGGAACTCTCTAGGGGAGTGTGGGTGGGTGTGTGCTGTGTTTAGGTGCATGCAGGGATTAAAAGGAACACGGCCTAAAAACATTTGAACTTCTACCTTAATTTGTAACTTAACTTATACCTTAGGCCTAGCAAATCAACAGACGAACAACACCAAACTTATACCTAACTTAACTTAGAACTTAACATTAACAATTCCACTGAGCAGTAACAATTAACAGCATTTAACCTAACTTACAGCTGTAACTTCCAAGTTGTACTTACTAACTTAATACAAAAACAACACTTATGACTTACATTTAACAACTTAGCAAAACACTTAGCATTTAACAGCATTTAAGTATGTTCATAACTATAACTGAACCTTGCTTACAGGCCTAACTTAGATATCCAAGGTACTTCCACATCTAGGAAAGCTGTATTTCTCCCAGATTTGCTATAGCATATGTGCAGGGGCACACACACAGACAGGAACAGTCAGTGCAAGCAATTCCCCCCAGAGCTCAGTGAAATCCTCCCTTCAGATGTTTTTGCATCTCCCACTGGCCGAAGGATGGGGCCTTGAGCAGTGAGGGTATGGGCCCAGGACACGTCGTGTTTCAGCGATCCTCCAGGCACAGCAAAGCCGAGGGTTTGCTGGCTCTGAGAGGCCCCTCAGAGGGAGACTGCTGGTCACAGCCCACAGTGGCCCAGGAGAGCTCAAAGGTCTCCTTTTGGATTTCTGCTGACAGGGTCACAAGAGAGTGGACTCCAGTCATAACCATGTTTCATCCTAGCCTCAGTTTGGGTGGGCACTTTCTCTAGGAGTGGGGGAATGCATCACCACACTGGGATCTCAGGGGTGCCCATGGCCTGAGTGATGCTGGCCCGATGCCAGGCACCCACCAAAGCCACTGACCCTGCCTCTCCAGCTGCAAGGGAGGAGAAAGTTTAACCCAGAGTTCCTGGGATGGTGTAAAAAGGGGAAGCATCCCATACCAAACAGCAAAATGTGCATCACAGACCCAGCCTGGGCACAGAGAGGAAATTTATTACCAACCAAATCACGGCAGGACAAGAAGAAGGGAAAGAAATCTCTCAAACCCCTTCACCTTCACGAAATGGGGGTCACTGGGAATCATCCAACACAAATCCTCCCATGGAGGATGGAGCTGGAGCAGAGCACGAAGCTCTTCCCACACTTGGGGCATTCACAGGGATTCCCTTAGTGGAGACTCCGTTGGTGTTTGGTCAAGTTAGAGCTCTGTGAGAAGCTCTTCCCACACTCAGGACACTCGTAGGGCCTCTCCCCAGTGTGGATGCGCCGGTGCCTGATGAGGGTGAAGTTGCGGTTGAATCCCTTCCCGCAGTCGGGGCAGCGGAAGGGCCTCTCCTCTGTGTGAATCCGCTCATGGACGAGGAGATTGGAGCTGGTCTGAAACCTCTTCCCACACTTGGGACACTCGTAGAGCCTCTCCCCAGTGTGGATGCGCTGGTGTTTTCTCAGGTTGGAGCTCCACCCAAAGCTCTTCCCACATTCCGAGCAGGTGTAGGGCCGTTCCCCTGTGTGGATCACCTGGTGCTTCATCAGATCAGAAATAGTCCTGAAGTTTTTCCTGCATTTTCCACACTCATAGGGCTTCTCCCCAGTATGGATCCTCTGGTGTCGGATCAGCTGGGAGCTGTAGCTGAAACCCTTCCCACATTCCAAGCACTGGTTGGGCTTCTCCACTCCAGGAGGCTTCTCCACCAGCTCTGAGCTCTGCCTGGATCTCCGGCCGCCTTCCCGGCTCAGGGAGGGTCTTTCCTCCTCGCAGCTCCCTGGGCTGGGTTTGCAGCCCCTCCTCGAGAGGGATCTCCGGGGCTTTTCTGCCTCCTCCATCCCCGCACACCTGAGGAATGAAAATTCCTGGTTTAGGGGGAAGTAACAAGAAGAGAGCTCCATAAACTGGGTGCTCCTCCTCTCCCAAGTTCATCTCTGGAAGTCATTGAGGATCTTATGTCTGTAATAACCTCCCAAACACCAAGATTCCCACCCAAAATCCTCCAAACTTTAAGACACAGATCAAAACCTCCCCAAATATCAAGATTCAGCCAAAATCCCCCCCCAAATTGTGCTGATTCAAAAGCAAAACCAGTGAAAGACTCCAAGTCAGAAGTACAGTTTTATAGGAAAAGAGATAAATTCATGCAATAGTAAAAAAGAAAACAACTGACAGAATCAGAATACAACCTGACACCCCGCTAGTTAGGGTGGTGGTAGCAGTCCAAATGAAGTGGTCTTGTTGTAGTAGTGATGCTGTAGAAAGGTCTGGTAGCTCTTGTCGTCTGGAAACCAGTGGGTGAGGGCTGCCTTGGTGTTCCAAATCTCAGATTTTATCTAGGTAGGAAAGGCTTGGCTCCTCCCCCTGGCTGGAGCATCTCCCAATGGGATGATGGAATTTTATCAGTCATGCAGTGGCACTCAATGGCCCATTAACAGAAGATATCTTCCTGGAGGAAGGATGGGTTGTGGAAAAGATCAAGAACACTGCCCCACCTGGTTTTACCAGATGGCCCATTAGCAGAGGATATCTCCCACACAGATAAGGATCACTGCTCCACCTGTTTTTTTCCACCACTCTTTGTTCTTTTGTTTCTTCTTGGGACCTCCGACTAGTTACTTCATGTTTGCTGCTGATTTCCTCTCCCTTTTGAAGATGAAAATGGTAAAAGTGTCTTTGACCTGCCTTGCTGGATATTGTAAAGAGGAACAGTCATCTACTGCAAGTGAAAGTGTCACAGGTGGAGCAGAGTTCTGTGAGTGCTGTATCAAACCAGACCTCGTCAGACCTGCCAGAACAACTGGTCCATGCTGCCCTTCACTGCTCTGCCTGTTCCCCACTGTTTCATGCCAGAGTAATTTAACTGCTGTTAATTGGGTGTGTGTTTCACTCGAGCCAGTCCAGCAGAACCAGCAGAAAGCAGCCCCAGAATGAATGGGGCTCTGCAGAGGAGCCCCAGACTATTCATCAGCCTGCCCGCAGAACTGGCTCCAACTCTGAACCCTTGTGACCACACTCTGAAGAAGACACACTTCTGATATTTCTGGGGCACTTATGACTGAGGCACTGCACGTGCTTGTGCAGGTAAGAATCCCAAAGTTCTTTCTGTCAGGAAAATTAATCCACCAACACCACAGGTTTATGTCCAAAAAGGAGACAGAGGACTCCTTTTTGCTTTATTTGAATAAAGGGAGAGGCCATGGGACATTCCCCTGGCATCTCTCAAATTTTTGGAGGACGCAGCCTCCTTTTTATCCTATTTTCCCGGCCGCATTTCCCTCTCTCTTTCCCCATTGGCTTAGGTACTTGAGAGGCACAGACTTCCCGGAACGCCTGATACCTGAAATTCCCCTCTAATGTATAACCCTCCCTTTTAATTTTTAATTCTTACAGAACTCATAGTTTTTCCCCCGTTGCTTCTTTCATCTTTCGATATCCAATTTCATTTATCAGCAGCCCTACAGTTTGTTTGTAAAGGCAAACATCTTTTTCCATTCATCAATCAGTGGAATCCATCCCATTGTTTCTTTTATCTCTCAGTGCTAGCCTTATTTACAGGCAGATCCAGAGCTCATTTGTAAAGACAAATTCAACATTCCTCTCAGCCCAGAGGAGAATCTAGCACAAAATATTCTCCCTGTGTACTGCACGACAAAAATATTCAGGGGAAAATACTGTGGCAGCTGAGACTTGTGGAACTCCCAGAATACTGAGCCTGCAGAGGAGGCAAACAGCCCTGGCAGTGCCTGAGGGGACTTCTCCTCACAGACTCCTCTCAAAGTGTGTCACTTCAGCACGGGAAGGCTTTAAAACCTTTGCCTGTCCTTCCTCCTGTGCTAAAATTTAAGGCTCCTCCTGAGAAAATACTGAGCTACAAAGAGTTCTCCATTCCTCAACAAAGCTACTCAGGTGCTCAACTTAAGAAAGAGCAAAACAAAAGGTATTCAGTAATTTCCCATCAAGGCCTATTTGCAGAGAAACCCCATCATATGGGACCGAATATTTATTAACACCAGTTCACTCAAAATAAACCCAACCCTGTATTAAGCAGCGTTTTAAACGAACTTGAATTCTTTTTCCTCACATATCAACTGGACTGGTTTGTTCCTTTTTTGTCCTGGAGAGAATATTAGAACGATTTGCTCTTGACAGGACTCCTTGGGTGGTCCCCAGCCCTGGCTCCTCACCACGCCTTGCCTGGGCTGTTAACGCAGCCTGTCAGCACCACCTGACTTTGGCAGCCTGTTCAGACCTCGGGCACGGCTGGTGCCACGGTCCCCTCTGGTGCCACGGTCTCCTCTGGTGCCACGGTCCCCTCTGGTGCCACGGTCCCCTCTGGCTCCTGGCATATCCCTGCTGCTGGAGGAGCCCTGCTCGTGCTGCTGCCTGCGTTCAACAACCCCGGTCCTGCTCCCCAGGCAAAGAGAGACCAAAATCACTGCTTTGGGCAGCTCATTTGAACGAGTTGAACACTTACTCATCTCTAACACAGACCTCTTAACACCCACACACCAACACCTGGAAGTCACCTCATCTACAGAGGTGAGGAAGCCTGAGAAAACAGAAGGTCGACGTTCAAGCACATTTGTGGGACACATATTGAGAAAGTAAGAAAATTACAGCCTGAATAATATTCCAGGCTGGAGCTTTTCAGCTCTGTTCCCAGCCGATAAGCTGGTCCAGCTCAAGGCTAGGGAGAATTTCTCCCAGGCTGATAATTTGGTCAAAATAAAAAGGAATTAGTAACAAAGATAGAACAGCTGTTGTGATGTGTGACCAGGCCCTGGGAATGGGGTGTCTTCTGTCTGAACCAATCACCTTTTCTCTACTCTGGGAATTACGAGTCATGCTATAAACCAAGTGTATTTCTGAATAAACTTGTCTCTTTCTTCCTGTCATGAAAGATGACCATGTAGCTGTGCATCTTATTTCCGCCGCACTTAAAGGGTTAAAACCCGATTCCACGGCTACAAACATTGGGTTTTTAATTTAGTGGAAGCGCCTTACTTGTCAAACTGGATTGTGCGATGCTATTGTCATGCTTGTGTCAGAGAGAAACCAGGGAGAAATTAGCTAAGAAATAAGAACAACACTTGGGGCTCGGGCTTGGCAGACAAAGGGAGCAGGGCGGCACCTGCCCGCTTTGCCCGAGTCCCTGCTCCTGCCGGACAAAGGCGGACGCGGCTCCGTGCGGGGCGAGCCGGGCGCTCCGTGCCGGGGCCGGGGCCGAGCGCTCGGGCGGGCGGCGCTCAGGATGCTCGGGCAGCGCCGCGGGCCGGGCGGGCGCGATGGAGCCGCCTGAGGGCTGGGACCCCTCCGGGCGGCCGGCCCGGCGCACGCAGGGGCTGCTCAGCGCCCTCGCCCACCGCTACGGGCTGGAGCGCGGCGTGGAGAACGAGATGGTCGTGCTGGCCAGCGGCCCGGAGCAGTCCCTGCAGGAGATCTTCCAGCAGCGGGACTGCGCCGGGCCGGGCCGCATCCCCGGCGAGGAGTCCCGCACGCTGTGCCGGGCGCTGGGGCCGGAGGAGGCGGCGGAGCCCGAGGAGTGCGCGGGGCTGTGGGACGGGCTCTGGGCCGAGCTCACCTTCCGCCAGCTCCACGCGCGGCTCTGCGGCCACTTCAGCACCCGCGCGGGGCCGCGGCTGCCGCTGGGCCGGGAGGGCGAGCACATCGAGAGCCACATCCGCCCGCGCAGCCCCCGCCGAGCCCGAGCGGCGGCCGCCGGGGCCCTGCTCCCGAGAGCGCTGCGAGGAGATGGTGGCGCTGGAGCGGGCCGAGGAGCGCATGGCCGAGCTGCAGCAGGAGAAGGGCAGCCTGCGGCAGCTGCTGGAGGACGTGCGGGCCGCCCTGCAGAGCAGCGATGCGCGGTGCCCGGCGCTGCGGCTGAGTCCGGGCCGGCTTCTGCACCGCGCTCCCGGCGGCGGCTCGGGTGGCCCCGAGCACTTCAGGACAGATGCTGCTCTCGGAAAATCAGTGTTTAGAACCCCTCCACCTCCGGACTGGGACCGAAGTTGCTCGTTCATCCTCGGCGTTAACTTTCTAGCAAAGTTAATTACAAGGGAGGCTTTTAGGAGAAATGTATGGCATCGCTGTGCCATTAAATATATTTGTGATGAGCACTGTTCAAAGTGTAGGGGAGTTCAGCTTAACAAACCCACGTGTACAATGCTGCTGCTGCTTCTCCTGCACGTGCAGCCAGGATGTGCTGATAGCAGATGCTGGGTATGCACTGCTGCAGGGTTTTTCCTGAAGTAAGAAAGAACTTTGGGATTCTTCCCTGCACAAGCACGTGCAGTGCCTCAGTCATAAGTGCCTCAGAAATATCAGAAGTGTGTCTTCTTCAGAGTGTGGTCACAAGGGTTCAGAGTTGGAGCCAGTTCTGCGGGCAGGCTGATGAATAGTCTGGGGCTCCTCTGCAGAGCCCCATTCATTCTGGGGCTGTTTTCTGCTGGTTCTGCTGGACTGGCTCGAGTGAAACACACACCCAATTAACAGCAGTTAAATTACTCTGGCATGGAACAGTGGGGAACAGGCAGAGCAGTGAAGGGCAGCATGGACCAGTTGTTCTGTCAGGTCTGACGAGGTCTGGTTTGATACAGCACTCACAGAACTCTGCTCCACCTGTGACACTTCCACTTGCAGTAGATGACTGTTCCTCTTCATAATATCCAGTAAGGTAGGTCAAAGACACTTTTATCATTTTCATCTTCAAAAGGGAGAGGAAATCAGCAGCAAACATGAAGTAACCAGTCAGAGGTCCCGGGAGAAACAAAAGAACAAAAAGTTGTGGAAAAAAACAGGTTGAGCAGTGATCCTTATCTCTGTGGGAGATATCCTCTGCTAATGGGCCATCTGTTAAAACCAGGTGGGGCAGTGTTCTTTATCTTTTCCACAACCCATCCTTCCTCCAGGAAGATATCTTCTGTTAATGGGCCATTGAGTGCCACTGCATGACTGATAAAATTCCATCATCCCATTGGGAGATGCTCCAGCCAGGGGGAGGAGCCAAGCCTTTCCTAAAATCTGAGATTTGGAACACCAAGGCAGCCCTTACCCACTGGATTCCAGAGGACAAGAGCTACCAGACCTTTCTACAGCATCACTACTACAACAAGACCACTTCATCGGGACTGCTACCACCACCCTAACTAGCGGGGTGTCAGGTTGTATTCTGATTCTGTCAGTTGTTTTCTTTTGTACTATTGCATGTATTTTATTTCTCTTCTCTTTTTTCCTATGAAATTTTATTTCTGACTTGGAGTCTCTCACTGGTTTTGCTTTCAACCCAGCACAATTCTGGAGGGGATTTTGGCTGAAGCTTTATATTTGGGGAGTTTTTGATCCGTGTGTTAAAGTTTGGACAATTTTGGGCGGGAATCTTGGTGTTTGGGAGGTTATTACAGACACAAGATGCTCAGTGACTTCCAAAGATGAACTTGGGCAAGCAGGAACACCCAGTTTATGGAGCTCTCTTCTTGTTATTTCCCCCTAAACCAGGAATTTTCATTCCTCAGGTGTGCGGGGATGGAGGAGGAGGAAAAGCCCCAGAGATCCCTCTCGAGGAGGGGCTGCAAACCCAGCCCAGGGAGCTGCGAGGAGGAAAGACCCTCCCTGAGCCGGGAAGGCGGCCAGAGATCCAGGCAGAGCTCAGAGCTGATGGAGAAGCCTCCTGGAGGGGAAAAGCCCCACAAGTGCTTGGAATGTGGGAAGGGTTTCAACTACAGGTCCCAGCTGACCCAGCACCGGAGGATCCACACTGGGGAAAAGCCCTACAAGTGTGGGGAATGTGGGAAGGGTTTCAACTACAGCTCCAGCCTGATCCAGCACCAGGTACTCCACACAGGGGAACGGCCCTACACCTGCTTGGAATGTGGGATGAGCTTTGGCTGGAGCACCAGCCTGAGAAGACATCAGCGCATCCACTCTGGGGAGAGGCCCTACGAGTGTCCCAAGTGTGGGAAGAGGTTTCACACCAGCTCCGATTGCCTCAAACATGAGAGGATTCACACAGAGGAGAGGCCCTTCCGCTGCCCCGACTGCGGGAAGGGATTCAAGCACAACTCCACCCTCATCAGGCACCGGCGCATCCACACTGGGGAGAGGCCCTACGAGTGTCCTCAGTGTGGGAAGAGCTTCTCACAGAGCTGTAACTTGACCAAACACCAACGGAGGCACCACTAAGGGAAGCCCTGTGAGTGCCCCGAGTGTGGGAAGAGCTTCGTGCTCTGCTCCAGCTCCATCCCCCATGGGAGGATCGGTGTTGGATGGTCCCCAGTGACGCCCGTTGTTCAGAGCCTGGGTGATCCGTGCTGGGTGGGGGGAAGGGGTTGGAGAGATTTCTCTCTCTTTTCCTTCTGTTGCTATGATTTGATTTGGAATAAATTTTCTCGCTGTGCCCACGCTGTGTCTGTGACGCCGTTTTGCTGTTTGCTGTGTTTGCTTGTCCTGTCTTAATCTGATCCTGGTGCTCCTGGTTAAACTTTCTCTTCCCTTGCAGCTGGAGGGGCAGGGTCAGAGTGGCTTTGGTGGGTGCCTGGCATTGGGCCAGCATCACCCAGGCCATGGGCACCCCTGAGATCCCAGTGTGGTGATGCATTCCCCCACTCCTAGAGAAAGTGCCAACCCAAACTGAGGCAAGGATGAAACATGGTTATGACTGGAGCCCACTCTCTTGTGACCCTGTCAGCAGAAATCCAAAAGGAGACCTTTGAGCTCTCCTGGGCCACCGTGGGCTGTGACCAGCAGTCTCCCTCTGAGGGGCCTCTCAGAGCCAGCAAACCCTCGGCTTTGCTGTGCCTGGAGGATCACTGAAACACGACGTGTCCTGGGCCCATACCCTCACTGCTCAAGGCCCCATCCTTCGGCCAGTGGGAGAGGCAAAAACATCAGAAGGGAGGATTTCACTGAGCTCTGGGGGGAATTGCTTGCACTGACTGTTCCTGTCTGTGTGTGTGCCCCTGCACATATGCTATAGCAAATCTGGGAGAAATCTTGCTTTCCTAGTTGTGGAACTACCGTGAATATCTAAGTTAGGCCTGTAAGCAAGCTTCAGTTATAGTTATGAACTTACTTAAATGCTGTTAAATGCTAAGTGTTTTGCTAAGTTCTTAAATGTAAGTCATAAGTGTTGTTTTTTGTATTAAGTTGCTAAGTGGAACTTGAAGTTACAGCTGTAAGTTAGGTTAAATGCTGTTAAGTGTTATTGCTCTGTGGAATTGTTAATGTTAAGTTATCAGTTAAGTTAGGTATAAGTTCAGTGTTGTTTCTCTGTTGAATTCCTAGGCCTAAGGTATAAATTAAGTTACAAATTAAGGTAGAAGTTAAAGAGTTGTTTAGAGTTGTTTTTAGGCCGTGTTCCTTTTAATCCCTGCATGCACCTAAATACACCACACACCCACCCACACTCCCCTAGAGAGTTCCCATTTAATTTCTGTACTGATTGCATGGATTTTATTTGGTGTTGTTCTTGCCTTGTTGTGCCTCACCTGTCCTGTAGGCAGTAGAGTGAATCTTGACAACAAACTTATTGTACTTTGTTGCTTAATATTAAATCTGACTTTTGCTCATGCCCTTGTCACCGATTTTCAAACGATCTTAAATACTCATTCATTATGAGTGGATAAATGGATTTCAATGGATTTCAATCTAATTCATGACAGCACCACAATGTCCCGCATCACCGAGGGCCCTGACACACGCCCGTGTCACAAAGGGCCACCCCCGGCACCCAAGAGCAGAGGGACAGCCTGGAAGCGGCCCGGAGCAGCCCCGGCCTCGTGGCCTTGTAGCCCCTGGCGTGGCCAGAGCCCTGGGAGGCTTTGGGGTCCCCACGTTGGTGTCCCTGGGGTTCCCCGTCTCCAGGCTCATCCCTTCTCCGGGCTGCCCCTTCTCCAGGCTCCCCTCACTCCCGGCTCTCGGGGTCCCCCCTCTCCAGGCCCCCATTTCAGGCTCCGGCACTCCCGGGGCTCTCCCCTTTTCGCTTTCCCCCCCTCAAGGCTGCTCCCCTCGCCCTGCCAGTCCCGGGCGATCGCCACGGGGCTCCGGGAACCTCCATCCCCCACCCACCGCCGGGGCTCTGTCTGCAGCCGCCATCCAGACATCCCCAAAAAACCACCCAGGGACCCCGCAGGATCCCCCAAAAGGGGATTTCGGGACAGCTTTGGAGCCCTGCAAGATGCAAACTTCGCTCCGCCTGCCGCCTCCCAAAATACACAAACAGGAAGACCCAAAGATACTTCGGGTGAGCTCCAAATATCCCTCCCCCTCTCAAAAAAACCCTGCCAGGACGGCCCAAGATATTGGGGGCAAGGTCCCTCTCCCGGGTCACCTATGTCAGGAAAATTAATCCACAAACACCAGAGGTTTATGTCCAAAAAGGAGACAGAGGAGTCCTTTTTGCTTTATTCGAATAAAGGGAGAGGCCATGGGACATTCGCCTGGGATCTCTACAATTTTTGGAGGACGCAGCCTCCTTTTTATCCTATTTTCCCGGCCGCATTTCCCTCTCTCTTTCCCCATTGGCTGAGGTACTTGAGAGGCACAGACTTCCCGGAACGCCTGATACCTGAAATTCCCCTCTAATGTATAACCCTCCCTTTTAATTTTTAATTCTTACAGAATTCATAGTTTTCCCCCCCGTTGCTTCTTTCATCTTTCGATATCCAATTTGATTTATCAGCAGCCCTACAGTTTGTTTGTAAAGGCAAATATCTTTTTCCATTCATCAGTCAGTGGAATCCATCCCATTGTTTCTTTTATCTCTCAGTGCTAGCCTTATCTACAGGCAGATCCACAGCTCTTTTGTAAAGACTAATTCAACATTCCTCTCAACCCCTCCTCTTTTATTTTTTAATAATTGTCTTTACAAACTTTAGCTCTCATTGATTTAATTTCTTGTTCCTGAGTCTTTTTTGGTTTTGTAATTATTTGGAGTGACATCAGTTTCTGTCCTTTTGGAACCATGTCTGAATTAGTGGGCGTGGCTCTTACCTGCATCCCTTTGATCACATGTTGAATAAGTTGTACTAAGCAAGGGATCATGCCTGGCAACAAGATTAGAGTTGCTACAGCACATAAGAGGAAAAAAAGCAGTTGTTTAACTTATAGTCCACCAGGTAGCCAAGAAAACATGTCCCATTCCCATCTTTTTCATCTTTGGACTGGTACATGAGCTAATTTTTAAAATTCATTTTGCAATTTGTTTCACCACTTTTCCATTGTCATCTATTTGCCTATTTAGGCAATAAGTGTCTTTTTCAGAAGAATGAAGCCACCATGGACTTCCTTCTTCATCCCAAAATCCTGTTCCATTACAGACTTTACTCAGGGTGTTAATCTACTATTGAGGTTTTACTGGGCTGGCCACCCATGGCCCGTTTTCAGATTCTCCTGGACCTCCAGAGACCCAACAATTGCTAAGGTTAAAGGTTTTTGCTACTTCTTCTCCTAAGGTCAAAAAAATATTTTCCCATTCTTGGCCCCAACCTAACTGATAATATAAAGGGAACATTATTAAGAGAAACATTCTGATTGTGTAATCTAATTTCCTAACTTAATTTTTACTTTCACGTTGTCTTTCACACCACCTGTGGCGAGTGAAGGTACATAAACAGCTCAACATAAAGAAAACAATGACAGCAAGGGTTGGCCCCCAGTGCCTGGAGATCTGAGAGGAGGGATGCCCACACAGACTATTTCAGCAGGCACTCTGTGGGTGGGCACACGAGGCTTCCCCCGATGTCGACGCCCTGGCTGCTGCTCCAGTCCCCTCCTGCCGAGTGTCAGTCGCGGCTTCCCGTCCTTCTCCTCCAGCTGAGATGTCCAAATCTCTGGGGCTGCAGAGACCTTGGCCCGAGTGTGATGGGTCCAGCCGTGTTCAGCTGTCTTGACGGCTGTGTCTGTGCTCAGCAACACCTGGACAGGTCCACGCCACTTGGCCACCAGTGGTGCTTCTTCCCACTCCTTAACCAGGACCCAGTGTCCCGGTTGGATGTTGTGAACAGCAAAGTCCAAAGGCAGGGTCTGTGCCAGCTGAGCTTCCTGTCGAAGAGATTTCACAAGAGACAGTATCCAGCCACATATTGTTTCAAATACACATCACTTATCTCTATCCCCCCACTAGGCTGAGAATTACAAGGGGAAGGAATTCCAAACATCAATTCAAAGGGAGATAATTGAATATCTCCCCTGGGTCTGGCTCTTATCCTTGCTAAAGCCAGGGGTAGGAGCCGTACCCACGGCATTTTAGTTTCTATCACCAGCTTCAGGAGATGTTTCTTTATTTCTCCATTCATCCTCTCAACCTGACCCGAACTCTGTAGGTGCCAGGGGGTATGGAGGTTCCACCGTATTCCTAAAGCAGTCATAACACCTTGAAGAATTTTTCCTGTAAAATGAGTTTCCCTATCTGAATCTATCGCTTCCACCATCCCATATATTGGAATTTTTTGTTCCAAAAAGATTTTAACAACTGATCCTGTAGTTGCTGACACAGTTGGAAATGCTTCTGGCCACCCGGTTAATTGACATACTATTACCAGAAGATATTTAAATCTTGCCACTCAAGGCATTTCAGTAAAATCCACCTGGCATCTCTGGAAGGGACGTACTGCCCAACGCCTCCCTCCCCTGGCCAGTTTCTTTGTAACTTTGTTGTTGGTTTTAGCACAAGTCAAACAGCCTTCAGTGGCTCGCTTTGCCAGGCTAAAGAGACCAACAGCAGCGTTCATTTTGAGGAAGGCTTCTGCCAGTCCTCGGGAGCCCCAATGACTCCCTTCATGAAGTTCTTTTAACAATTGTAAGGCTCGAGCTTTTGGTATCCACTGCTTACCATCCCTTGTAAACCAATTATTTTCTCTTTTCTCTGCCCCACTCTTTTTAATTATTTCAAGTTCTTCTGGTGGAAAAGAGAGTTTCTCTGGCAGCGGTGCAGTTACTGGGAGCAAAGGCAGGGTCTTAGAGACTTCTGGCAACAATGCAGCTTTCCGAGCTTCTTCATCAGCCAGTCGGTTTCCTATTGCCTCTTTCGACCATCCTGCCTGATGCCCCTTAATGTGGATTATCGCCACCTTTTTTTGGTAAATTCACTGCCTCCAATAGGCGAGAGATTAAGTTCTCGTGAGCTAATGTCTTTCCTCTGCAGCTTAATAAACCTCTTTCTTCCCATAGTTTTCCAAATGCATGTATTACCCCATATGCATATTTAGAATCAGTAAAGATATTTACTGTCTTGTCCTGGTATAATTCACAGGCTCTCACAAGCGCGTACAGCTCTGCTGTCTGAGCTGACCAGGTGTGTGGTAACCTCCCCCCTTCCTTTAATTGCTTCCCATTTACGATAGAGTATCCTGTAAATCGTTTCCCTTCTACCACCTTGGAGGACCCATCAATGAACACATTCTCTCCCTCAGGGCAGGGAATATCCCGTAGATCTTCCCTAGCCCATGTCTGGAGGTCTATAACCTGGATACCATCATGGATTTCTTCCTGGCCCCCCTTTTCTCCAGGGCCATTTAAATAAGAGGCTGGATTAAAAATTTCCCCACCTATAAATTCTAAATCCTCCTGTTCCATTAAACAAGATTCTTACTGTAATAATCGAGCACTCGTCATCCACTTAGAGGCTCTCTCAGTTAACAAAGCTTTAATCTGATGTGGGACTTTAACAATGAGATCCCCTCCCCTTGTCAGCTTTCGGGCCTCAGCCACCATCAGAGCTGTGGCTGCACAGTTCTGCAGACAATGGGGCCGCCTCTGGCCACCGGGTCTAACAACTTAGAAAAACAGGCACCAGGCCTCCGTGTTCCCCCATGCTCCCGCACCAAAATTCCTTTAGCATGACCCTGTTTGACATCCACATATAGCTGAAATTCTTTTTCTGCATCTGGATGAGCCAAGACTGGGGCCTTAACCAATTTGTCTTTTAATTTCTTAAAGCTTTTCTTTCCTTCTGGTGTCCATACCACGACATTAGGACTGTTTTGGGTTAAAAGTTATATAAAGGTCTGGCCACCACAGAAAAATCCTCGATCCATGCTCTACAGTACCCCACCAACCCTAAAAACTGCCGTAACTCCTTTTTAGTCTGGGGTAATAGTACCTGTAAAATCCCTTGTATCCTTTCTGGATCAATACACCATAACCCTTCAGACAGAATGTGTCCCAAATATTTGACCTTCTTTTCTACTAACTGTGCTTTTTTTTTTTTTTTTGGATACTCTAAGTCCCTTTTTTGCAAGAAAATTAAGCAGCTTTACAGTAGCTTCTTCAACCACCTTTTCCTGTTCCCCTGATAAGAGCAAATCATCTACATACTGCAACAACTTGACTCCTGAGGGTGGAGTAAACTCTCTTAATATTTTCTGCAAAGCTTGCCCAAACAGAACTGGTGACTCTGTATATCCTTGAGGGAGTACTGTCCATGTCAATTGTTGTTTTATCATTTTCCCTCCTTCCTCCTGTTCCCACTCAAAAGCAAAATACTGTTTACTATCTTCTGTGATTGGACACCCCCAGAAAGCATCCTTCAAATCCAGTACAGAATAATACTGATGTGAAGAAGGGATTTGATTTAGGATTGTGTATGGATCTGGAACTGTGGGATGCCTTGGTTTGACAATCTCATTTATTATTCTTAAATCCTGCACCATTCTGTAGGTTCCATCTGGTTTCTTAACCGGCAGGATAGGAGTGTTATAGGGAGACATACACGGCTCTAAAAGACCTGCTTTTAGCAGGGACTCAATAACAGGCTGTAACCCCTTCTTTCCCTCCCTTGAAAGAGGGCATTGCTTTTTAGACACCACTTGTCCTGGTTGCTTCAAAGTAATTTGGAGAGGCTCTATGTCCAGTTTCCCATATTTCCCTGGAGCTGCCCATACTTCTGGATTTATTTTAGCATAAGCCTTTTCAGACATTTTACACAAAGATATCACAGTTTCGGACTCCGTGTCACTTCTTACAATGCTAATTTGCATTCCCATTCTAGCCATCAAATCTCTTCCCAGTAAATTACAATCACAATTAGGAACAAACAAGAATTCATGCACTTCAAATGTGTCCCCCACATCTATTAACAGCGGTTGAATAAAATGCACTCGCTCATCCTTCCCGCTTACTCCTTGAATAACCAAGGATCTTTTTGACAATTTCCCCCCCTTAGGTATAAAATTTAAGTTGGACGGAGAGGCCCCCGTGTCTACCAGAAAATACACCTCCTCTCGATCCGGACCCACCTTAAAAGTTACCAAGGGCTCCTGAGTGGTGGGTCCTTGGTATAATAGGAGCCCCTGACACCCCTAACAATCCATTTCCATTATCCTCTGGACTTCCTCCTCCTGAGGGTCCAGTTGTTTCTGCGGACACTCGTTTTTCCAATGCCCTTCTGCCCTGCAGACAGCACACTGGTTCTTCCCCAGCCGCTGTTTGGGTCGGCTGTCCCCTGCCGAGGAGGGAATCCCTCTGCCACTTCCTTGTGGCCGACCCCGTCCCCTCTGTCCCTGGGGACCCCTTGGACCCTGTGGTTTATTCCTCCGGGGCTGCAAAAACTCTGCCATCATCCTTGCTTTAGCTTCTGCCTTTTCCTCATCCCTTCTTACATATATCCGCTGTGTTTTTCTAACCAATTCCTCTAGAGGCTTATTTTGCCACTTTTTATCTTTTTGTACCCCTTTCCTTATATCAGGCCAGGCCTTAGTAACAAATTGTACTTTAAGCAATGTGTTGAAGGCTGGCCCTTCAGGATCCATCCCCCCGTGCTTCCTCAAGGCATCCCTAATCCTCTCCAACCAATGAGGGCTTTCCTGTTTCTCCTGTTCCAACGACAGAGCCTTAGCTATGTTGTTAGTCCTGGGAGCCGCTGACTTGATTGCCCTGATCAAATAAGCACGGCAATCACGGTGAGCCAGACTGGCCTGGTTATTTGGGTCCCACTGGGGGTCTGCCTGGGGGATGGCATCACCCACCGTAGGTGCATTGGGTCCAGCCCCCCCTGCTGCTTGTGGGTGTTCATCCTCCCACAGCTGCCGAGCTTTCTGCAAAATCATTCGTTTCTCTGATGACCCAAACAAAATTCCCAAAAGAAAATCCCAATCCTTCTATGTATAATCCGCATTTCCCAAATATTCCTCTATCTTTTCCCCCACCCCTATGGGATCATCCAAATATGGGGGTAATTCTTTTTCCAACCCTCTTATATCCTGGGTAGTGAGTGGTACAATTACAAACCCAAATCCTCCCCCTTGACCCCCCAAAGGAACTTGACAGAGTGGCATCTGGTGTACCCCTGTCTCTTGGGGGGCTTCTGATGCCCTAAACTGAGTTCAAATTCTAGTTCTGGGGGGTGATACAACATGCTGCTCCCCCCCCCCCTACACCATCATCCTTCTCATTTCCCTGATCCCCTTGCTCTGAAAGTTGAGGATACAGACGACCTGCAGCTGGCTCTGGGTCAGCTAGCAACACTGGAGGACAAGACGGGGGAAGGTGCTGAAAAACATCCCAATCCTCACCACTTTCCTCTAAATACCTTCACAAAATTTGACACAAATGAATTTTATCTGTTCCGTAAGTAGCCATATAAGTCGCCTTGCCAACTTATACTCTGGCCACACAAAATAACAATATTTTACCATTATTTCCATAGTTACTTCTGGGTGAATATACAATCTGTCCCAAGACCTCAGCATTCTCCCCAAGGGACTCTCGGGGGTATTATGGGATCGTCATCCCTTTTGCTGGGGCCCCTTCGCGGCTTCACCTTTCCAACCCTCTCTGGGTGCCCCGTTTTACCCGTGCTACGCTCCATGGGTGCCCTCCCAGGTTTGCTCCCCGAAGATCCCATTTTACTCACCGGTGAGATTTTCAGTGGTCCTTCCCTGCGGACTCTTCACGGACCCCCCTGGTCCGCCACTCGTCTGTCTCCTGGACAGTCTCGGGAACCCAATGGATCGCCCGGTACCGGCCGGCACCAAGGGGAGCTGATCACCCAAACTGGGTGAGGCGCCTTCAGCTCCACTCGCCGCCCCGGATGGTGGAAAGATCCCGGACGAGCCCCCAAAATTGTCAGGAAAATTAATCCACAAACACCAGAGGTTTATGTCCAAAAAGGAGACAGAGGAGTCCTTTTTGCTTTATTCGAATAAAGGGAGAGGCCATGGGACATTCCCCTGCCATCTCTCAAATTTTTGGAGGACGCAGCCTCCTTTTTATCCTATTTTCCCGGCCGCATTTCCCTCTCTCTTTCCCCACTGGCTGAGGTACTTGAGAGGCACAGACTTCCCGGAATGCCTGATACCTGAAGTTCCCCTCTAATGTATAACCCTCCCTTTTAATTTTTAATTCTCATAGAATTCATAGTTTTCCCCCCGTTGCTTCTTTCATCTTTCGATATCCAATTTGATTTATCAGCAGCCCTACAGTTTGTTTGTAAAGGCAAATATCTCTTTCCATTCATCAATCAGTGGAATCCATCCCATTGTTTCTTTTATCTCTCAGTGCTAGCCTTATCTACAGGCTGATCCACAACTCATTTGTAAAGACAAATTCAACATTCCTCTCACCATCTAAAGAGCCCTTGATAAAATTAAAGATTGGTCCCCAGGGGGAGGTGGTGGAATTTTTAGTAGATACAGGAGCCGAAAAATCCACAATTAAACACCTACCAAAAGGGTGTAAACCTAGTAGAGATATGGCACTCGTGGCTGGAGCAAAAGGTGAACCATTTCGGGTCCCTATTATTAAAAATGTGCAAATTGAGACCCAGAACAAAATTGAATTAAAAGATCTGCTGTTACTGCCAGAGGCAGAAAATAATTTATTGGGGAGGGATTTAATAATAGCATTGGATTTGAAAATTGAAGTATCCCAAGGGCAGCTTAAAATTTTTGCTTTAACCCAAAAGGACGAGGAGAAAATATGTCCTGAGGTGTGGTACACCCCTGGAGAAATAGGGAAGTCAAAAATGAAATCTATCAAAGTGAAAATCACTGATCCTGATTTACCAATCCGAGTTCATCAATATCCAATATCTCTGGAAGGGAGACGGGGCCTTAAGCCTCTCATAGAAATCCTTTTGCAACAGGGGGCTTTGGAACCATGTATGTCCCCACATAATACTCCTATTCTGCCTGTCAAAAACACAGATGGGAATTACAGATTGGTACAGGATTTGAGAGCTATAAATTAGCGAACTGTTACCAAATTTCCCGTAGTAGCAAACCCTTACACTCTCTTAAAAGAGTTGTCCCCTGACTACACTTGGTATAGTGTAATAGATCTAAAAGATGCCTTCTGGGCATGCCCATTAGAGGAAAGTAGCAGAGATTGCTTTGCCTTTGAATGGGAAGATCCTGATAAGGGCAGGAAACAACAACTGCGTTGGACAGTATTGCCTCAGGGCTTTACAGAATCCCCCAATCTCTTTGGACAAGCCCTAAAAGAATTAATGCAATCTTTTGAGTCACCAGACCTTACAATATTGTTACAATATGTAGATGATCTATTAATAGCAGGAAAAGACGAGAAATCTACTAGAAATGGGACTATAAAACTTTTAAACTTTTTGGGACAATAGGGATTGAAGGTATCCAAAGCCAAATTACAGTTCACAGAACCAGAAGTAAAATATTTGGGACATTGGCTAAGTAAAGGGAAAAAGAAATTGGATCCTAATAGAATCTCTGGAATTTTAAGTCTGGGACCTCCAAAAACCAAAAAAGAAATGAGGAAAATTTTGGGATTGCTGGGATATTGTCGCCAATGGATAGAGGGATTTAGTGAGAAAGTAAAATTTCTATATGAAAAGCTTACCACTAATCGCCTAAACTGGACAGAAGAGGATGATAAGAGTTTTGAAAAGGTCAAATCTGCTTTAATTCAAGCCCCTGTACTCAGTCTCCCAGACTTGGAGAGACCATTTCAGTTATTTGTAAACACCTCTGATCAAACAGCATATGGGGTACTCACCCAGGAATGGGCAGGCAGTCGAAAGCCAGTGGGATTTTATTCTAAACTGCTCGACCCTGTCAGTCGGGGTTGGCCCACATGCCTCCAGGCCCCAGTGGCCACAGCACTTTTAATTGAAGAAGCCCGAAAAATTACCTTTGGGGCACCCCTAGTGGTCCACACTCCTCATAACGTAAGGGGAATTCTGAATCAAAAAGCTGAGAAATGGTTAACTGATGCCCGAATATTAAAATATGAAGCTATTCTAATCACTTCCCCAGATTTGGAGCTAAAAGCAACAACTGCTCAAAGTCCTGCACAATTCCTATATGGGGAACCAGGAGAAAATTTAGAACATGATTGTGTGGATGTTATAGAATTACAAACAAAAACTAGACCTGACTTGGGAGAAGTTGAATTTAAGGATGGAGTAAAATTGTTTATAGATGGATCTTCTCGAGTGGTGGAAGGAAAACGAAAATCAGGATATGCCATAGTAGGAGGAGAAGAATTGAAATTAGTAGAATCCGGACCCTTAAACGCAGCAGGGTCTGCTCAGGCTTGTGAACTATTTGCTCTTTATAGGGCATTGTCTTATTTAGAAGGTAAAAAAGGAACGATATATACGGATTCTAAGTATGCCTATGGCAGAGTCCACACATTTGGTAAAATTTGGGAAGAAAGGGGGTTAATTAACACTCAAGGACGGGGGTTGATACATCAAGAATTAATTGTTAGAATACTAGAGGCTCTTAGGGGCCCCATTGAAATTGCTGTGGTACACATAAGAGGGCACCAAAAAGGAACAAGCTACCATACAAGGGGGAATAATCTGGCTGACAAAGAAGCAAAAAAGCAGCATTGGAGCAAAAACCTGTTTCTGTATTAAGTACTAGAGTTAGAAATCTCAGCCCCAACCAGGAATTACAGAAGCTATTTACTCCTAAGGAAAAAGAAGCGATAAAAAAATTAAAGGCAGAACAGCATGAGAACAAATGGGTTTTACCAGATGGCAGGGAAATTTTACCTAAGACCCAGGCCAGACAAATTATTGAACAATTACACCAACAAACACATTGGGGAACCAGAGCACTAGCAGACCAATTTTTAAAATTTTTTGGATGCATCGGCATTTTTGATATTGCAAAGCAAAGCGTACAGGGTTGTTTAACTTGTCAGAAAATTAATAGAAAAGGTATGTGACAAGGTCCGTCAGGAGGACGGAAAACTGCTTACACACCCTTTGAAAGAATACAAGTAGATTTTACAGAATTACCAAAAATAGGAAGGTGGAAATACTTACTAGTGATAGTAGACCAATTAACCCACTGTGTCGAGGCATACCCTGCAGCTAGGGCCACATCACAAGTGGTAGCCAAAATATTGTTGGAACACATAATCCCAAGGTATGGCCTGGTTCGAGCAATAGACTCAGAGCAGGGGAAGCACTTTACATCAAAGGTGCTGCAGTCACTGACCCCGGCACTGGGCATCAGCTGGGAGTATCACACACCTTGGCACCCTCAGAGTTCTGGCAGGGTTGAAAGAATGAATCAAACATTAAAACAACAGCTGTAAAAAATTAATGATTGAGACTAAAATGCCATGGACAAAGTGCCTCCCACTAGCCCTGTCTAATATACGAACAATGCCAAAATCAAAAACAGGGATTTCACCATATGAAATGCTGTATGGTATGCCTGACCCTAAAGGAGTACGCCTTGATCCGACCTTAGTTCAGGACCCTTCTCTTCAGAATTACATAATAACAATCAGCAAAAACTTGGAAGAATTAAGAGAGAAGGGGATTTTGGCTCAAACTGTCCCTCTAGGATTTGCCATACATAAAATTAAGCGAGGACAACATGTGTTAATTAAAGTATGGAAAGAAGAAAATCTAGATCCAAAATGGGAAGGACCGTATTTGGTTCTGTTAACGACTGAAACAGCTGTGAGGACAGCTGGAAAGGGATGGACACATGTGAGTAGAGTCAAGGGTCCTGTAACCCCTCCTACTGCAGGTTGGACAGTGACATCTGAACCTGGAGACCTCAAAGGGCGAATTCGGAAGACTTGATGTCAATATCGGATCAATTCGTCTCGAAGGTCTCCTAATCAGGACTGAAAGTCACCTGCCCCAAACCCGGCTGTAGCCTGTTCATCAAGAAAAGGTGTCCATATTGTACTGAGTTGTTGTGGTGTTATTCCTAGGGTGGGTATCCCCCATTCCCTTTATGTGTCCAGTGTAGAAGAAATGAATATAAGGAAACTATTAAAGTATTAATACCCTATCAGCACAAGGAAAAATAGAAATTGATGATCATAACTGGTGGGAGGAATAAGGAAAAAAGAGAGCCAGAGCAGAGGTATTGACAAGAAAGTGTCAGAAGGGTTGTGTATACTGTGCTGTTACTGCTGTACCTCATACTGGAATGTCAAAGCTAAAAGCTGGAACAAAATTAAGAAACACTACCAAAAGAGAAAGACAAAGTGGGAGACCCCAGGACATATTCCCTGCTGCTGAGAAGATCAAACAAACCTCGGCTACTGGCAGCAACCCTGTAGGCCTTGAGGGAGGCAGAGGGAGGAAAATGGTCATGGGAGTCATCCTATTGCTAATGATGATAAAAGGAAATAATGCTGATGCTTGTTCCAAGTGTCACCAGACAATTGGGTACGGGGATGCACGGTATCCACCCTTGCCTTCCACACACACATCAATTCGGCCTGCTGTAATAAACACATTATGGACTATTATGGAAAAAATTGGGTAGCCACCAATTTGGGAAAAGGAGGGTGGGCTCCATCAGCATACCAAAGTTGCCCAGTAGGAGAGACACACCTCTGCTTCACAAAAGAAGGTATGTGGGGATATTCAGATCAGGGAGGAGTGCAAGATCACTACAAGGAGGAATTGATTAAAAAAAAAACAACTAAAATGTTCAAGGGAAAAAGGACAAACCGTGGGGGAAGTTTTAACTTCTATGAGAGAATAAAACAACAACTCAGCGAACGGGAATTACCCACTTCGGGAAAAAATTATTTGTAGAATTAATGAAAGAAATTACTACTGATCTTAACTCACTGTTGGATCTGTAGAGGAATGCAGATGACTGAACAATGGCCAAGGAGGTGGGGTGAAGGATTAGGGCCAGAACAGTTGCTAGAGTGAAATCAAACAGAAATATCGAGGGGGAGTGTGTGGGAAATTTAATAATTCTGAATACTGATTAGAAATTTATGATAATAGTGAAGTAATTACTAAAGTTGCAGAAGAAATAAAACGATTAGCCCATGTACCTGTACAAAACTGAAACACTATGCTTAATGATAATTGGTGGAATAAACTGTTGGGGGGGAGCTTGGTGGAAGAAATTAGGGTTTATGTTAACATGTGCATTATTAGAACTACTGTTCATCCCTTGTCTTGTTCCATGCTTCATTCGACTAATCCAGTCGGTGGTTCAAGAAATGCAAGTTGCTACAATACCAACAGACCCTGAGAAGGCAACAAAATTAATGACAGTACATGAATTAAATCTAGTACAAGAGGTACTGACAAAATTTGAAACCAGAACACAAATCAATGGGATAAAAAAAGAGAAGTGGGGAAATTGTGACAATTGATAAAAGATTTGTGTTAATCACAAAAGCATTAGGGGTTTCTATAAACCAGAATACTAAGCTCTGAAATGAAGCATGGACACTAGATAAAGGAAATTATATGATTAAATAATTCTGTTTAAAATCACATTGTTATGTTATATTATGTTGTATTATGTTACATTATAATACGTTATGTTATGTTTTTCAAATAAGTTGTATCAGCTACCAGCTTGCAAAATCGGACTACCCAAAAAGCCCTTCCTGCCTTTGTCTGATCAATGCTGCCTATCTCAAGGACCAGACTCCCAGAACTTCTCTGGTGCTTATCTAGAAGGACCGGATGGCTATCTGTGACTGATTATCACCCAAAGGCTTTGTGAATTTGTGTACAACGAGAACCCACAGTATAAGAAGAGGCTGCAAACCAAGGTTGGGTGGAGCGTGGAGTGGGCGGTGACCCCTCACGTTCCCCAGCGCTGCTTGCTCTTTCTATATCAAATAAAGCAATCTAAATTTTGCTGAATATCGAGAATTTTGTCTCTCATTTATAACAGGGTTCACCTTTTCCTCCTCCATGTGTAACGTCGTCTGGAGCACAGAGGTCCCAGGAGCTGCTTCCTCCTGAGCCAGTGGCACTCCTGGCCCTGGGCAGCGCAGGGCCCTGTGCCCCGTATATACCCCTGCAGGGCGGGGCTGTGCCATGTCACCAGGACAACAGAATGGCCAACAGCACCCAGGAACCCGATAGAACGGCCCTGTGTCACAAAGGGCCCAGCCCAGCAGCCCTTCAGCAGCCCAAGCCCCTGGAAGTGGCATGGAGCAGGTGCCCAGCAGGTGCTGGCTTTGCAGGCTGGGCTGTGCGGGGCCAGAGGAATTGGCCGGATGGACGCAGGCAGGGAGTTGTGGTCAGCGGCTCCATGGGCGGCTGCAGGCCGGGGATGAGGGGTGTCCCTCAGGGAGGGCTCTGCCTCGGCCCCGGGGGGGCCCAATGCGAGGGCGAGGGGCTGGGGGGGCCATGGGGGCGTTCGATCAATGGGGAGGGCCCGGGGAGTGCTGAGAAGGGGGTGGTGAGTGGGGGGATGGGAGGGGTCCCATGGATTTGGGGGGAGTCTTGATGAGTGTGGGGGGAGTCCCATGGATTTTGGGGTCCTGGTGACGGGGGGGAGCGGTGAGTGGGGGGGTCCCATGGATGGGGGAGGGGCGGTGAGTGAGGGGGGGGGTCCTGGCGCGCTGGGGTGGTCCCAAGTATCCCGGGGGGTCCCAGCGCTTTGGGGCGGTCGGTGAACGGGGGGGCAGTGAATAGGGGGAGCCCCGGTAAATTGGGGGGGTCCCTGGTGATAACCGGAGGAGGAGAGGGGGGAAAGGAGCGAGCCCCAAGGGACGCCCCCCGGTGCTGGGGACACCCCGGTGCCCCCCCAGCGCACGGCCCCCCCCCATTCCCGCTCCTGTTCCCGGGGGAAGTCAAAGGGGAGGGGCGGAATCCCCGGGATGGGCAGGGGGGGCACAAAGGGGGGTCCGGGCCCTGTGCACCGGAGGGTGGTCGGTACACGAGGGGGGGTCCAGTCCCGGTGCCCGAGGGGGCGTCCCGGTGCCCGGTGATTCGTGAGGGGGTGTCCGGTGATTCCTGGGGAGGTCTCCGGTGGTCCTGGTGCATGACGGGGGGGTCCCGGTGACTCATGGAGGGGTCTCCGGTGATCTCGGTGCCCGAGGCTGGCGATGTTTGAGGGGGGGTCCGGCGGTCCCGGTGCACGATGAGGGGGTGTCACTGCTCGATGGGGGGGGAGTCCCGGTGCACGGTGACGGTGCTGATTGATGGGGGAGGTCCTCTGGTGTTGCCGGTGCCCGGTGATTGATGGAGGGGGTCTCCGGCGATTCCTCGGGAAAGGAGGGGCGGTCCGGAGATGCCGGTGCACGAGGAGGGGAGAGAGGAAACTCGAGGGTCCTGAGGGGTCCCGGTGCACGAGGACGGTTAAATTCGGGGGTCCTGATGCTCGGAGGGGGGGTCTGGTGTGTGACACAGAGAGAGACCCCGGTGACACTGGGGACCCTGGCATGGGGCTGGTGATACTCAGGGGATCCGGGTGGCACAAGGAGCTGGGGGCACCTGGTAACACAGGGCTCTCAGTGTCACTCGCAGGGCTCTGGGTGACACGAGGAATCTCCCCGTTCCTCCTGGTGGCACTCGAGGAGCTCTTGGTGACTCTCGCGGGGCTCTCAGTGACACGAAGAGCCCGAAATTCCTCTGGGTGACACAAAGAGCTCCCTAAACTGGTCTGGGTGGCACGAGGAGACGGTGGCACGAGAGGAATCCTTTACACGAGGACCCCCAAAATTCCTCGAGCGAACCCCCCCGAAATCCTCGCGCGGGACCCCCCACTCACCGCGAGCCCAACCCCCCCCTCCTCACCCCGGGGGTCTCCGGGTGATTCCGCCCCACGTCTTCCAATTTCTCCCTTTTCCCCCAGGACTGGGAAGGTCGGAGGGACTGAAGGGGGGGTGCAGGTGCGGGTTTTTTCCGGGGGGGGTCCCGGCGGCCCCCGGGGCGGGGTCAGTGCTCAGCAGCGGGGCCGCGCCGCTCGCACCCGTTGGCCGAGATCGGGGGGGGCGGGGGCGGCCCGGGGACCCCGCTGGGCCCCCAAATCACACCCGGGTCTGCTGCTTTAGTCCTGTGCTACCAGCGCTGATTTTTCTCCTTATTCAGTCTTTTGATGTATATTTTTTGCTAAGATTTAATAAACCTTTAAAATTTTACAAAGTGAGCGTCGTTTCTCCAACCGTGCACTGCCGGGTTGGAGGTGCAGTTGGAAGGAGAGAGGGGTGAGGGAAAGCTGGTTTGAGGGTGTGATAAATGTGATTCGTGCTAATTAAATTGTAACTATATTAGCAAAATTGTATTTAGATCAATAGAAGACCATTGTTACCGAGTGAAAGGGGGGGAGATGGGTGAGACAGGATAAAAGACATCTTCCAGATGTTGGGAGTCGAAGAAGAAGGTTGGAAGAAAGTCAGATAAGAATAGTAGAAGGACGGAGGTCTGATAAGCAGCATCTAGAAATACAGCTTCAACCTTGAAGCTGTCAAAAATGGAATGATTCCAAGCATGGGACTTAATTAAAGTCATGTTATGGAAAACATCTGCTCAGTCACACAGAGCACCTGCGCTACCTGCAGGTCACACCTCGGTCACTGATGAAGATGATGAGCCTTCACCGGAAATAAGACCCTCAAAAGGATGAGAGACCCCCAACCCATTAGTAGAGCATGCGCCGTGCAGTATAGTTACGTAAATTTTAGGAATAGAAACTAGGAGGAGCTTTCTAGAAACTTTCGTAGCCTACAGTATATAAGTGGGATTGTTAGCCTGGATGCTTTGGTACGTGAGGAATGGGAGCCACTCCCCGTATCCCCGGTCGGAGGGGGCCCCTCCCCGGTCGGTTTTGCTTATGCTTTATACGAACCTCAATTATACTAAATTACTTACTGCCAAATTTTGTATATTCTTAAATATATGCACTTTGATTGTTTCATCTCCAATACTTTAATTGTCATCTCCAATACTTTGATTGTATTCATTTTGTTACTTTTAAAAAACATACTATTAAATTTAATCTTGTTGCTTAATAAATTGGGAAAAATAGAACATCATTCATAACATCAGCACTCCCCGGGCCCTCCCCATTGATCGAACGCCCCCATGGCCCCCCCAGCCCCTCGCCCTCGCATTGGGCCCCCCCGGGGCCGAGGCAGAGCCCTCCCTGAGGGACACCCCTCATCCCCGGCCTGCAGCCGCCCATGGAGCCGCTGACCACAACTCCCTGCCTGCGTCCATCCGGCCAATTCCTCTGGCCCCGCACAGCCCAGCCTGCAAAGCCAGCACCTGCTGGGCACCTGCTCCATGCCACTTCCAGGGGCTTGGGCTGCTGAAGGGCTGCTGGGCTGGGCCCTTTGTGACACAGGGCCGTTCTATCGGGTTCCTGGGTGCTGTTGGCCATTCTGTTGTCCTGGTGACATGGCACAGCCCCGCCCTGCAGGGGTATATACGGGGCACAGGGCCCTGCGCTGCCCAGGGCCAGGAGTGCCACTGGCTCAGGAGGAAGCAGCTCCTGGGATCTCTGTGCTCCAGACGACGTTACACATGGAGGAGGAAAAGGTGAACCCTGTTATAAATGAGAGACAAAAGTCTCGATATTCAGCAAAGTTTAGATTGCTTTATTTGATATAGAAAGAGCAAGCAGCGCTGGGGAACGTGAGGGGTCACCGCCCACTCCACGCTCCACCGAACCTCGGTTTGCAGCCTCTTCTTATACTGTGGGTTCTCGTTGTACACAAATTCACAAAGCCTTTGGGTGATAATCAGTCACAGATAGCCATCCGGTCCTTATAGATAAGCACCAGAGAAGTTCTGGAAGTCTGGTCCTTGAGATAGGCAGTATTGATTAGACAAAGGCAGGAAGGGCTTTTTGGGAAGTCTGAGTTTGCAAGCTGGTAGTCGATACAACTTATTTGAAAAACATAACATAACATAATGTAAGATAATACAACATAATATAACATAACAAGGTGATTTTAAACAGAATTATTTTATCATATAATTTCCTTTATCTAGTGTCCATGCTTCACTTCAGAGCTTAGTATACTGGTTTATACAAACCCCAATGCTTTTGTGATTAACACGAATCTTTTGTCAATTATCACACCAGTCAAATCCAAAACAGTGGGAACATTCTGACAAGTCTCCGAGAAAATCCTAATGTATTTAACACTAATGCTCCGAAGAAGATCAGATCTTAATCTGTAAACACATTCCTGGTAGTCAGAGGCCATCTCACTAGCAGAGGGGAGAAGCTTCCTGCAGATGCAAGAGCCTCCTTGGTTTCATGTGAATCTTTCCTGCTGCAAAGCGTGGGGGGTTCCCCACTGGAACAGGGACAGCGTTCTGGGAACTGACTGTAGGCTGAACACAAGTGGCTCCAGGACACTTCCTGCTGGGACACTTGCCTCTGGGAACAGCTTCTTGGAGATGGCTGGGCTCCCCTTTTTACTTCCAGGCATTTCCTGCCCATCTGCATCTTCAGGGATGAGGCTGTTTGTCTCATAGCCGTGGCTCTGAGGGAGCAGGGACGCCTGTCCAAAGGGCTGCCTCCCTCTGCACTCTGGCTGCTCTCACCCAGGCTCTGGCAGGGGTGAAGGCTCTTGCAGAAATATCCCAAGGCTGGAGATCTTCCTCACCCTGCTCCTCCACTGCTGATGCCACAGAGTTCCCTGCACATAGGAACATCACCTTTTCTTCTGCAGGAACCTGTTCCAGCACAACACCAAGGGTCTTCTCCTGTGGCACTGCCACAGCATCCTTAAAGCCGTGGACTAGCAAGTGACAGCTCCTGGAAACTGCTGCTGTGTGTCTGGCTGCAGGAAACCCCTTCTGGAATGCCCTTGGTCTCTATTTTTTGCTTTCTGGATTTTCCTGGCCAATCTGCATTGATTGCCAGAGAAAATCGCGAGGGTGCGGCGTGAGCAGCGGCCGAAAGCGCTGAGCGGGGCCATCAAACCCA
This sequence comes from Sturnus vulgaris, assembly GCF_052056855.1. NCBI lineage: Eukaryota > Metazoa > Chordata > Aves > Passeriformes > Sturnidae > Sturnus > Sturnus vulgaris. Next base: position 16,415,187 of record NW_028276170.1, read on the forward strand.
GCCCAGCAACTCCCGGCGTTCGCCAGCCCAGAGGTGGCGCGGGCAGCGCGGCCGAGGGTGGAGAACCAGCCCGGCTGTGCGGGAGGGCTCTCACGTGGGAATGTGGTTCTCTAAGAAGGCCATAACTAAATGCTTGCATGGGGGTTTTGGCTTCTGGAGCAGTGGGGTAGGGCTGTTGTTGGTTCCTACCCCTCCATCCCATGATGATGTAAGGGGTGAGGGATGCCATGTGTGCTGTGCACTGGCAGTGATCCTCAAGAAGTCCTTCTAATCCTCTCCTTCGAGCTAGTCAAGCTCCTGGAAATGACAGGACAGAAAAAGAAAAAAAAAAAGCTCAGCTTTGTGCCCTCCTGCCCTTGTGGGGTGAGGGACAGGAGGCAGAGGTCCAGCTTGGTCTCTCTCTGACCTTTCCTTTGAGACAACACTGTCTGCTCCCACCACAAAGGCACAGAGGGTGCTCTTTGCCCCCACCAGTGGGAAGTGGCTCTGCTGAGCCCACTGAGAGTGCTGGAAGATGAGTCTGTGAACTAAACAGTTGAATATTGCCTAGAGGGGGGTAGCAGGCAGTAGATGTGCCACCATTCTCTTTCCAGGACCCCACGGGGAGTACTAGAACAGAGGTCTGTGAGGCTGAGAGGTTGAATATTGCCTGGGAGGGTGGCAAGCACTGGATGTGACTCGTCTCATGTGGGCACTGGCCTGGCCTTTCCTGTTTGTGCAGAACAAGCTCACTGTTCACCACGGGTGTTCTCTTTCCAGCACAGATTCTCTGAGTGTTGTTTGCACTGGGAAGGAGATTTCTAGGTTGTCTTTTGTTTCTTCATTAAAGGCGAATGATGGTGGGCAGAGCTCTGCAGAGAGTGAGATGAAGAAAGGAACAGGGTTGGTTGTCCCTAAGAACATGAGAGGAGAGGAACAGTCCCCTTGTCCCCCCCCCCCCCGAGCCTCGCCAGAGTGAAATAACTAAGAAATTGTCCCCAAAGACCGGGTTTTGTGAAGCCTTGTGCTGCCTGCAGGAATGCGGGACCTGTCTTCGAGTATGTGTGTGGGGGAGGGTTGGGGAAGTAAGAAGAACTTCTAGGGACATATTTTAACTACTTGTAGGCATGAACTGTGCCACAGTGTCCCACCCATACTCCCCTCTCCTGTCCCCATCCCCACCGTGTCATGATCCCACAGAGAGACCCACAGGGGGGTCGGGGCCAGGAGGGCTCTAGAAAAGTGCAGTGCACACGTGTGCCAGTGTGCAGAGCTCTGTGTGCACACACGGACACCGAAGTGCACACGTGTGTCAGTGTGCACAGCTGCACACACGGATATTTTCTAGCGTGTCCAGATGTAAGAGTGCCCGTCCTGCTTTGCACAGTGTCCATGTGTGCGGGTGTGCACAGCACTGTTCACATCTGTGCACTGCTGTGTACACGTGTGTGGAGTCTGTGCACAGCTCTGTGCTTGTAGGTGTGCACAGCTCCGCAAGGGTGAGCACGGCTCTGTGTGGGACATCCGTGTGTCAATGACACTGCACGTATTCGTGTGCACGAGCTCTCTAAGGACAACAGGTCTTGTGCTTGTGGGCAGGTGAGCATTAGTGGAGACTGTGCCTAGGTGGGTGTGTGTGTAGCATGGATGTGCTGGGGGGTGTCTGTGTGTGTGTGTGTGTGTGTGTGTCTGTGTGTCTGTGTGTGTGTGTGTGTGTGTCTGTGTGTGTCTGTGTGTGTGTGTCTGTGTGTCTGTGTGTCTGTGTGTCTGTGTGTGCCCGTCTGTAAGAGCCAAAACGAGCTATGTGGGGCTCCAGACGGCTCTTTAAGATGCTGTTTTTTGTATCCAGATGATACCGCAATTCACAGGTCGTGGAGCCTTTTCAGCCACAGCTGTAGGTTCGTCTGAAGCTTCTCTAGTTCTGGTTACAGTGCATTCTATACTTTCCATTACAGAGCATCCTTTACTGTTACCTATAGCCTATCCTTACTACTAACATTACCATATTCATGTTACTATTGTCCAATCACCAAAGGTTAGTATGACACACTTTAAGCTCGAAGTACTTTTTCAGTTTTCTTGCATTGGAAAATTCTGAGCTCTTTTCTCTACTTGCCACACCAGCTTTCTTGTTTGTCTGTGAAAATCTTTTTGCTTGTTAAGAACATCTTTTGTTTGAGATGGATTTATCCTTTGCTCTAAGTCACACAAGCCCCGTCCCCCTCGCTCGCTCTTTGTCTCCTGGTGGCGGCGGCCCCGGGGCCGGGCTCTCCCCGGCTTGGCCCAATCAGCGCGCGAATTCGAGGAGTGACAGCGGAACCAGCCAATCGCCGCGAGGGGCGGGCTCTGCACGCGGCACGGACTCTGCTCCCTTTGCCCGAGCTCCGCCATTTCTCGGAAACCTCGCCTGAGGAGCGGGCAGGAGGCCAAGGAACCGCTGCTGCCCTGAACCGCCGGGAGCTCGGGGTGAGCGGGAGCTGAGGGCGCTGGGAGCTGGGGGTGAGTCCGGGATGGAGCCCAGACCCACCTGCAGCCTCGGCAGGAGCCGATGCCGGAGCAGCGCTGGCTCGTCCCGGTTGCTGTGGGTAGCACAGAGGTAGCTGCCCTTGTCTCTGGGGCTCTACGGGATAATTCACGTGGCGAGAGGTTTGTGTGCACAAAAGAGACAGAGGAGTCCTGTAAAAGTCACTTTATTCATGAACAAGGGGAGAGGCCATGCGGCATTTGTAATGCGGTCTCTAAAACGCAGCCGCCTTTTTATCCTCATTTTCCAGGCCGGATCTCCCTCTCCCTTTCCCCACTGCCTGAGGTACTTGGAAGGTTCAGACTTCGCGATCCGCCTACTTCATGCCCTCGTTAATATGCACCCCTCCTTTTGTATAACATCCGATATTCCCGGCTCTGTTAAGTGTTTCTCCTTCTCGAAGTTCAGGAATTGAGAAGGATCTTGGTTGAGCAGCTGTCCGTGCCAATTAGTTTTCTGAAACTGGTGGTTTGTCTTGTTACTTCCTTTTGTACAAATTCCTGGCCCTGTCTCCGGGCACATTCATCTTACTCTGTTCAAACCCTCTTCTCATTTTCTCAATAATTATCTTCACTAACTTTATTACCATTGACTTAGTCTCTTTTCCTGGATCCTCTTTGATTTTGGGATTATTCTCAGTGACCTCATTCCCTGTCCTTTTGTAGCCGTTTCTGGATCAGGAGGCCTGGCTGCCACCTGCGTCCCCTTGCTCACCTGCTGAATGAGCTGCACTCAGTGCATGGTAAAAAGATGAGAGTTGCTGCAGCACATCAGAGGAGGAACAGCATTCGTTTAACCCATGGTCTGCCAGGGAACCACAGAAACGTGTCCCATTCTCATCCTTTCTACATTTGGATTGGAATATGAGCTATTTTCTTCTTTCCTTTGTTATCCGTTTCACCACTTTTTGGTTATCATCTGTTTGCAAATAGCAGTTTCAATCATTTAATTTTCCACAAACTCCTCTCCTTCTTTTAATAGATAATCTGATTCTATCCCATGGTGAAATGTCTCATTGTTCATTTCCTTGGATTGGTGGGCAGTAAAGTCAGGAGCTGGAGCTGTCTGGTTGGTTATTATTTCGAGGACAGTTTTTAACCTAATTATGCCACTCAGATTATGATTATGATTTTTTATCTCCTGGTACGAAATCATTAGGGCTTGCAGGGGCTGGTCCGTGGTGTTGTAGGATTTGTTCTGGTGGCCGTTCATCTTTTTCCCATTTTCGGGTGCTCCCTCCAGCCAGGGCTGCATCAGTTGACCACTTTTCTCTAAATAATCATCAAATACTTGGATTCCCAACTGATTTCTCTGAACAGTGACAGCACATGTTGGACTGGGGAGAGGGATTATTCCCCCCTCCCACATTTTTCATGAAGTTTTCACAACGTTTTCCTTTGCTGTTTCTCTTTGCAGCTTAACCAATTTCTGTTGCAGTCAGATATCCTCACTATGGGCTCTGCCTTTAGTTGTGCAAATTCCATCTGTGCAAGCAGGCAGAGCTTGGGGTGAAGGACAGAGGAAATCAGCGAAATTCCTCCCCCAGGGAACAAGACCCTGGTACATTGTGCACACTTTGCCCTAGCTGTGTTAATTTCCATTTCTAAAGCTGCTCTCCTGCTGCCTGAAACCGATGCTTCTCTTCCAGAGCAGCCCTTAGGTGATTCACAGGTGCACCCCCCACAATTTGCATTTTTTTTTGCCTTTTTTTTTCTTTTTAACAATATTTTCTTAAATGTTTATGCATTAAAGCATCACCTTTAAAGCTTTTCTGGTGTTGCAAAATCCACCCTAAACGTGAACATGGTAAAACCCATATGGAAATGTTGCCATCATTAAGAGCCACTCAAAAATATACACAAAAAATTTCCAATGCAATCAAGATTTTTCTACTTCTTCTCCAAGGAGCAAAAATTGCTTGTCACATCCTTGGCCCAAACCTAACTGACAACACAAAAGTAGAATTATTCTCCACTAGATGAAGAATTACTGGGGTAAAAAATTTCACCCACCATTTGCAAGGGAGATAATGGAATATCTGCCCTGGATCTGGCACTTTTTCTGGCCAAAGCCAATGGCAAAAGCCATAGCCATGGCATCTTGGCTTCTATCACCAGCTTCCAAAGGTGTTTCTTTATTTCCCGTTTGTTCTTTCAACCTGACCTGAGCTCTGGGGGTGCAAGGGCTTGTGGAGGTCCCATTGTATTCCTAAAGCAGCCATGGATGCACGTGGGAGGAGCAGGTGGGATTGTGCAGGAGAAGGAGGAATAATAGGAGGAAGAGTAGGGAGCTGCAGCAGGGCGACTGTGGAGAGAGGAGTGGCTGAGGCCCCAGCTCACACAGGGACCCTCCTGCCCAGCAGGGCCCAGAGCTGGAAAGGTTCCCCAGCACGGCTGGAGGTGCTGGCAGAGCTTGGCCCAGCTGGACAGCTGCCCCTCAAGGCCCTGGCGAGCAGGGGATGTGTTTTAGGTCACAGGACGTGACCAAAAGTACAAATTCTATCACCATCTGTGGGGCAGTGGTCCTTATCTCTGTGGGAGATATCCTCTGCTAATGGGCCATCTGTTAAAACCAGGTGGGGCAGTGTTCTTTATTTTTTCAACAACCCATCCTTCCTCCAGGAAGATATCTTCTGTTAATGGGCCATTGAGTTCCACTGCATGACTGATAAAATTCCATCATCCCATTGGGAGATGCTCCAGCCAGGGGGAGGAGCCAAGCCTTTCCTACCTAGATAAAATCTGAGATTTGGAACACCAAGGCAGCCCTTACCCACTGGTTTCCAGAGGACAAGAGCTACCAGACCTTTCTACAGCATCACTACTACAACAAGACCCCGTCATCTGAACTGCCACCACCACCCTAACTAGCGGCGTGTCAGGTTGTATTCTGATTCTGTCAGTTGTTTTCTTTTGTACTATTGCATGTATTTTTTTTCTCTTATCATTTTTCATATCAAATTGTATTTCTGACTTGGAGTCTCTCACTGGTTTTGCTTTCAAACCAGCACAATTTTGGAGTGGATTTTGGCTGAAGCGTTTTATTTGGGGAGATTTGATCCGTGTCTTAAAGTCTGGAGGATTTTGGGTGGGAATCTTGGTGTTTGGGAGGTTATTAGAGACACAAGATGCTCAATGACTTCCAGAGATGAACTTGGGCAAGGAGGAACACCCAGTTTATGGAGCTCTCTTCTTGTTATTTCCCCCTAAACCAGGATTTTTCATTCCCCAGGTGTGCGGGGATGGAGGAGGCAGAAAAGCCCAGGAGATCTCTCTCGAGGAGGGGCTGCAAACCCAGCCCAGGGAGCTGCGAGGAGGAAAGACCCTCCCTGAGCCGGGAAGGCGGCCGGAGATCCAGGCAGAGCTCAGAGCTGGTGGAGGAGCCTCCTGGAGGGGAGAAGCCCCACAAGTGCTTGGAATGTGGGAAGAGTTTCAACTACAGGTCCCAGCTGATCCGGCACCAGAGGATCCACACTGGGGAGAAGCCCTATGAGTGTGGGAAATGTGGGAAGAGTTTCAGGACCATTTTTCATCTGATGCAGCACCAGGTGATCCACACAGGGGAACGGCCCTACACCTGCTTGGAATGTGGGAAGAGCTTTGGGCATAGTTCTCACCTGAGAAGGCACCACCGCATCCACACTGGGGAGAGGCCCTACGAGTGTCCCAAGTGTGGGAAGAGGTTTCAGACCAGCTCCCATGTCCTCCTACATGAGCGGATTCACACAGAGGAGAGGCCCTTCCACTGCCCCGACTGCGGGAAGGGATTCAACCGCAACGACATCCTCACTGTCCACCGGCGCATCCACACTGGGGAGAGGCCCTACGAGTGTCCTGAGTGTGGGAAGAGCTTCTCCAAGAGCTCTCACTTGACCCGACACCAACGGAGGCTCCACTAAGGGAAGCCCTGTGAGTGCCCCGAGTGTGGGAAGAGCTTCGTGCTCTGCTCCAGCTCCATCCCCCATGGGAGGATCGGTGTTGGATGATCCCCAGTGACCCCCGTTGGGCAGAGCCCTGGTGATCCGTGGTCCTGGTGATCCCTGTTGGGAAGTCATCTGGCTGGGGGGACTCTGCATGATCCTGTCTCCCTGTGGGCACCTGGATGAATGTAGGATCAGGAACGTCCATCAGGGCTCAAACTGACATTGGGAATTCCTTGAGGAGAGCAGATTTGTTGACTTTGATCCCCAGAAAATCTTCTGCGTTCAATCCTATCTTCTGGTGGCATCCAGGAATGCTGAACAATCTTGGAGATCTTTTCCAACCTCACTGATTCCAGGATTTTCATTTCCTATTGCCCAAGGTTGTCTTCCGCAGCCAAATGGTGATGAACTGAGGCAAAAAATCAAGATTTTGGAGACAGTGGGGTGGAAAGTCGTCCAAAAAATATTTTTCCCTCCCACTCAAGCACATAGGTCCTCAGCTCACACAGACAAGGCAATCCTTTTCTTTTAGCCTCGATTCGCTTTTCATTTCTCTTCTTCTCTTCTTTTCATTTCTCTTCTCTTCTTCTAAAACAAGTAACACAGTTGAAAATAAAGACACTGAACTGAGACATGGGTGTGGATACGGAGGGACAAAGACATGGTGGGGCACAGACATGGAGAGTTGAATCATGGTTTTAAAGAGTTAAGATTTTTGCTAAGGGTAGAAGGAGCTTCCATGACCAAGATGTAAGTTAGGTAGGTAATTACTTGATCCTTAGGCAAGAGCTAATTGGTATAATTATCTGCTATTATGAACTTAGGTATAGAAGAACATAAAATAATAAACCGTTATTTATGAAGCACGAGGCCTTGGATCGTGCCAGAGGGTCACAGAGACCTGATGAAGACTCTCCTGACTTCATCCATCGAGACCACTGACCCATTTCGAGAGCACTGACCCAATTCAAGAGAAGAACTGCGCACGCGTGAAGGACGAATGGGCTCATTTTAATATGGGATGGGGATGGGAGGTGCTGGGGTTATGCACATGTATTGTATGTAAGATCTTGGGCAATAAATAGAGGGCAAAGAACCTTGTTTGGGGCGGTCACGCTTTTGGGAGGTGACTCCTGTGCTGGTGAATAAACACACCACTTTGTAACTTTAATTAGTTACAGCGCCTTTGTCCGTGATTATTCCGGTTTTTAACGATTCAGGGGGACAAACTGCGGTCACATGGGGACACTGCAGGGACATCGTAGTGACCCAAAACAGGACAGGCAACCACAGGGTGGCCCTGATGTCCCCAAGGCAAGGCACCAAGGTCCCCAGTGTCCCTTGGGGTGACAGTGCCGCCCCCATGTCCCCACCCTGTCCCTGCATCCCGCGCTGCCTCCAGCTTTCGCATCACTTCCTTGTGTCCCTCCACCGAGGTCCCCAAGGCCACCACGATGTCCCCGAGGGCCTGGGCAGCTCTGGGGAACCCCTGTCGCCATGTCCCCCATGTGTCACCACCATGTCCTGGTTAACAGCGTCCACTAAGGTCCCCAGGTGCCATGTCACCGTGTCCAGCTGCCCCTGGACATTGTGGTGACCTTGCTGGTGGCCGCGGGGGCCTCAGCGCTGGCCCTGGCGGTTGCCACGCCCTGGGCACAGTCACGCAGGTGCTGGGCCATGGCCTGGTGCTCACGGGCGATGGTGGCCAGGTGTCACCGCGATGTCACTGAGGCCTGCAGGGTCACCTGGCAGGACACGGCCACTGTGCCCAGGGCCAGCAGCAGGTGACTGTCCTCGGTCACCCCCAGCGCAGCGCGCGCCGAGTCCAGGGACACTGCGGGGACATGGGGACACTGCACAGGTGGCACCGGAGACACGGCAGCAGGGCAACCAGCACAGTGGCACCTGAGCAGTGGCACCAAGAACACCCTAGAGCCACCAGCCCAGGGCTGCCCCAGTGTCACCATCCCAGTGCCACCCGTTCAGTCTCAGTGTCACCAGCCCAGTGTCCCCAGTTCAATCCCAGTGTCCCCAGTTCAACCCCAGCGCCACCAGAGCTGCCCCAGTGTCCCCAGTCCTGTCCCAGTGTCACCAGCTCAGTGTTCCCAGTTCCTTCCCAGCCCAGTGTCACTGCCCCATTGCCACCATACCAATTTCACCATCCCAGTGCTCCCAGTTCCCTCCCAGTGTCTCCAGTCCATCCCAGTGTCCAGTGTCTCCATCCCAGTGTCCCCCATCCTGTCCCAGTGTCCCTGTCCCAGTGCTCCTAGTTGTGTCCCAGTGTCACCAGTTCCATCCCAATGCCACCAGTTGTGTCCCAGTGTCACCATCCCAGTGCTCCCAGTCCCATCCCAGTGCTACCCCCCCATTGTCACCATACCAGTGTCACCAACCCAGTGCCACCAGTTCTGTCACCACCCAAGTGCCACCAGCCTGGTGTCACTAACCCAGTTCCAGCCCAGTGTCCCCAGTCCTATCGCAGTGCCACCAGTCCTGTCCCAGTACCACATCCCCAGTGTCCCCATACCAATGTCATCACCAGCCCAGTGTCCCCAGTGCCATCCCAGTGTCCCCCATCCTGTCCCAGTGTTCTTGTCCCAGTTGTCCCAGTTGTGTCCCTGTGCCAGCCCAATGCCACCCTGTCATTGACCCGTACCAGTGTCACCAGCCCAGTGCCACCAGTCCTGTCCCAGTGTCACTAGACCAGTGCTCCCAGTGCCAGCCCAGTGCTCCCAGTGCCAGCTCAGTGTCACCATCCCAGTGTTCCCAGTTCCATCCCAGTGCCACCAGTTCTGTCCCAGTGTCACCACCTCAGTGTCACCAGTCCCTTCCTAATGTCCCCATCCCAACGTCCCCTTTCAGTGTTCCCAGTTCCATCCCAGTGTCCCCAGTGCCATCTCAGTGTCACCAGTGCCACCCATGGCACCACCCCCATGTCCCCAGTTCAGTCTCAGTGTCCTCAGTCCTGTCCCAGTGTAACCAGGCCACTGCTCCCAGTTCCATTCCAGTGTCCCTGTCCCATCCCAGTATCCTCCATCCTGTCCCAGTGTTCCTGTCCCAGTGCTCCCAGTTGTGTCCCAGTGTCACCAGTTCCATCCCAGTCCCATCCCAGTGTCACCAACTCATTGTCCCCATACCAATGTCACCATCTCAATGTCACCAAACCAGTTCCCTCCCAGTGCTCCCAGTGCCAGCCCAGTGTCCCCATCCTGGGACAGGGGAAGGTCTCTACTGGTCCATACTGGTCTGTACAGGTCTGTACTGGCCCATACTGCTCTATACTGGTTTATACTGGTCTATACTGGTTTATACAGGGTTTTACTCACACACAGCACCATCAGCCCTATGGCCAGCCCATGCCCAGCCTGGAGCTCAGCTCACCCAAACTGGTCTGTACTGCTCTATACTGGTTTATACTGGTCCATACTGGTTTATAGTGGTCTATATGGGATTTTACTGGTCTGTACTGGTTTTTACTGGTTTTTACTGACACACAGTATCATCAGCCCTATGGCCAGCCTGTGCCTGGCCCAGAGCCCAGTTCACCCAAACTAGTCTATACTGGTCCATACTGGTTTATACTGGTCTATACTGGTTTATACTGGTCCATACTGGTTTTTACTCACACACAGCAGTGCACAGCACCATCAGCCCCACGGCCAGCCTGTGCCCAGCCCATAGCCAGCTCTGGCACTGCTGTGCCCCTTCCTCCTCCTGCTCCAGCATCATCATCACTGCTGCCTCAGCCAGGACCCCTTGGTGCCGCAGCTCCTGCTCGTCCTCGTCCCCCAGGGTCCCCTGGGCCACTGCCGGGGCCACCTCGGCCTTTCTGGCCTCCTTCAGCTCTTCCAGGGACACTTGGGCCTGATACAGCGTGACCTTGGCTTCAGCCAGTGCTGCAGGGACGGTGCTTGGTGTCCTCAAGGCCTTGGCCAGGGCCACCAGGGCCACCAGGGCCACCAGGGCTCGGCGCCACATGGTATCTGCCTGGCCCAGCTCGGGGGGGAGGGCAGGGGCGGACAGCTGGGGACAGGAAATGGGGGTTAGGGGGTGGGGGAGGAGTTGGGGAGTTCTGGGGAGGGATTGGGTGGGGTGTGGGTGGTTCCAAGTGAGAATTCTCAAGGATTTGGGGGTTCCCAGATGAGGCTCCAGGGGGTTTTGGAGTTCCCAGGTACCCAAATGAGATTTTTGGGGGGGATCCCAGGTGAGCATTCCCAAGGATTTGGGGTTTCCCATGTGAGAATTTCCAAGGATTTGGGGTTTCCCAGGTGAGGGTCCAGGGGGAGTTTTGGGGTTCTCAGTATGATAATTGATAAAAGATTCGTGTTAATCACAAAAGCATTGGGGTTTGCATAAACCAGAATACTAAGCTCTGAAGTGAAGCATGGACACTAGATAATGGAAATTATATGATTGAATAATTCTGTTTAAAATCACCTTGTTATATTATATTATGTTGTATTATCTTACATTACATTATGTTATATTATGTTATGTTTTTCAAATAAGTTGTATCGGCTACCAGCTTGCAAAATCGGACTTCCCAATAGCCCTTCCTGCCTTTGTCTAATCAATACTGCTTATCTCAAGGACCAGACTTCCAGAACTTCTCTGGTGATTATCTACAAGGACCAGATGGCTATCTGTGACTGATTATCGCCCGGAGGTTTTGTGAATTTGTGTAAAGATGTTTATTCGACCACCACTGCTTACCTGGCAAAATTTTAACAACAAAAAAACCCCAAAAATTATTAATTACAACGAGGAACCACAGTATAAGAAGAAGCTGCAAACCAAAGTTCGGTGGAGCGTGGAGTGGGTGGTGACCCCTCACGTTCCCCAGCGCTGCTTGCTCTTTCTATATCAAATAAAGCAATCTAAATTTTGCTGAATATCGAGACTTTTGTCTCTCATTTATAACAATTTGGTGCCGAAACCCGGGATGTCCTTGGAGCCCTGAGAGGCGCTGCGATTTCGGGGAGGCGCCCCACTGCTGTGGCCCCATTCGTCAGTGATTCTCGGGACCCATCGACGTCCCGCACCATAGAGACTGAGCAAGGAAAATCTCCCCGGGAGACCGCGGCAAAATCACCTGGAATTCTCGTGCACAAAGAGCCAGACAGGAGCATCGGACTGTGAGTATCTGTGTGGTTTGGTGGGGATGACTGTGTGCTTGCCTGAATGAGACGTGGCCTTTGCTGCGAAGCGAGAGTGGAGTCCTTCTATCCGCGTTTCCAGCATCCCGCGAGGGACCTGGCCGGTGACCGGACGAAGCGAGTGAGCACAAAGGGAGAGACTGCTTTTCTTGTCCTAGCCCAGGTAGAGGCTGGGTCATTCCCACCCTAGTCCAGGTAGAGGCAGGACCCGGAAAGGGGGTGGGGGGGGGGGAAGGGGAAGGGGGAGGAAAAGAAAAGCAGATTGCAACACACCAGTCACGGAGGGAGAAGGGAAAAGCTGCTTTTCCCATCCCAGCCCAGGTAGAGGCGGGTTCCAGTCCATCCTGACCCGAGGAGAGGCAGGGGTTCAAGCAGAACACATCGGGGAGTACAAACACCTCAAGACAGTCCCTTGAGGTAAAAATGGGACAAAGAGGGAGTAAAATTCTGAGTCCCAGGGACCCACGAAGAGGTTCGAGTTCATTTGGTCCACAAGGAGACTGGGAAAATAAAGACAAGACAAGTAGGTTGCCAGAAATAGCACCAGGCAGCCCTTTGGGAGAAATATTAAAATGTTGGGACACAGGGGCGATATACAGAGGAAAAAGTAAAGAAAAATTGATTCAATCTTGCATGGTGGAATGGACCAAAGAAATAATCCATAAAGATAACCTATACTGGCCCATGTTCAGATCATTTGAAGGTTGGATTTGTCGGGCATTAAACACATATGTGGCTCGCAAAGAACCATTTAACAGAGAGGAATATGAGTATGCTGCCCTGTGGGCAAAACAGTCCAAGCCATCCTTGATATATACTTTAAGAGAAAAAGAGGATGAAAATAAAAAAAAGGTTACCTGGGAACCCCTTGATAATCTCCCACCTCCATATAATACAGAAAATACAGGAGACCCCCCCACGCACCCACTTCTCCTCCTGGTACTCCCATAGCTCTAAGAACTCGCTCCAGTCAAAGGAATACCAGGAGAGATGGTATCACCAGAGAGGAGGGAGATAACGACACAAAGGCTCGCCTTTACCCCCTGAGGGAAGTGCCATTAGCAGGACAACAGGCTGGATTAATTGGATTTGTAAATGTTCCCTTGAACACAGGGGAAGTGAGGAACTTTAAAAAAGAAATGGGAAACTATTAGAAGATCCTATAGGAGTGTCAGAGAGACTAGATCAATTCCTCGGACCAAGTATGTATACTTGGATGGAATTACAATCTATATTAAGTATCCTATTCACCACGGAGGAACGGGAAATGATCAGACAGGCTGGAATGAGGGTATGGGACCGGGAGCATCAGATTGGACCTAGGGGAGACCAGAAACGGCCATTAAATAATCCTAACTGGGATAATCAAAATGATGTCCATCGCGAATCCCCGACTGAGTGGTTGGAGCGGCTGAGGAAAGATCTCCAAATGTACTCCGGGATAGACCCTGACACACAAGTGGGTCAGGCACTCCTCAAAACCCAATTTATTGCTCGATTATGGGGTGCTATTAGAAAGAAATTAGAAAAGTTAGACGATTGGCAAGATCGGGGTTTACAAGAATTACTAAGAGAAGCAAAAAGCAAAAGCTAAAATCTTTATAGCTGCAGTTCGTGAAACACAGAAAGAAACCCAGCAGAAAGGGGGAGGGAAACCACGAAAACCCCCACCAAAACAAGGAAATGAAGCAGGAAATTAATTATTCACCAAGGCGAACCTGCTTTTACTGTAACAAGAAAGGTCATATAAAGAAAAATTGTAAAGAACGGATACAGGATGAAAAAAAAAAGTTCCAGGAAGACAAATAGGGATGTCAGAGGCTGTATGTACTGGGGACCATACCAGCTAAAGAGCCCTTGATAAAATTAAGGATCTGTCCCCAGGAAGAGGAGGTGGAAGTTTAGTAGATACAGAAACCAAAAAACCCACAATTAAACACCTACCAAAAGGGTGTAAACCTAGTAGAGAAACAGCACTCGTGGTTGGAGCAAAAGGTGAACCATTTCAGGTCCCTATTATTAAAAATGTGCAAATTGAGACCCAGAACAAAGCTGAATTAAAAGATCTGCTGTTACTGCCAGAGGCAGAAAATAATTTATTGGGGAAGGATTTAATAGCAGCATTGGATTTGAAAACTAAAGTATCCCAAGGGCAGTTTAAAATTTTTGCTTTAACCTAAAAGGACGAGTTGCAAATATGTCCTGAGGTGTGGTACACCCCTGGAGAAATAGGGAAGTTAAAAATGAAACCTATCAAAGTGAAAATCACTGATCCCGATTGACCTATCCGAGTTCATCAATATCCAATATCTCTGGAAGGGAGACGGGGCCTTAAGCCTCTCATAGAAAACCTTTTGCAACAGGGGGCTTTGGAACCATGTATGTCCCCACATAATACTCCTATTCTGCCTGTCAGAAAGACAGACGGGAATTACAGATTGGTACAGGATTTGAGGGCTATAAATCAGCGAACTGTTACCAAATTTCCTGTAGTAGCAAACCCTTACACTCTCTTAAAAGAGTTGTCCCCTGACTACACTTGGTATAGTGTAATAGATCTAAAAGATGCCTTCTGGGCATGCCCGTTAGAGGAAAGTAGCAGAGATTGCTTTGCCTTTGAATGGGAAGATCCTGATAAGGGCAGGAAACAACAACTGCGTTGGACAGTATTGCCTCAGGGCTTTACAGAATCCCCCAATCTGTTTGGACAAGCCCTAAAATAATTAATGCAGTCTTTTGAGTCATCAAAAAAGATGTAATTGTAGCCCGTTCATTAAAAAAAAAGGTATCCATATTGTACTGAGTTGTTGTGGTGTCATTCCTATGGTGGGTATCCCCCATTCACATTATGTGTTCAATGTAGAAGAAATAAATGTAAGGAAACTATTAAGGTACTTAATACCCTATCAGCACAAGGAGAAATCGAAATTGATGATCATAATTGGTGGGAGTTATTTGAGAATGGAACGAGATAAAAAAAGAAAGCCAGAGCAGAGGTATTGGCCAAAGAGTGTCAGAAGGGTTGTGTATACCGAGCTGTTACTGCTGTACCTCGTACTGGAATGTTAAAGCTAAAAGCTGGGACAAAATTAAGAAACACTACCAAAAGAGAAAGACGAAGTGGGAGAGCCTAGGACATATTCCCTGCTGCCGAGAAGATGAAACAAACCTCGGCTACTGGCAGCAACCCCGTAGGCCTTGAGGGAGGCAGAGGGATGAAAATGGTCATGGGAGTCATCCTATTGCTAATGATGATAAAAGGAAATAATGCTGATGCTTGTTCCAAGTGTCACCAGACAATTGGGTACGGGGATGCACGGTATCCACCCTTGCCTTCCACACACACATCAATTCGGCCTGCTGTAATAAACACATTATGCACTATTATGGAAAGAAGTGGCCACCAATTTGGGAAAAGGAGGGTGGGCTCCATCGGCATACCAAAGTTGCCCAGTAGGAGAGACACACCTCTGCTTCACAAAAGAAGGTATGTGGGGATATTCAGATCAGGGAGGAGTGCAAGACCACTACAAGCAGGAATTCATAAAAAAAATTATAACTAAAATGTTCAAAGGAACAAGGACAAACCGTGGGGGAAGTTTTAACTTGTATAAGAAAATAAAACAACAACTCAGCGAATGGGACTTACCCACCTTGGGAAAAAATTTATTTGTAGAATTAATGAAAGAAATCACTACTGAACTGAACTTAACTCACTGTTGGATCTGTAGAGGAATGCAGATGACTGAACAATGGCCAAGGAGGTGGGGGGAAGGATTAAGGCCAAAACAGTTGTTACAGTGGAATGAAACAGAAATATCGAGGGGGGGAGTGTGGGAAGTTTAATAATTCTGAATACTGCTTAGAAATTGATGATAATGGTGAAGCAATTACTAAAATTACAGAAAAAAATAAAACGAATAGCCCATGTACCTGTACAAACCTGGAACTCTATGCTTAATAATAATTGGTGAAATAACCTGTTGGGGGGAGCTTGGTGGAAAAAATTAAGGTTTATGTTAACATGTGCATTATTAAGAGTACTGTTCATCCCTTGTCTTGTTCCATGCTTCATTCAACTAATCCAGTCAGTGGTTCAAGTAATGCAAGTTGCTACAATACCAATAGACCCTGAGAAGGCAACAAAATTAATGGCAGTAGATGTATTAAATCCAGTACAAGAAGTACTGACAAAATTTGAAACCAGAACGCGAATCAATGGGATAAAAAAAGAGAAGTGGGGAAATTGTGACAATTGATAAAAGATTCGTGTTAATCACAAAAGCATTAGGGGTTTGTATAAACCAGAATACTAAGCTCTGAAATGAAGCATGGACACTAGATAAAGGAAATTATATGATAAAATAATTCTGTTTAAAATCACCTTGTTGTTATATTATGTTGTATTATCTTACATCACAATATGTTATGTTATGTTTTTCAAATAAGTTGTATCGACTACCAGCTTGCAAAATCAGACTTCCCAAAAAGCCCTTCCTGCCTTTGTCTAATCAATACTGCCTATCTCAAGGACCAGACTCCCAGAACTTCTCTGGTGCTTATCTAGAAGGACCGGATGGCTATCTGTGACTGATTATCACCCAAAGGCTTTGTGAATTTGTGTACAACAAGAACCCACAGTATAAGAAGAGGCTGCAAACCAAGGTTGGGTGGAGCGTGGAGTGGGCGGTGACCCCTCACGTTCCCCAGCGCTGCTTGCTCTTTCTATATCAAATAAAGCAATCTAAATTTTGCTGAATATCGAGACTTTTGTCTCTCATTTATAACAGGGTTCACCTTTTCCTCCTCCATGTGTAACGTCGTCTGGAGCACAGAGGTCCCAGGAGCTTCTTCCTCCTGAGCCAGTGGCACTCCTGGCCCTGGGCAGCGCAGGGCCCTGTGCCCCGTATATACCCCTGCAGGGCGGGGCTGTGCCATGTCACCAGGACAACAGAATGGCCAACAGCACCCAGGAACCCGATAGAACGGCCCTGTGTCACAAAGGGCCCAGCCCAGCAGCCCTTCAGCAGCCCAAGCCCCTGGAAGTGGCATGGAGCAGGTGCCCAGCAGGTGCTGGCTTTGCAGGCTGGGCTGTGCGGGGCCAGAGGAATTGGCCGGATGGACGCAGGCAGGGAGTTGTGGTCAGCGGCTCCATGGGCGGCTGCAGGCCGGGGATGAGGGGTGTCCCTCAGGGAGGGCTCTGCCTCGGCCCCGGGGGGGCCCAATGCGAGGGCGAGGGGCTGGGGGGGCCATGGGGGCGTTCGATCAATGGGGAGGGCCCGGGGAGTGCTGAGAAGGGGGTGGTGAGTGGGGGGATGGGAGGGGTCCCATGGATTTGGGGGGAGTCTTGATGAGTGTGGGGGGAGTCCCATGGATTTTGGGGTCCTGGTGACGGGGGGGAGCGGTGAGTGGGGGGGTCCCATGGATGGGGGAGGGGTGGTGAGTGAGGGGGCTCCCAGCGCTTTGGGGGGATCGGTGAACGGGGGGGCAGTGAATAGGGGGAGCCCCGGTAAATTGGGGGGGGTCCCTGGTGATAACTGGAGGAAGAGAGGGGGGAAAGGAGCGAGCCCCAAGGGACTCCCCCCGGTGCTGGGGACACCCCGGTGCCCCCCCAGCGCACGCCCCCCCCCCATTCCCGCTCCTGTTCCCGGGGGAAGTCAAAGGGGAGGGGCGGAATCCCCGGGATGGGCAGGGGGGGCACAAAGGGGGGTCCGGGCCCTGTGCACCGGAGAGTGGTCGGTACACGAGGGGGGTTCCAGTCCCGGTGCCCGAGGGGGCGTCCCGGTGCCCGGTGATTCGTGAGGGGGTGTCCGGTGATTCCTGGGGAGGTCTCCGGTGGTCCTGGTGCCTGACGGTGGTGTCCCGGTGACTCATGGAGGGGTCTCCGGTGATCTCGGTGCCCGAGGCTGGCGATGTTTGAGGGGGGATCCAGCGGTCCCGGTGCACGGTGACGGTGCTGATTGATGGGGGAGTTCCTCTGGTGGTGCCGGTGCCCGGTGATTGATGGAGGGGGTCTCCGGCGATTCCTCGGGAAAGGGGGGGCGGTCCGGTGATGCCGGTGCACGAGGAGGGGAGAGAGGAAACTCGAGGGTCCTGAGGGGTCCCGGAGCACGAGGACGGTTAAATTCGGGGGTCCTGGTGCTCGGAGGGGGGGTCGGTTCCTGGTGTGTGACACAGAGAGAGACCCCGGTGACACTGGGGACCCTGGCACGGGGCTGGTGACACTCAGGGGCTCCGGGTGGCACAGAGACTCTCCCCAAATTCTCTGGCACGAGGTCCTGGTGGCACGAGGGGCTCTCGGTGATACGAGGAGCTGGTGGCACTCCAGGGGCTCCTGGTGGCACAAGGAGCTGGGGGCAGTTGAGGGGCTCTTGGTGACACAGGGCTCTCAGTGTCACTCGCAGGGCTCTCAGTAACACGAGGAGCCCCAAAATTCCTCTGGATGACACAAAGAGCCCCCCAAACTGGTCTGGGTGACACAAGAAGACGGTGGCACGAGTGGAGCCCTTTGCAGGAGGATCTGTGGCACGAGGACCCCCAAAATTCCTCGAGCGAACCCCCCCGAAATCCTCGCGCGGGAACCGCCCCCCTCAGAGCGAGCCCAACCCCCTCCCCTCCTGCTCCTCACCCCGGGGGTCTCCGGGTGATCCCGCCCCAGGTCCTCCCCTTTCCCCCTTTTCCCCCAGGACTGGGAAGGTTGGAGGGACTGAAGGGGGGGTGCAGGTGTGGGGTTTTTTCGGGGGGGTCCCGGCGGCCCCCGGGGCGGGGTCAGTGCTCAGCAGCGGGGCCGCGCCGCTCGCACCCGTTGGCCGAGATCGGGGGGGCGGGGGCGGCCCGGGGACCCCGCTGGGCCCCCAAATCACACCCGGGTCTGCTGCTTTAGTCCTGTGCTCCCAGCGCTGATTTTTCTCTTTATTTAGTCTTTTGGTGTATTTTTTTTGCTAAGATTTAATAAACCTTTAAAATTTTACAAAGTCAGAGTCGTTTATCCAACCCTGCACTGCCGGGGTAGGAGGTGCAGTTGGAAGGAGGAAGACGTGTGGAAAGCTGGTTTGAAGGGTCTTCATTTACCTCTCATTATTATCCTGCTCTGAGTTTTTGGAGTTTTCTGACAGAAATCTCTCCCCTCTCCCACTCATCCACAGGGCTTGTGGGGCAGTTTTCCCTTTTTGGGGAAAATTAAAGCCATGCACAGACGCTCCTAATTAGGGGTAGCGGCACTGAGGCTCCAAGGCTGCGCGCTGAGCCGGAGGCAGCGAACACGCAGGGCTGGGACAGGCGTGCCGGGAGCTGCGGAGAACTTTGTTTGTGTTTCCAGGCCAATGGCGGCTCGGGCCCGGGCCCGTTCCAGGGCTGTTCCTCATCTCCGCCTTTGCCCTCACACAGCCCGGGGGGCCCTGAGAGCGCGGGCCGAGGCTGGGCCGTGTACAGAGCCCGGCCCTCGCTGCCATTGGCTGATTGTGCCAATGTCACTCCTGGTTGTCGCGCGCTGATTGGGCAGAGCAGCAAAGGCACCATTGTGGCAGCGTCTGTGCGGGCCCGGCAGCGGCGGCAGCGGCCGGAGCCCGGGGAGGCGGCGGCGGAGCTCGGAGGCGGCCCCAGCTCAGGTGGGAGCCACGCTCGGTTGTGCGGGGGCTCGGGGCTCGCTGCGGGCCGAGGGGGCGGCAGGGGGCTCTGGCGGGTTGGTTGTGCCGGTGCCGGCCCGTGTTGGCGCTGGGCTGAGGGCGCTGCGGGAGCGGCTGCCCGCGGTCTCCTTCCCGCTGGGGCCTCGGCAGGAGCCGGTGCCGGAGCAGCACTGGCTCGTCCCGGTTGCTGTGGGTGGCACAGAGGTGTCTGCCCTGTTGCCGGGGCTGTGCGGGAAAATTCCCGTGGCCAGAGGTTTGTGTGCCCGCAGGAGACAGAGGAGTCCTGTAAAAGTGACTTTATTCCTGAACAAAGAGAGACCCCATGCGGCATTTGCCATGCGGTCTCTAAAGCGCCGCCTCCTTTTTATCCTCATTTTCCCGTCTGTACCTCCCTCTCCCATTCCCCTCTGGCTGACGTTTTTTGAAGGTTCAGACTTCCCGATCCACCTACTGCATGTCCCTCTTAATATGCACTCCTACTACGATATTAATCTTGCTGCTTGCAATCCCTCCTTTTCTCATTTTCTCAGGAATTGCCTTTACAAACTTTTAATTTCCATCGACTCAATCTCTTTTCCTGCATCCTCTTTGGCGCAAGGTGTCGTGCATGGTAAAAAGCTGAGAGTTACTGCAGCACATCAGAAGAGGAGCAGCATTCGTTTAAGCCGTGGTCTGCCAGGGAACCACGAAAACGTGTCCCATTCCCATCGTTTCCTTATTTGGTCTGGTACATGATCTACTTTCTCACTTCCTTTGTTATCTGTTTCACCACTTTTCCTTTGTGATCTGTTTGCAAACAGCAGTTTGAGTCATTTAATTTTCCACAAACTCCTCCACTTTCTGTTAATAGATCATCTGATTCCATTCCATCGGGAAACGTTGCATTCCTCATCTGAGTGGATTGGTCGGGAAGAAGGTGAGGAGCTGGAGCTGTCTGGTTGGGTGTTATTTTGAGGACATTGTGTTATCTAATTATGCCATTGAAATGATAAATGACTTCTCTGTCTCCAGATATGAATTCGTTAGGGCTCCCAGGGGCTGGTCCATGGTGGTGTAGGATTTCTTCTGGTGTCTGTTCATCTTTTTCCCAGTTTTGGGGTGCTCCCTGCAGCCAGGGCTGCATCAATTGACCACGTTAATCTTATGAAATCATCAAATACTTGGATCCCCAACTGGTTTCTCTGGATTAGCAAAAACACCCCAGTGCTCTGGAGAGAGGGATGATTTCCCCCCCCCCCCCCCACTATTTTTCATGAAGGTTGCACAAAATTCTGCGTTTGCTGTTTCCCTTTGCAGCTTAACCAATTTCTGTTGCAGTCAGATATCCTCACTGTGGGCTCTGCCTTTAGTTGTGCAAATTCCATCTGTGCAGGCAGGCAGAGCTTGGAGTGGGGGACAGAGGAAATCTGCAAAATTCCTCCCCCAGGCAAGAATAGTTTGGTAAATTGTCCATACATTTCTTCAGCAGAGTTAATTTGCATTTCTAAAGCTGCTCTCCTGACTCTGCCTGGAATGAATCTTATAAAAGTAGGATTATTAAGAAAAAACCTTCTAATGGTGTAGTCTTGTCACCAAAACTGCGGGAAGAACTAAAACTCTTCAACACCATTTCTACTGTTAGAGAATCAAGGAATTGCTTGATTCTGGCCAGGATGTGCAACAGAAATCATTTCATCCACAAATAGCCCGGGTGTGCAGAGAAAATCATTCCATGACACGTGAGTTTTACTAGATTTTCCCTTAACTTTTTACAGTTTGAACCCATAGAAATCCATTGGTTTAATGTTCATTGCTTCCAAGTTGTGTAGTTGTTACTATATAATTTCCTATCGGCCCCGGATTTCTTCCCCTCTATATTAATTAAGTCCGCACTCCTGGATTTCCTTCTCAGCCTTTTGCAGACCAGGCATCTCCAACTATGCCAGGGGCAGTGTCTGGGGTGGGTGTTCCTTGATGTTTCCTGATGGGCCTTAAGGGTCGTTATCTTTGTGAGTATCTTTTGGGCTATTCCCAGTCTATTGAGATGTTAAACTCATCTCTGTTGAGTGGAGGAACATTCCTTAGAAATCTCTTTCAAATTCGTTTCCCCAATGCAAAGGCACATGAAGCCTGAGTAGAGAAATAGATTTTTAAAATTACACTCGTTATATTTTCCGACCATGGAATCCCCGGCAGCCCAGTGTGTGAGTGTAACTGAGGGGCAGAGTGGAATTGTGCCGTTGTCTTCCCCAGCAGCTGTGGCAGTGCAGGCACAGAAAGCAGCGAAGCTCCAGCAGTGGCAGCAAGGATTGGCCCCAGTGTGTGGAGATGCCAAAGGAGGGTGCCCAGGCAGAGGATTTCAGCAGAGGATCTGTGGGCAGGCCCAGGGGCTTGGCCCGATGTGGAGCCCTGGCTGCTGCTGCGTTGCCTTCAGTGCAGGGTCAGTGGTGCCCTCCCATGCTGCTCCTGCAGACGGGAAGTCCAAATTCCTTTGGCATGGCCCTGTTTAACATCCACATCCCATTCCAATTTCTCTTCTGACTCTGGTAGAGCCATGGCTGTGGCGTCCATCACTTTCTTTTTTCATTTTCTCAAATTTTGTTGTTTTTCTTATGTCCATACAATAATATTAAGGCTCTCTGGGGTTAAAAAGTCATACAATATTGTGGCTGGAACAG
Source organism: Sturnus vulgaris (assembly GCF_052056855.1). Taxonomy (NCBI): domain Eukaryota; kingdom Metazoa; phylum Chordata; class Aves; order Passeriformes; family Sturnidae; genus Sturnus; species Sturnus vulgaris. The sequence goes on from NW_028276170.1 coordinate 16,437,050, forward strand.
AGAATCCTCAGTGCAGGTGCTGCAATTGCCTATTAATCCTCAGAGTTGTCCCAGTTCCATTTTAGTGCTGGTTAATGTTAGTTCTGAGATTGCCTGGTCCCTCTCTGGGTCAATACACCACAAATCTTCAGTCAAAATATGTCCCAAATCTTTAACCCTTTTCTCCACCATTTCCTCTTTTATTTCAAATACTCAAAGATGCTTTTTAGCCTAAACATTCAGCCATTTCACAGAGGCTTCTTCTACCACTTCTTGTCCTCCTGATTGCAGCAAGTCATCCACATCCTGCATTAACCCAATCCCTGGGGGTGGGGTAAATTCTTGTGATATTTTCTGCAAGGCTTGCCCCAATAAGGCTGGTGCATCCCTGTAGAAGGACCGGCCATGTCTTTCCCATTTTCCCTTCTACCTCTTGTTCCCACTCAAAGGCAAAATCCAGTTTACCATCCTGTGTAAGTGGGCATCCCCAGAAAGCATCTTTGCCATCAAGGACTGAATGGTGTCAGTGTGAGGAGGGCACCAGGTTCAAGATGGTGTAAGGATGTGAGAGCCCCTGGGTGCTGGGGCTCCCTTGGGCCCTGGGGTTCATCCCTCAGGGGCTGTAGAAACTCTGCCATGGCCTTTGCCTTCCCCTTGGCCTTTTCCTCATCCCTTCTTGCATTCCCCTGCTGTGCCTTTGTGACCAAGTGCTCCAGGGGCTTCTTCTGCCCCTCCTGCAGCCCCCTCAGTGCCTGCGGGTGCTCATCCTCTGACAGCTGCTGAGCTTTCTGCTAAATCATTCCTTTCTGCAGTGACCCAAAGAAAGTCCAGGACACTCCCCTTCACCCATTCCCTTCCCAGCACACCATCACCATCCATCCCCTGTTGTCTAAATTCCTTCTGGACTTCCCTTATTGCTCCCCTGTGTCTCCCTGTCCTTGATTACCTCTGGGAGAATGTGCAAACTTCCTCAACATGCTCCCAAGGGCCCCTTCAGAGATATTTTGGGATCATCATCCCTTTGGCCAGGAGCCCTTCCTGGCTTTCCCTTTCTACCCTCCATGGGTGTCCTGCCATGTTTAGTCCCCGAAGATCCCACTGTAGTCCCTGCTGAGATTTTCAGTGCTCTCTGGCTGCCGACTCTTCCCAGCCCCCCTGATCTGTCACTCGTCTGTCTCCTGGCCCCAGCGCCCCCCGGCAGGGGAATTTGGGGAGGTGGGAGGGGGGGAGCGCCAAGGCCGGGCCCCCCCGCGCTGTGGTGGCGGCAGCGGCTGCAGTGGGGAGCGAGTGCGGGCGGGAGCGGCCGAGAGCCCAGCGCTGCCCCAGCCCGAGCTGCCCCAGCTCCATCGCTGCCCCTGCGCTGGGATGCTGTGGGTTTGGGGGGAAGAGGGAGCCGGCAGTGGGTGCTGGGCCTGGGGGCAGCAGGAGGAGGGAGGGACAAGCAGAGTTGAAGAACAAAATGATCAAACGATGCATATAGGAGGAGAAGGTGGGATTGTGGAGGAGAAGGAGGAATAGTAGCAGGAAGAGGAATGGGAGGAAAAGCAGGGACACAGGAGGAGGAGTAGAAACGGGAAGCACCACAAGATTCCAGACCACCCTATATCTACAGCGTCCCTCCAGTCCCAGGGCTTTGGTTCCCCCCCCAACATTCAGCAGGTGACCAGAGAGGAGGATCCACGATTTTCAGAGGGGTGAATCTTGGTGTTTCTGAGCTTTTTTTGGCTAAAAGTTGGTTCTTTGTTTTCTTGTAGGCCTGAATCCTTATATTTTGCAGGGGTTTTGGATGAGTCTTGATATTTGGAGAGTTTTTGATCTTTGTCTTGATGTTTGGAGGACTTTTGGGCTGAATCTTGATGTTTTGGAGGTTCTTACAGACACAAGATGCGCAGTGACTTCGTGAGTTGCAATTGGGCAAGGAGGAACTCCCAATCCAAGGTGCTCTCTTCTCTTGTTCTTTCCCCAGACTAGGATTTTTCATTCCCAAGGCATTGGCAGATGGAGGAGAAAAAGCCCCGGAGATCCCTCTCGAGGAGGGGCTGTAAACTCAGCCCAGGGAGCTGCGAGGAGGAAAGACCCTCCCTGAGCCGGGAAGGCGGCCGGAGATCCAGGCAGAGCTCAGAGCTGGTGGAGAAGCTTCATGGAGGGGAGAAGCCTTACGAGTGCTTGGAATGTGGGAAGGGTTTCAGATGGACCTCCGACATGATCCGGCACCAGGTGATCCACACTGGAGAACGGCCCTATGAGTGTGGGAAATGTGGGAAGAGCTTCAGGACTATTTCTCATCTGATGGAGCACCAAGTGATCCACACAGGGGAACGGCCCTACACCTGCTTGGAATGTGGGAAGAGCTTTGGGTGGAGCTCTGACCTGAGAAGGCACCAGCGCATCCACACTGGGGAGAGGCCCTACGAGTGTCCCAAGTGTGGGAAGAGGTTTCAGATAAGCTCCCATGTCCTCGTACATGAGCGGATTCACACAGAGGAGAGGCCCTTCCACTGCCCCGACTGCGGGAAGGGATTTAGACGCAACTCCCACCTCATCAGGCACCGTCGCATCCACACTGGGGAGAGGCCCTACGAGTGTCCTGAGTGTGGGAAGAGCTTCTCCAGGAGCTCTCACTTGACCCGACACCAACGGAGGCTCCACTAAGGGAAGCCCTGTGAGTGCCCAAGTGTGGGAAGAGCTTCGTGCTCTGCTCCAGCTCCATCCCCCATGGGAGGATCGGTGTTGGATGATCCCCAGTGACCCCCGTTGGGCAGAGCCCTGGTGATCCGTGGTCCTGGTGATCCGTGTTGGGAAGACACGTGGCTGGAGGGGCTCTGCATCATCCTGTCTCCCTCTGGGCACCTGGATGAATGCTGGGGCTAGAACGTCCATCGGGACCCAAACTGACATTGGGAATTCCTCGGGGAGAGTGAATTTATTTACTTTCATCCCTGGAAAATCTTCTGTGTTCAATCCTATCTTCTGGTGGTGCTCTGCTGGGCAGGGTGGAGGAAGAACCCCCGGCCCTTGGCTGGAATTGAGTGCAGCAGGTGCCGGAGAACAGCCATGAAACCAGAAACTCATCACGGCTCCTCTGACTAAACCCTACAGTCCTCACCCAGGCCCCAGCGTGGCATTGATAGACTCTTTATTGTAAATAACTCGGACTGCCCCACCTGGAAAAAATCACAAAACCCTCTGCTGCCCTCTGGGCAAGGTATTGAGTCTTTCAATGCCCAGAATAAAACTTTACAGATACTTTATTCTCGGTCCTAAATTAAAAAAAAAAAAAATACACAGAGAAACAATATAAAAAGACCAAAATCAAACAAAAAGAAAAGTGAAGTCCTAAATAAAGGAGAAAATTCATGAACTAAAATTTCTCTTTTTTTAAACTATGGTGAAAAACTCTTGTTTCCCTTAACTGAATATGATTGTTCTAACTGTAAATATAAATAAAAGCATTGTTATTGAAGTAAACAAATGTTAAAATTGCTGTAATCTCCTATGTTTAAATAATAAAAAAAACCCTGGTGTTCCCCAGAAAAAAAAGAGAAAGAACAAACCCCTCTTTTATAAAAAATAATGTAAGGTTTTGTTTAAACTGTTACAATCCTTAAAGTGTGCCTCATAAGTTAATATAGTCCTCAATAAAAGTTATGGGAAAAACGGTTAGTCTGAATAAAGGGGTTTTAGAAAGTAATCAGATTTCCATTCTCCTGGGAGGCTAATCACTGTAACATCAAAACCACAAGAAAACAGGTTTTTGTGAAGAAGTCTCCATAGACTGAAAAAAGTCTCCTCTTTCAAGTAAATTAGTAAAAAACTATTTTCAAGATGTTAAACTAACTGAGTTGGTTTGGTTTTGTACATTTTCAGTATTAAAAAAAAGAAAGTGTGTGGTAGAAAAAAATATTCTAAAGTTTTATTCTATTTCTTATAGTTTCTAGTAATAATCCTCTTTATACCATTTAAAGTTAAACCTGTTTTTGTCTACTTCCTAATCCTCTCTCACAACAAAAAAGTTTCAAATTAATAAACCAAAACCACCACATCCAACCTCGGTGATTCCAGGATTTTAATTTCCTATTGCCCAGGGGTGTCTTCTGCAGCCAAATGGTGATGGACTGGGGCAAAGACCAAGATTTGGAGACAGTGGGGTGGAAACCCCTCCAAAAAAGTTTCTTCCACCCAAGCACGTGGATCCTCAGCTCACACAGACTTGGAAATCCTTTTCATTTGGCCTTGATTTGCTTTTCATTTCTCTTCATCCCTTTAAAACATCCAACACTGGGGTAAAAATAAAGACACTGAACTGAGACATGGGAGGACCTTCCTTTGGTGTAGTTAAGGCTGTGTCCTCTTGTCCTGTCTCTGTTCCCTAAGAGAAGAGCTCGACCCCCACCAGGCTGCACCCTCCTGTCAGGGAGTTGTAGAGAGTGATGAGGTCTCCCCTGAGCCTCCTCTTCCCCAGGATAAACATTCCCAGCTCCCTCAGCTGCTCCTCACAGGACTTGTCTTCCACAGCTTCTCCCCTGTTGTTCCACAGCCACTGCTCCTGTTCCAGTGCAGCTGCAACCCCTCCAGTGGTGCTGCTCCCACTGCAGTGCTGCTCGTCTGTGACAATGAGGGGACAGGTGGAACTGTGAGGACATTGTGACACTGCAGGGCCTCCTGGAATTGTAGGGCCATTGTTACACTAAGGGGACACATGGAACTCTGAGTCCCTTGTGACACTGAGATACACATGACACTTTGGGTCCATGGTGACATTGAGGGGACATATGGAACCCTGATGCCATTCTGACACTGAGGGGACACATGGAACCGTGGGGCCATTGAGAAACTGCAGGATCTCCCAGATCTGTGGGGCCATTGTGACACTGGTGGGCACATGAAAGCCTGGGGCCATTGTGTCACTGAGGAGAAACATGGAATCCTGAGGCCACTGTCATGCTGAGGAAACAAATGGAACAACGAGGCCATTGTGACAGGAAGGGACACATGGAACCATTGGGCCATTGTGACATTGCAGGGTCTCTTGGAACCATGGGAACATGGTGATACTGAAGGGACACATGGAACCCTGGGCCATTGTAACACTAATGGGAGACGTGGAACTTTGGGGATATTGTAACTTTGAGGGGACAAATGGAATTGTGGGTCCATTGTGACACTGAGGGACACATGGAACTGCTGACATTGTGATGCTGAGGAGACACATGGAACCATGGATCCATTGTGATATTCAGGGTACACATGGAACGGTGAGACGTTGTGACACCTCAGGGCCTCTTGGAACTGTGGGACCATTGTGACACTGAGAGGTCACATGGAACCCTGGCACTATTGTGCCACTGAGGGGACGCAGGGAACAATGGAGCAATTGTGACACTGCAGGGCCTCCTGGAACCGTGTGGACATTGTGACATTGAGGGGACACGTGGGACTGTGGGGCCATTGTGACACTCAGGGGTCCCATGGAACTGTAGGGCCACGGTAACACTCCAGTGTCTTGTGGAATCCAGAGGCCCCTGTGATTCTGCAGGGCCTCATGGAACCAAGGATCCATTGTGATCCCACAAGACCTTGTCGTTCTCCACAACTTCATGGAACTGAGGGGACACTGTGACACTGTGGGGTCTCTTGAATCCAAGAATCCATTGTGACACTTTCGAGATTTGGGGAAAGAAAGTGACTGTGACACTTTGGGGTCTTGTGGAATCCGGAGGCCCTTATAGTTCTGCAGGGCCTCATGGGACCAAGAATTCTTTGTGATATTTTGGGGATTCAGGGAAAGAAAGGGATTCTGTGACACTGTGGGGTCTCATAGAATCCAAGGGCCCCTGTGGCTCTGCGGGGATTTTTGGAACCAAGGGGCCATTGTGATGCCTCAGGGCCTTATGGTGTCCAGAGATCATTATGACATTGTGGGGTCTCCTGGAATGAAGGATCCATTTTGACTTTACAGGGCCTCATGGAGCCAAGGGTGACAACATGAGACCTCACAACAGAAAGGGGGGACCCTCTGTGCTGGTTTTGCACATTTGACATTTGGTGAGGAGGGAAGAAGTCACCCCCAGAAATTATTTTTTTTGACAGGAGCTGCTAAGAGCTTCCTCCATGTCTGACAAAGTCTAATCAGTGATTAGTTTTGAGAACTGACAACCTGTTAAACCACTGAAAAAGCTGTGCAGCCAGAGTGGCCACACTGTTCTGGCTGGGCCCCTTAAAAATCCGGGCACAGCCCCCCAGAATTCTCCACTGTAAACAGCTCTGGCCACCACCAGCAGGGATCATATGATTATCTGCAGGCCTTGGAACAAGATATTATCTCTTTCACTGTACAGATGAGACTTGCAGACCTTCAATTCTCTCTCGAGTGAGACAACAGGACAGAGTGAAGACACATAGAGGAACAACATGTGGATCCCAAGGTTAGAGAAGTAGAATTCAGGTCACAGATGGGAGGGATTGAGGAGATGCCTCACTCTTAGGCTGAAATCCTCTTGTAAGTCTATGGGGAAGATAGGTTAGACTCTATTTCCCTGTAACTTGTTGAAAAGCATGTGGAGGATGAAGCGTTCAAATTGTAGACATGAGCAAAAGCATCCATGCTGAACAAGCAGATATTGAAGTAGCTCGAACAGAGAGAGATGAGAGTGATGAAGACCCTTTACCCCAGGGAAGAAGAAGAGAACCTCTGTTCCCAGAGACAAAGATGATCTCAGAGAACCTTTGCTTCTGAACAGTTCATCCTTAAAAGTGTACCCCATTAGCCAAAGATTGAGCCTTCGAAAAATATTGTGGGGAAAGCTGTAGGTCGAGGGGAGGGACTTTTACAAAGTGATGAGATTTCCATTCTCCTGGGCAGCTGATGCACTGTGACTTTGAAGCCACGAGAGAATTGTCTCTTGTGGAGAAGTCTCCATAACATGACAAGAGAGACTCCTCTCCCTAACTGAACTGGAAAAAGACTTTTATTAGAGATGGCAAACTGGCTGAATTCCTGCACGTTGTCAGTGGGAAAGAAAAGAGGGTGTGGGGGAATGAGAAATGTTCTGAAGGTTTTATTCTGATTCTTATAATTCTTTTAGTTCTGTTAATAAAATTCTTTCTTTATACCCTTTAAATTTTGAGCCTCCTTTGCCTTCCTCCTAATCCTATCTCACAGCAGGAAATGAGAAAATAATTCTAGTGGAAGATTTAAACCTGTAGTAGCTAACAACTGGCCTGGAGGCCTTACAGTAATAATTATAATTTTATAACTGAAATGTAAGTAATGATATAACTATCGTAATGATATAACTTGAGCAGTCTGGGCTGTTGGGGAGCAGGTCTAGGCCATCTGGGACACGGGCAGCCATTGGCCAGTTAGCCAGGTGACAACTAATTTAGCCAAGCAGAGCTAACCGTGCAGACTTCAAAGGCTATATAGGGAGAACAGCCCTCAATAAAAGTTGTTTTTTGTTGCACGAACACGGAGTTTTTTGTCATCACTTCTGTCTCAACTGCAATGAGTGGTGACCCCGATGTGATAGGCAATAGCCCAGCTGTGGGGATAGTGGTGGAGTTGGAACCCCAGTGGGGGAAGGTGACTGGGAAGAGCTGCCAGCAGTCGAGAGCTGTGGAGGTCCAGACCTTGTAAATAGAAGAACCTGTTGGGGACCCTTGTAAATAGAAGATTCTTTAAAAAAGAAGAAGCAGATGGAGATACAGGAATGTGATTTTCCAGAGAAGAAATAGAAGGGGCTCCGAGCTGTGGACTGGACAAAGCAGCAAGAGCTGCAGCAGAGACACCATGGGCAACGTCCACCAGGGAAGTGGCCGGTCAAAATTGGATGTTTCTGCCATTCCTTCCCAGTCAGGCTCACCTCAGCCTCCAGCAGAGTCAATTCCTGAGATCCTCCCATCACCCCGGCAATGGAAACAGGATCTGTCCCCACATGTCCCAATGGCATTAGGGTACACTGTGAACCAGGATCAACTAACACTCTGTATTTCTGTGGCTCTGACGTGCCAGGACATTGGATCCACACCATCCAAAAGACCCGGCTTTCCCGTGCCTCTCTCTGGCTAGAGGCAGGGCCCCACTAGCCATAGTTATTATTTCTTTCCTGGGGATACATGCTGGAGGTTCCTTCAAGGGGATCTGACAGATCATCCTCCCTTCTGTAATACCCAACACCTCAGTCATGGGAGGCTGAGGCTACCTTCACTTTAGTGGAGCTCCCTCGGTTTGTGTTCCCCCCCCCCCCCCACTTGATGCATCTGAGCTGCCAGGACAGAAGTGGGTTTCCCATCCCACCTTCTCATGTCTTCCCCATGGCCACGCAGAAAGAACCAGAGGTCAGCTCATGGGGTGTGCCCTCTCTCCCTAGCTGGGGAACATTGGGCTCTGACTTTGGTGCCTGTGACTCGCACTGGTGCTGCACTGATTTTCCTCATCTCCTCCCTCATCTCCTCTTTAAACTCCTCTTTGAGTTCCTTAATCACAGCAGAGACAAAAGCCTGCATTGGGCCATTGATCATACTCTCCTAATTTCTAAGTTTGTTGGTGACAGAACCCACTGTCTCTGGGCAGCTGTCAGCACTAACCATTGCAATAAAGGTGGTGTATTGAGATGGCCCCAGGTTTGTCAGATTCCACAACATCTGCCCTGTGCACCTGACCTTGTCAGGGTCATTGTCATGCTGTCCATCCTTCCCAAAGAGCACCTCCAGCGCTGCCACTTCTCTCAGCTGTTGGATCCCTTCCTCAAGGGTCTTGCAGCACATTCTATGGTGGTGCTCCTGCATTCTCTCTCTGTGGACAAACCTCTCTCTTACACTCATTAAAAGCCACTTCCAGAGGGAAAGGGGCCCTGGCTCCCTTACAAATACCTGGTCCACACCTGAGTCCTGGGTCAAGGGTCCCAAATTCCTTGCCTCAGTACCATGCAGTTGGACGCCTGTACCCATAAGGTCCCAGACCCAAAGTAACCAAGTTTTAAAAGCCTCACAGCCCCATCATACCATGTCTTTTCACTGATTACAGAGACTTTCATATGACAGGGACTCGGTGATGATCTCAACCTCTGTCTCCCCTGCTGGTTGTGAGGGCCCTCCTTTCTTATCCTTATTAACTAGGTGCCTTGTTTTCATCTTAGATTTCTTAGTTTCCACAGGGGTGAATGCTGCTGGCTGTGAGTGTCCTTGCAGTTCAGCTGGAACCTGGACAGATGGAATGTCTCTGGGTTCCACTGCTGCACCATCAGACTCTCCCTCTTTAAGGCAGGGGGAGGGTTTCTCACCAGCTGGGGAAAGGTACTCCTTCAGCATCTGGCTCATCTCACATATCTCATTCACTGTAACTCCTACCCACTCTGGGTGGTTTCTTTCTGAAGTGGGCTATGTGGCAAGGTCAGGCTCTGGGGCAGGTTTAGGCTTTGGGTAACATCCCTAGTCTCTGGAACAGGGTCAGTCTCTGCAGCAGCATCCCAGTTTCCTGGGGTTGTTATCCAAATCAGTGTCCCCTTGTCTCTGAATGTTAAACAGAACAGGCAGATTAGCAACACCAGCCAATGTATGATATCATTAGCATTTAGAGTGGATTTGAAGACCTTGGAAACTGGTGGGGTGGACCTAAACAACTGGGTGATGGGTTGGGAGAAAATTTCCCCTGCTGTCACTTCCTCACATTAAGTACCATTATTGAAGTAACCCCAAAAACACACAGAGTGCAAGAGCTCTGAATCCATGTACCTGCCTTCCAGAGAGAGATAAAAATCCATGAATTCCTCACCTTATCAACCCACAAAATGAATTCTATAATAGTCACAGTACCCTTAGTGATAGGACCCGTGTTGAGATAAGGGGCTGCAAATGGGAGAGATGTAGCAGTGACCACGTGCAGCCCAAACCAGGGTAAGCTGGACAACATGGTGCCACCTAAAACACAAAATCAGGTCACTCATGAACTGTTACTCCTTTTCCAGCCTTTCCATTCAATGCCCACAGGTGGCACCATGGGTGCCAAAATCTGTCCTGGTTTGAATAAAAGACAGGTGTGTGCTAGGGAAAGCAGGGCCTTCCCTTGAAATGGAGGAAGTAAATCCCTCCCTCTGAATGAGTACAATTTTGACATTAAGGGGCTCTCAGGCCAAGATATGGGGATAGGAATGACAGTTCTTTACTAGTATATCTAAGAAGGCAAACAGAACAACAACTCTGGAATTAACAAGAAGCAGAACAGGAACCCAGTTCCAGTCCTTCTGGGCCTCAGGCACTTTTCCCCTGTGCTGCAGTCACCGTCACCGCTGGCAGTGAGCGCTGGCAGATTCCCGGTGGACGGGGCAGATGTGACGATCCCGGCACCTGCAGGGGGCTGGGGGTGATGGCAGCTGTGTCCCAGATGGGAAGGGATGGAGGAGAGGCAGGATGCTGGGAAAACAGCAAGCTGAAGCAGGAGGGCGTCCAAGCAGGGCTGCGGGGTCCAAAACAGAGAGGCAGCTCCCGGCGTTGGGATGGTGGGGGGGTAGCAATGACCTTTCTGCTCCGAGAGCCAAAAGCGAGCGAGAGCCAGCAACTGCCCCCCACCCTCCTTTACCTGCTTCCAATCTCACCGTGTTCCCCCTTTCCCTCCCCCCACCCTCCGAGAGAAACTCCCAAAAAAACCAGGGAGGCTCTCCCTGGTGCCAGGACCCAACCATCAGTGCTTCTTAGCATGTCAATGGGAAAAAAAATCCACAGGCAGAGAGGAAAGGAAAAAACAACCCCCAACAGAGGCTTATCCAGTTCTTCACTGATTTGAGGTTTATCAGCTGTTGCAGACACTGGGATGATGGTACAATGTTTTAATGTTTGGCAATAATCTAATTTCACAAGTGTTTTAATTATATCTGTTATCGGAAATGTTTGGGATTGTTGTATCAGAATTATTCCCAATTACTGTAAGTTTTGCTTTTACCACATGTATTGTTTTGTTTTGAACTTCCCTTCATGATCATGGCAAGAGTCATGCATGCTGTTTTTAAAACAAGGAAGGGAGAAATAGCTCCTAAATATTTATATATTTATAAATTTTTTTTGCAATATTTATACCAAAAAAAGGTAAAATATTTTTATGTAAGGCTCTTCAATTGAAGGTACAATGACAAAGTCTAATTAATTCATTAACTTAAGGAGAAGGTATGCATGTGTTTTTATCATCAACAAGTTCAAAGTAGTCACCTGTTTACTCAGCCAAATATCAATTGCCTCCAAGAAAATGCAGCCCAGTGAGAAGAAAAAGAACCTCATCACCATGCAGCCTTCGTGGCCAGAACAAAACCAGAAGTAGGACTGCCAAGACATGGCTGTGTCTGGAAATTTACAGGCAAATTGCCAACAAAAGCCCTGTGTCATCATCATTCCTACTAACCTTCTTCAGTTATTCCCTGTTCCAGGATCCAAGAGCACATTCAGTGATGTCAAAGATCAACATTTCCAGCTAATGGACTATTTGGACTTTAAAACAATGGTCATTTATTCCCATTTCCCTAGGAGACATTGGACATTATTCTTTTTTTTTTCTCATGTTGTGAAACCCTGTGTCAGTTACATGATAGAATTTGCTAAGTTTTGTTGATTGTAATCTGTCTTTTATGTATCTTATCCCATATCTAACAGATAACCAGTGATAACCTTAATGAGATAACACCCTCACAAGAGAGAGCTATTTTAACATCAGAACATATGAACCTTCTTTGAATTAAAAAAAGGATGAGATGTTGCAGTCATGTATTATAAATTATAAAAGAAAGGCCTCATAAAATCAGGTCTTACTCTCTGCTAAATTAATAGCTAGCCTGTCACTTCTTCTATGTGCAGCTAAGTAACTTGCTTGTTCCCATGTGAAAACAATCTTCAGCATGGCAACAATTAACACAACAAGCTATTCTGGTAAGAGAACCATTTGCACCTGCAAGAAATAAGAAATCTGTCCTGCTGGGGACAAGGACGTTCATTCCCTTCCAGGAGCCCAATGCCCGGCTGGGGCTCCAGGGCAGGGGGTCCTTGAGCAGCTGCCCCAGAACCTCCGCCAGGGTCTCCCAGCGCAGCCGGAGCCGCTCGGCCTGGGGTCCCCAAAGGCCTCAGCGAGCCCCAAGTCCCTGCCAGGAACCCTCAACTCCCTCCAAGCCAGCATCCCCCACAGCCCCTGCAAGTTCCCCCCATGGCACCGGCCGTGGCCGTGTCCCCACATGTCACTGGCCATGTCCCACCATGTCCTCACCCATGGCTGTGTCCCCACCATGTTTCCATCCCTGTCACTGTCCCCCACATCTCCATCCATGCCTGTGTCCCCCCATGTCCCCACGAATGGCCACGTCCCCCTCCATGTCCATGTGTCCCCATGTCACTCTCCATGTCTGTGTCCCACCATGTCATTGTCCCCCCATGTCCCCACCCATGTCTCAGTTCTGTGTCTTTATTTTTACCCCAGGGTTGGATGTTTTAAAGGGATGAAGAGAAATGAAAAGCAAATCAAGGCCAAAATAAAACTATTTCCATGTCTGTGTGAGCTGAGGATTCACGTGCTTGGGAGAGAGGGAAGAACATTTTTGGAGGAGTTTCCACCCCACTGTCTCCAAAATCTTGGTCTTTGTCCCAGTCCATCACCATTTGGCTGCAGAAGACACCCCTGGGCAATAGGAAATCAAAATCCTGGAATCACTGAGGTTTGATGTAGTGGTTTTGGTTTATTCATGTGAAACTTTTTTTGTGGTGAGAGACGATTAAGAAGTAGACAAAAAACAGGTTTAACTTTAAATGGTAGAAAGAGAAATTTTATTGCTAGAAACCATAAGAAATATAAACTTAGAATAAAACTTTAGACTACTTTTTTTTCTTCCACACATTTTTTTTATACTGGAAACATAGAAAAACAACTCAGGTATTCCATCTTTAAAATAGTTTTTCACTAATTTGCTTGAAAGAGGAGACTTTTTTTCAGTCTATGGAGATTTCATCACAACAAACAGTTTTCTTGTGGTTTGGATGTTACAGTGATTAAGAGAATGGAAATCTGATTACTATCTAAAAACCCTTTATTCAGACTAACAGTTTTTCTCACAACTTTTATTAAGGACTATTAATTTATGAGGCACACTTTAAGGATTATAATAGTTTTAAGAAAAGCTTACTTTATTTTTGAGTACAGTGGTTTTTTGCTTTTCTTTTTTTTCTGGGGAACATCAGAGGGATCTTGATTATTTAAACTTACGAGATTACAGCAATTTTAACGTGTGTTTAATATTACTGCATTGGTTTATATTTACAGTTAGAACAGTAATATTCACTTCGTAATATTTTTATATGTTATAGAGGAAACAAGAGGTTTTTCGCCATATTTTTAAAAAGGCAGTTCTTTTGGATTTGACATTTCTTTTTGTTTGATTTTGATGTTTTTATATTGTTCCTGTGTGTATTACTTGTATTACTTTTTTATTTACATTTAGGAGAGAGAGAATAAAGTATCTGTAAAGATTTATTCTGGGCATTGAAAGAGTTAATACCTTGCCCGGGCAGAAGAGGGTTTTTTTATTTTTTCCAGGTGGGGCAGTTGGAGTTATTTACAATAAAGAGTCTTTCAAGGCCACGCTGGGGCCTGGGTGAGGACTGTAGGGTTTAGTCAGAGGAGCCGTGATGAGTTTCTGGTTTCATGGCTGTTCTCCAGCGCCTGCTGCACTCAATTCCAGCCACGGGCCGGGGGTTCTTCCTCCACCCTGCCCAGCAGGGCACCACCAGAAGAGAGGATTGAACACAGAAGAGCCAAATCCGCCCGCGCAGCCCCCGCCGAGCCCGAGCGGCGGCCGCCGGGGCCCTGCTCCCGAGAGCGCTGCGAGGAGATGGTGGCGCTGGAGCGGGCCGAGGAGCGCATGGCCGAGCTGCAGCAGGAGAAGGGCAGCCTGCGGCAGCTGCTGGAGGACGTGCGGGCCGCCCTGCAGAGCAGCGATGCGCGGTGCCCGGCGCTGCGGCTGAGTCCGGGCCGGCTTCTGCACCGCGCTCCCGGCGGCGGCTCGGGTGGCCCCGAGCGCTTCAGGAGAGATGCTGCTCGCGGAAAATCAGTGTTTAGAACCCCTCCACCTCCGGAATGAGACCGAAGTTGCTCCTTCATCCTCGGCATTAACTTTCTAGCAAAGTTTAGTTACAAGGGAGGCTTTTAGGAGAAATGTATGGCACCGGTGTGCCATTAAATATGTTTGTGATGAGCACTGTTCAAAGTGTAGGGGAGTTCAGCTTAACAAACCCACGTGTACAATGCTGCTGCTGCTTCTCCTGCACGTGTAGCCAGGATGTGCTGATACCAGATGCTGGGTATGCACTGCTGCAGGGTTTTTCCTGAAGTAAGAAAGAACTTTGGGATTCTTACGTGCACAAGGACGTGCAGTGCCTCAGTCATAAGTGCCTCAGAAATATCAGAAGTGTCTCTTCTTCAGAGTGTGGTCACAAGGGTTCAGAGTTGGAGCCAGTTCTGCGGGCAGGCTGATGAACAGTCTGGGGCTCCTCTGCAGAGCCCCATTCATTCTGGGGCTGCTTTCTGCTGGTTCTGCTGGACTGGCTCGAGTGAAACACACACCCAATTAACAGCAGTTAAATTACTCTGGCATGAAACAGTGGGGAACAGGCAGAGCAGTGAAGGGCAGCATGGACCAGTTGTTCTGGCAGGTCTGACGAGGTCTGATTTGATACAGCACTCACAGAACTCTGCTCCACCTGTGACACTTCCACTTGCAGTAGATGACTGTTCCTCTTCACAATATCCAGCAAGGCAGGTCAAAGACACTTTTACCATTTTCATCTTCAAAAGGGAGAAGAAATCAGCAGCAAACATTAAGTAACCAGTCAGAGATTCCAGGAAGAAACAAAAGAACAAAGAGTGGTGGAAAAAAACAGGTGGAGCAGTGATCCTTATCTGTGTGGGAGATATCCTCTGCTAATGGGCCATCTGTTAAAACCAGGTGGGGCAGTGTTCTTTATCTTTTCCACAACCCATCCTTCCTCCAGGAAGATATCTTCTGTTAATGGGCCATTGAGTGCCACTGCATGACTGATAAAATTCCATCATCCCATTGGGAGATGCTCCAGCCAGGGGGAGGAGCCAAGCCTTTCCTACCTAGATAAAATCTGAGATTTGGAACACCAAAGCAGCCCTTACCCACTGGTTTCCAGAGGACAAGAGCTACCAGACCTTTCTACAGCATCACTACTACAACAAGACCACTTCATCTGAACTGCCACCACCAGCCTAACTAGCGGGGTGTCAGGTTGCATTCTGATTCTGTCAGTTGTTTTCTTTTGTACTATTGCATGTATTTTTTTTCTCTTATCTTTTTTCCTATAGAATTGTATTTCTGACTGATTCTCTCATTGGTTTTGCTTTCAAACCAGCACATGTCTGGAGGGGATTTTGGCTGAAGCTTGATATTTGGGGAGTTTTTCATCCGTGTGTTAAAGTTTGGAGGATTTTGGGCAGGAGTCTTGGTGTTTGGGAGGTTATTACAGACACATGATGCTCAATGACTTCCAGAGATGAACTTGGGCAAGGAGGAACACCCAGTTTATGGAGCTCTCTTCTTGTTATTTCCCCCTAAACCAGGAATTTTCATTCCTCAGGTGTGCAGGGATGGAGGAGGCAGAAAAGCCCCGGAGATCTCTCACGAGGAGGGGCTGCAAACCCAGCCCAGGGAGCTGCGAGGAGGAAAGACCCTCCCTGAGCCGGGAAGGCGGCCGGAGATCCAGGCAGAGCTCAGAGCTGGTGGAGAAGCCTCCTGGAGGGGAGAAGCCCCACAAGTGCTTGGAATGTGGGAAGGGTTTCAGGCGGAGCTCCAACCTGATCCGGCACCAGGTGACCCACACTGGAGAAAAGCCCTATGAGTGTGGGAAATGCAGGAAGAGCTTCAGGAGTATTTCTCATCTGATGGAGCACCAGGTGATCCACACAGGGGAACGGCCCTACACCTGCTTGGAATGTGGGAAGAGCTTTGGATGGAGCTCTGCCCTGAGAAGACACCAGCGCATCCACACTGGGGAGAGGCCCTACGAGTGTCCCAAGTGTGGGAAGAGGTTTCAGAGCAGCTCCAATCTCCTCCGACATGAGCGGATTCACACAGAGGAGAGGCCCTTCCGCTGCCCCGACTGCGGGAAGGGATTCAAGCAAAACTCCCATCTCATCAGGCACCGTCGCAACCACACTGGGGAGAGGCCCTACGAGTGTCCTGAGTGTGGGAAGAGCTTCTCAGACAACTCAGTCTTGACCCGACACCAACGGAGGCACCACTAAGGGAAGCCCTGTGAGTGCCCCGAGTGTGGGAAGAGCTTCGTGCTCTGCTCCAGCTCCATCCCCCATGGGAGGATTGGTGTTGGGTGGTCGAAAAAACCACAAAAACACAAAAACCAACCAACCAAACAAAAAACCCCAACAAACAAACAAACAAACAAACAAGCAACCCCCCCGAAAAACCCCCAAAAAACAAAAACAAAAAGCGACCAAAATAGTGATACACACAGAAACAATATAAAAACACCGAAATTAAACAAAAAGAATAGTCAACTTCGAAATAAAGAATGGAGAAATGTCATGAACTGGCATTTCTCCTTTTTTAAACTATGGAGAAAAAACTCTTGTTTCCTCTAAAACATGTAAAGATATTTTGAAGTGAATATGACTGTTCTAACTGTACATATAAAGAAAAGCATTAATATTAAAGTAAACAAATGTTAAAATTGCAGTAATCTCCTAGGTTTACGTAATAAAAAAACCCTGCTTTCCCCCAAAAAAAAAGAAAAAGGAAAAAACTCTATTCTCAAAAATGAAGTAAGGTTTTGTTTAAACTGTTATAATCCTTAAACTGTGCATCAGAAGTTAATATAGTCCTCAAGAAAAGTTATGAGAAAAACTGTTAGTCTGTATAAAGGATTTTTAGATAGTAATCAGATTTTCATTCTCCTGGGAAGCTAATCACTGTAACACCAAAACAAAAAGAATCAGTTTTCTTGTGGAGGAATCTCCATAGACTGAAAAAAAGTCTCCTCTTTCAAGTAAATGAGTAAAAAACTATTTTAGAGATGGTAGACTAACTGAGTTGTTTTTGTATGTGTTTAGTATTAAAAAAAATGTATGGAAGAAAAAGCAGTAGCCTCAAGTTTCCTTCTAAGGGTTTTTTCTTATAGTTTCTAGTAATAAAATTTCTCTCTATACCATTTAAAGTAAAACCTGGTTTTTGTCTACTTCTTAATCCTCTCTCACAAAAAAAAATTCAAATTAATGAACCAAAACTACTACATCTAACCTCAGTGATTCCAGGATTTTGATTTCCTATTGCCCAGGGGTGTCTTCTGCAGCCAAATGGTGATGGACAGGGGCAAAGACCAAGATTTTGGAGACAGTGGGGTGGAAACTCCTCCAAAAATGTTCTTCCCTCTCTCCCAAGCACGTGAATCCTCAGCTCACACAGACATGGAAATAGTTTTATTTTGGCCTTGATTTGCTTTTCATTTCTCTTCATCCCTTTAAAACATCCAACCCTGGGGTAAAAATAAAGACACTGAACTGAGACATGGGTGGGGACATGGGGGGACAATGACATGGTGGGACACAGACATGGAGAGTGACATGGGGACACATGGACATGGAGGGGGACGTGGCCATTCGTGGGGACATGGGGGGACACGGGCATGGATGGAGATGTGGGGGACAGTGACAGGGATGGAAACATGGTGGGGACACAGCCATGGGTGAGGACATGGTGGGACATGGCCAGTGACATGTGGGGACACGGCCACGGCCGGTGCCATGGGGGGAACTTGCAGGGGCTGTGGGGGATGCTGGCTTGGAGGGAGTTGAGGGTTCCTGGCAGGGACTTGGGGCTCGCTGAGGCCTTTGGGGACCCCAGGCCGAGCGGCTCCGGCTGCGCTGGGAGACCCTGGCGGAGATTCTGGGGCAGCTGCTCAAGGACCCCCTGCCCTGGAGCCCCAGCCGGGCATTGGGCTCCTGGAAGGGAATGAACGTCCTTGTCCCCAGCAGGACAGATTTCTTATTTCTTGCAGGTGCAAATGGTTCTCTTACCAGAATAGCTTGTTGTGTTAATTGTTGCCATGCTGAAGATTGTTTTCACATGGGAACAAGCAAGTTACTTAGCTGCACATAGAAGAAGTGACAGGCTAGCTATTAATTTAGCAGAGAGTAAGACCTGATTTTATGAGGCCTTTCTTTTATAATTTATAATACATGACTGCAACATCTCATCCTTTTTTTAATTCAAAGAAGGTTCATATGTTCTGATGTTAAAATAGCTCTCTCTTGTGAGGGTGTTATCTCATTAAGTTTATTACTGTTAGATATGGTTAGATAAGGTTATCTGTTAGATAAGGGATAAGATACATAAAAGACCGATTACAATCAACAAAACTTAGCAAATTCTATCATGTCATTGACACAGGGTTTCACAGCATGAGAAAACAAAAGAATAATGTCCAATGTCTCCTAGGGAAATGGGAATAAATGACCATTGTTTTAAAGTCCAAATAGTCCATTAGCTGGAAATGTTGATCTTTGACATCACTGAATGTGCTCTTGGATCCCGGAACAGGGAATAACTGAAGAAGGTTAGTAGGAACACTATACCATGATGATGACACAATGCTTTTGTTGGCAATTTGCCTGTAAATTTCCAGACACAGCCATGTCTTGGCAGTCCTACTTCTGGTTTTGTTCTGGCCACGAAGGCTGCATGGTGATTAGGTTCTTTTTCTTTTCACTGGGCTTCATTTTCTTGGAGGCAACTGATGTTTGGCTGAATGAACAGGTGACTACTTTGAAGTTGTTGATGATAAAAACACATGCATACCTTCTCCTTAGGTTAATGAATTAATTAGACCTTGTCACTGTACATCCAATTCAAGAGCCTTACATTAAAATATTTTACTTTTTTTTGGTATAAATATTGCAAAAAAATTTTTTATAAATATGTAAATATTTAGGAGCTAATTCCTCCTTCTTTGATTTAAAAACAGCATGCATTACTCTTGCCATGAACATGAAGGGAAGTTCAAAACCATACATGTAGTAAAACCAAAAACTTACAGTAATTGGGAATAATTCTGATACAACAATCCAAATCATTTCCGATAACAGATATAATTAATAACACATGTGAAATTAGATGATTACCAGTCACTACAACATTGTACCATCATCTCAGTGTCTGCAACAGCTGATAAACCTCAAATCAGTGAAGAACTGGATAAGCCTCTGTTGGGGGTTGTTTTTTCCTTTCCTCTCTGCCTGTGGAATTTTTTTCCCATTGACATGCTAAGAAGCACTGATGGTTAGGTCCCAGCACCAGGGAGAGGTTCCCTGTTTTTTTGGGGGTTTCTCCCGGAGGGTGGGGGGAGGGAAAGGGGGAACACGGTGAGATTGGAAGCCGGTAAAGGAGGGTGGGGGGCAGTTGCTGGCTCTCGCTCGCTTTTGGCTCTCGGAGCAGAAAGGTCATTGCTACCCCCCCACCATCCCAACGCCGGGAGCTGCCTCTCTGTTTTGGACCCCGCAGCCCTGCTTGGACGCCCTCCTGCTTCAGCTTGCTGTTTTCCCAGCATCCTGCCTCTCCTCCATCCCTTCCCATCTGGGACACAGCTGCCATCACCCCCAGCCCCTGCAGGTGCCGGGATCGTCACATCTGCCCCGTCCACCGGGAATCTGCCAGCGCTCACTGCCAGCGGTGACGGTGACTGCAGCACAGGGGAAAAGTGCCTGAGGCCGAGAAGGACTGGAACTGGGTTCCTATTCTGCTTGTTGTTAATTCCAGAGTTGTTGTTCTGTTTGCCTTCTTAGATACACTAGTAAAGAACTGTCATTCCATATCTTGGCCTGAGAGCCCCTTAATTTCAAAATTGACTAATTCAGAGGGAGGGATTTGCTTTCTCCATTTCAAGGGAAGGCCCTGCTTTCCCTAGCACACACCTGTCTTTTATTCAAACCAGGAGTGATTTTGGCACCCAACGGTGGAACCTGTGAGCATTGAATGGAAAGGCTGGAAAAGCAATAACAGTTCTTGAGTGACCTGATTTTGTGTTTTAGGTGGCACCATATTGTCCAGCTTACCCTGGTTTGGGCTGCACGTGGTCACTGCTACATCTCTCCCATTTGCAGGCCCTTATTTGAACATGGGTCCTATCACTAAGGCTACTGTGACTATTATCCAGTTCATTTTGTGGGTTGATAAGGTGAGGAGTTCATGGGTTTTTAACTTCCTCTGGGAGATGGCAACGTAGATTCAGAGCTATTGCACTCTAACTGTGTGGTTTTGGGTTTAATTCAATAATGGTACTTACTGTGAAGAAATGACAGAAGGGGAAATTTTCTCCCAACCCTTCATCCAGTCCACCGTTTAGGTCCAGCCCACCCGTTTTCAAAGGCTTCAAAGGGTTCAAATCTTCTTTAAATATTAATGCATTTACAGTGGCTGGTGTTGCTGATATGCCTGTTAAACCTGTTCTATTTAACATTCAGAGATAAGGGGAGATTGATTTGGATAACAACCCTGATACCTACCCCAGGAAATTGGGATGCTGCTGCAGAGCCTGACCCTGCCCCACAGCCCACTTCAGAAATTAAACACCCGGATTGGGTGGGTGTTTTAGTGAAGGAGATGTGTGAGATGAGCCAGATGCTGAAGGAGTACCTTTCCCCAGCTGGTGAGAAACCCTCCCCCTGCCTTAAAGAGGGAGAGTCTGATGGTGCAGCAGTGGAACCCACAGACATTACATCTGTCCAGGTTCCAGCTGAACTGCAAGGGCACTCACAGAGAGCAATAGTCACCCCTGTGGAAACAAAGAAGTCTAAAATGAAAACAAGGCACCTAGATAATAAGGATAAGAAAGGAGGGCCCTCACAACCAGCAGGGGAGCCAGAGGTTGAGATCATCACCGAGTCCCTGTCGTACAAAAGTCTCCATACTCTGCAAAAAGACATTGAGTGACGAGGCCGTGAGGCTTTTACCACCTGGTTACTGCAGGTGTGAGACCTTATGGGTACAGGTGTGCAACTGGATGGTAACTGAGGCAAGGAATTTGGGACCCTTGACCCAGGACTCAGGTGTGGACCAGGTATTTGTAAGGGAGCCAGGCCTCCTTTCCCTCTGGGAGTGGCTTTTAATGAGTGTGAGAGAGAGGTTTGTCCACAGAGAGAGAATGCAGGAGCACCACCATAGAATGTGCTGGAAGACTCTTGAGGAAGGGATCCAAGAGCTGAGAGAAGTGGCAGTGCTGGAGGTGCTCTTTGGGAGGGATGGACAGCATGACAATGACCCTGACAAGGCCAGGTGCACAGGGCAGATGTTGTGGAATCTGGCAAACCCGGGGCCATCTCAATACACCACCTTCATTGCAACAATTAATGCTGATAACAACTGAGAGACAGTGGGTTCTGTTGCCAACTAGCAACAAGCTTAGAAATTTTGAGAGTATGATCAAGGCTCGATGCAGGCTCATGTCTCTGCTGTAATTGTGAGCCTCCAAGAGGAGATGAGGGAGATGAGGGAGGAGGTGAGGAAGAACAGTTCCCAAGCAGCACCAGTGCTGTCATATCACGAGTTCCTGGAACATATTTTCAAGCCTCTCCAGCAGTTTCTGTCTTGCATCACAAAATTTGGCATGTGTTTTGACCTTTTAAAGGACTTGTTGCATGCATTAACATCCAAGGGGTTGCTTTCATCGTGCCCCATCCCTCCCACACGGCAGCTCTTGCCATGGCCTGGAGGAAGCAGGAGACAGCAAGGATCAGCTGGAAGGCGCTGGCCACGAATGTCCCTCCCGCAGGCCCCTGGAAGGTCTCTGTGCTCTGCCCACGCCGCCCCTCGTGCGCGCAGGGAGCAGAGCCCTCCCAGCCGGGACAGGATTCCTAATGGTTGCTGGTGTTTTTTTCTAGGGAGACTTCCTGCCCAATGCAGGTTTCCCCTCAGGATGCCTGATGGTCTCTGGTGGTTTCAGTGGGGACAGCTCCTGCTCAATGCAGGCTTCCCCTTGGGATCCCTCATGGCAGCTGTTGCTGAGGTTGCTGCATGGTTGCAGGCCTGAGCTGTCACCTGTCCCCAGCCCCTGCCCGCTGAGGGCCTGCTCTTCCAGCCTGCTGGGCATGGGGCTGGCTGCTTTGGAGTTGGGCTTCACCTTTTCCTTCTCCATGTGCAACTGTCTGGAGCACAGAGATCCCGGGAGCTGCTTCCTCCTGAGCCAGTGGCACTCCTGGCACTGGGCAGCGCAGGGCCCTGTGCCCCGTATATACCCCTGCAGGGCGGGGCTGTGCCATGTCACCAGGACAACAGAATGGCCAACAGCACCCAGGAACCCGATAGAACGGCCCTGTGTCACAAAGGGCCCAGCCCAGCAGCCCTTCAGCAGCCCAAGCCCCTGGAAGTGGCATGGAGCAGGTGCCCAGCAGGTGCTGGCTTTGCAGGCTGGGCTGTGCGGGGCCAGAGGAATTGGCCGGATGGACGCAGGCAGGGAGTTGTGGTCAGCGGCTCCATGGGCGGCTGCAGGCCGGGGATGAGGGGTGTCCCTCAGGGAGGGCTCTGCCTCGGCCCCGGGGGGGCCCAATGCGAGGGCGAGGGGCTGGGGGGGCCATGGGGGCGTTCGATCAATGGGGAGGGCCCGGGGAGTGCTGAGAAGGGGGTGGTGAGTGGGGGGGAGTGAGGGGTCCCATGGATTTGGGGGGAGTCTTGATGAGTGTGGGGGGAGTCCCATGGATTTTGGGGTCCTGGTGACGGGGGGGAGCGGTGAGTAGGGGGGGGGTCCCATGGATGGGGGAGGGGCGGTGAGTGAGGGGGGGGTCCGGCGCGCTGGGGGCGTCCCAAGTATCCGGGGGGGTCCCAGCGCTTTGGGGGGATTGGTGAACGGGGGGGCAGTGAATAGGGGGAGCCCCGGTAAATTGGGGGGGTCCCTGGTGATAACCGGAGGAGGGGGGGGAAATGAGCGAGCCCCAAGGGACTCCCCCCGGTGCTGGGGACACCCCGGTGCCCCCCCAGCTCACAGCCCCCCGCCATTCCCGCTCCTGTTCCCGGGGGAAGTCAAAGGGGAGGGGCGGAATCCCCGGGATGGGCAGGGGGGGCACAAAGGGGGGTCCGGGCCCTGTGCACCGGAGGGTGGTCGGTACACGAGGGGGGTTCCAGTCCCGGTGCCCGAGGGGGCGTCCCGGTGCCCGGTGATTCGTGAGGGGGTGTCCGGTGATTCCTGGGGAGGTCTCCGCTGGTCCTGGTGCATGACGGGGGGGTCCCGGTGACTCATGGAGGGGTCTCCGGTGATCTCGGTGCCCGAGGCTGGCGATGTTTGAGGGGGGGTCCGGCGGTCCCGGTGCACGATGAGGGGGTGTCACTGCTCGATGAGGGGGGAGTCCCTGTGCACGGTGACGGTGCTGATTGATGGGGGAGGTCCTCTGGTGTTGCCGGTGCCCGGTGATTGATGGAGGGGGTCTCCGGCGATTCCTCGGGAAAGGAGGGGCGGTCCGGAGATGCCGGTGCACGAGGAGGGGAGAGAGGAAACTCGAGGGTCCTGAGGGGTCCCGGTGCACGAGGACGGTTAAATTCGGGGGTCCTGATGCTCGGAGGGGGGGTCGGTTCCTGGTGTGTGACACAGAGAGAGACCCCGGTGACACTGGGGACCCTGGCATGGGGCTGGTGATACTCAGGGGATCCGGGTGGCACAAGGAGCTGGGGGCACCTGGTAACACAGGGCTCTCAGTGTCACTCGCAGGGCTCTGGGTGACACGAGGAATCTCCCCGTTCCTCCTGGTGGCACTCGAGGAGCTCTTGGTGACTCTCGCGGGGCTCTCAGTGACACGAAGAGCCCGAAATTCCTCTGGGTGACACAAAGAGCTCCCTAAACTGGTCTGGGTGGCACGAGGAGACGGTGGCACGAGAGGAATCCTTTACACGAGGACCCCCAAAATTCCTCGAGCGAACCCCCCCGAAATCCTCGCGCGGGACCCCCCACTCACCGCGAGCCCAACCCCCCCCTCCTCACCCCGGGGGTCTCCGGGTGATTCCGCCCCACGTCTTCCAATTTCTCCCTTTTCCCCCAGGACTGGGAAGGTCGGAGGGACTGAAGGGGGGGTGCAGGTGCGGGTTTTTTCCGGGGGGGGTCCCGGCGGCCCCCGGGGCGGGGTCAGTGCTCAGCAGCGGGGCCGCGCCGCTCGCACCCGTTGGCCGAGATCGGGGGGGGCGGGGGCGGCCCGGGGACCCCGCTGGGCCCCCAAATCACACCCGGGTCTGCTGCTTTAGTCCTGTGCTACCAGCGCTGATTTTTCTCCTTATTCAGTCTTTTGATGTATATTTTTTGCTAAGATTTAATAAACCTTTAAAATTTTACAAAGTGAGCGTCGTTTCTCCAACCGTGCACTGCCGGGTTGGAGGTGCAGTTGGAAGGAGAGAGGGGTGAGGGAAAGCTGGTTTGAGGGTGTGATAAATGTGATTCGTGCTAATTAAATTGTAACTATATTAGCAAAATTGTATTTAGATCAATAGAAGACCATTGTTACCGAGTGAAAGGGGGGGAGATGGGTGAGACAGGATAAAAGACATCTTCCAGATGTTGGGAGTCGAAGAAGAAGGTTGGAAGAAAGTCAGATAAGAATAGTAGAAGGACGGAGGTCTGATAAGCAGCATCTAGAAATAGAGCTTCAACCTTGAAGCTGTCAAAAATGGAATGATTCCAAGCATGGGACTTAATTAGAGTCATGTTATGGAAAACATCTGCTCAGTCACACAGAGCACCTGCGCTACCTGCAGGTCACACCTCGGTCACTGATGAAGATGATGAGCCTTCACCGGAAATAAGACCCTCAAAAGGATAGAGTATTAGTAGAGCATGCGCCGTGCAGCATAGTTACGTAGATCTTAGGAATAGAAACTAGGAGGAGCTTTCTAGAAACTTCTGTAGCCTATAGTATATAAGTGGGATTGTTAGCCTGGATGCTTTGGTACGAGAGGAAGGGCAGGCCCCTCCCCGTACCCCCGGTCGGTTTTGCTTATGCTTTATACGAACCTCAATTATACTAAAACACTCTCAAATTGTATCCATCCCAAATTATACAATTGTAATACTTTACTTGGATGGTATTTAGTTTCAGTAATTTTTGTAATCATCTTTAATACTTCTGATTGTATTCATTTATAATTGTTACTATTAAAAATTTGTTGTTACTTTTAAACTTTGTTGTTTGTTTAATTGGAAAAATAGAAAACCATTCATAACAATTTGGTGCCGAAACCCGGGAACTCCAGTCCAAGTGAAGAGTGGCTAGTTTTGGGAAGGAGCTCCCCACCAGTTGTTAAGGTGGTCCCAAGGCTAGACCAGGCTCTCTTGGAAAAGGAGTTCCAAATTAAAATAAAGCATAAGCAAAAGAAGCTCGCTACAAGGAGGCATGCCAGAAGAAGAAGGCTCCCGTGAGAACGCCGGCAGAAAGGGAAAGGTGCCCGTAAAACGTCTTGTGCACAAGAACCCTGTGCGAAAATGGGCTGTGTGAGTACCATGGGGTTGGGTAAAGGGGGCGGCTGTGTGCTTGTGTGTGAGTGAGGAATGTCTCAAAGGGGAGAGTGAGTGAATACCCCGGGAGGGACTGGGAGGGAAAGTCCCAGCCCGAGAACTCACGAGAAAAGTCTTTGAGAAGGGAGCTGATGCTCGGAAGAAGTGATTTAAGAAGGGAGTGAATGAGTCAGGTTCAACTATCTGTTGGGAGGATAATAGATGGAAGTTTCAGTATGTGATTAAGAAAGGATTGTGGAAAATAGTCAGAAAGAGAGGTTGGGGAGAGAATAAAAGGAAAAGAAGGAATTAGGTAGGAAACAAGTGTTTGGCAAAAGAAGTGAGATTGGTATATTAAGCGAAGGAGTTGAACCGCAGAACGAATGAGAGAGAGCAAGGGAAATGTTGCCGCCAGAGATGGGTCAGAGGAAAAGTAAAATCTCTGACCCAGGGGTTGTGAATTATGAGAATAGTTCACGAGAACCCAGTGTGCCTGGGAACCGAGAGGGGGTTTCCCAGAAGGGGAGCGAGATTCCTCAGGACAGCCCCCTGGGGATAGTGTTACAATAAAGTACAAGGGAATCCCAAAGAGAAAAAGTAAGCAGAAAATTATACAGTACTGTATGTTTGAGTGGACAAAAGAAAATATTTGTGCAAATAATTTGTACTGGCCAGAGTTTAAATCATTTGAGGATTAGATTTGTCAGGTTTTAAATCTATATATGAGTTCAAAACAACGTTTTAATTAAGAAGAAAGTGAATATGCTGCTTTGTGGCTTCCAAAAAGTGTGTGAGGGGTAAATTTATAGTTCAAAGGCAAGAAAAAGAAGGTTATTCGTTATACCCTTTGCAAACTAAAGGACGGGCAGCAAGAAGGGACTGGCTAAAGCCATGGGACCCGTTAGATCACCTCCCACCCCCATACAGACAGCCTGTCCAGCCTGTCCAGCCCCTGGTCCCCGATACACCCCCTATTCAAGTCGAGCCAGTAGCACACAGAACTAGAGGCAGAAGGGAACAAGAGGAAGAAAGTGACAAAGAGGGAGAGGAAGCAGGAAGGGAAGATAGATTATACCCTCTTAGAGAGGATCCAATGGCAAATCTGGCCCCAGGACAGGGACCTATTGGTTACGTGAGTGTTCCCCTGAATACTAGGGACTTTAGGAAATTTAAGAAAGAGATGGGCAGGATGCCAGAAGATCATATTGAGGTAGCAAAGAAACTAGATCAGTTATTAGGACTGAATATTTACACCTGAGTGGAATTGCAGTCTATTTTAGAAATCTTGTTTACAGTGGAAGAGAGAAATGATTAGATAGTCAGGAATACAGGCTTAGAATAGAGATCATTAGAAGCCAAACCAAAGAGATCAGAAATGGCCTATGGCAGATCCAAATTGTAATAATCAGGAGGTAGAACACAGGCAAAATATGAGAGATTTCAGGTAAATGATTATCCAAGGTATTCAGGAAGCAATGCCCAGAGGACAAAATATAGGGAAATGTCTGAGTGAGCACCAAGAGAAAGATGAATGCCTGGCAGAATGGTTAAAGAGACTAAAAAGAAAAGGATTTGCAGTTATACTCAAGCATAGACCCCGATACACCAGCAGGGCAGGTCCTTTTGAAAACACAATTTGTAGCTAAGTCTTAGGGGGGGACATCAGGAAAAAAAATTAGAAAAATTGGAAGATTAGCAGGATAAGAGCTTCAGGAGTTGTTAAAGGAAGCACAAGAAGCGTATGTTCGGAGAGATGAGGAAAAGAAAATTAAAGCCAGGATTCTAATAACAGCAATCCAAGAAATACAAACAGCCACAAACACAAAGAATTTATCAGGAAAAAAATATTAATTCAAGAAAACTAAGGGGGGGTCAGGAGCTCATTTATTTAATATGAACCAAAATACCAGAAGACCCCTTGATAAAGCTGAAAGTAGTTTCTCAAAATGAATAAATCATATTTTTAGTAGACACAAGGACTTTGTTTTAGTTTAAGGTAAATTTAGAAAGAAACTTTTGAATAGAATTTTTCTGAGAAACAAATTTAAGCAATCTTTTTTTAATTAGTTAAAGAAAAAAAATATTTCCTCAGAGAGAAGTGGAAAAAATAACTATTTATTTAACAGGCAAAACACTTTTCAGTATAAAAATGAACAATATTAAACAACAAAACTTCTTATTGTTTCAAAAAGATGACAGATTCAAAAGAAGGTTTTTTTGTAAGTTGCAGCTTAACTTACTTAGTCTGGTATCAGTTCCTTCAGTGCTGGGAAATGCCTTGGCCCAGGCCAGGCTAGGTGGGCTACAGTGTGAGCTTCCAGTGCTTTCTTGGGTTTTCAGTCCAGAGCAAAATTGAATAATTCAAGAAAAAAAAAAAAGAAGAAAAACACACTCCAGGGAATTTTTTACTTTAATTGGTTAAGAAAAAAAAAACAAAAAACAACCTAACCAAAAAGCAAAAGAGAGTTCTCTCCCGCTGTCCACTGCAGACAACTAGGTCTGTGAGCAGGAATGCGGGGGAGTCAGTGTAGTTTCTGATAACTAATTCTGCACTTTTTCTCTCCTCTTTCACTCCTGGAATCAGTCTTAAAGCTGCAGAATTCAATATTCAACACCAACTGAACAGACTATTTAAAGATACAAGCATCATAAAATAAAAAGAAACAATTTAGCTGATAATAAAGCAGGGGGGGAGCCCTAGGAGAAAACGGCAGTGTGAGTGTGGCTTTTCGGGAAGCAAAAGCACAGGGTGGGGCAACATGCTTTTCCTTGGCAGAAGTGAAAGCTGTGAAAAAGCTAGGGGTAACCCTGAAAAAAGGATGAATTTTTCTGCCCAATAGTAAAAGAGCGGTGCCAGGACTTTTGGCCCAACAGATCCCAGACAGCTCACATGGGGGGATTCACTGGGGCACGAGAGCACTTTGTGACCATTTTTGTAAAATTTTATTAAAAAAAAAAACAAAAAAACAAAACCAAATTACTCAAAAAAAATTGTAATAAATCAAATGAAACTAAGGAGAGTACTGGGTGCCAAAAGCTACAGTCCATATAGAGTTAGCATAGAACCACTGTACTTTGGGACCAAGGGAGAATGTGATTTTTGTATGTGCAGTGAAAAAAAAAAATATTATTTTACTGCTGTTTGAAATACCAGTTTAAAGTTGTTTTAAAAGGTGCATTATCAAAGTCTGGACATCCTGAATTAACTGCCTGCTGCAACCTCATTGAACCTGAAGGCAGAACAGCGCTGATGAGAAAGAATCAGACACCTAGTTGATCAATGAAAACAGCCCAGGAGGATTGAAAAATTTCTCCAAAAGCCTCCAACAGTCAACATTAACTGATTTATTTGAAGAACTACCACTCAAGAGAAAGAGACTGGTAACACCTATTATTGAGGAGGCCCAAAAACAATTAGAACATTGGCAATGTCGTACTCATGGCTTAGAATGCCGCCCATGGATTTGTATTCTTTGCACTTGCTGTTTTAATTCATGGTGGAGAGTAACTAGGGCAAAAGAAAAAGAGAGACAATTGCTTTGTTTCAGTTGTTCAGGGCGTATGCATGATCAGCTAACAACAGAAGGATTTTTTAGTGACTTCTATGGGAAACCATTAAGACATGAAAACGGGACCTTTTATGCCGCAATTCAACTAATAGAGAATCAGGACCAACTACTCCTTGCCATATTAACTTTTGTGCAGGCTAAAGAACAAGCAATCCAAAATATTATAAATCAGAGTATCATAACTGGCAATTGCTGTGGAGAAGAAGTCTATGTGCCACGTAGTAAATACATCTCACCAGCAAATTGGCATCGCGAGTATATCTATTGGTGGAAAAGAAGGTTTAGAAAACCAAAAAGAAGAATTATTTAATTGAAATAGTGTAATTTTGTTGTGGTTGGCATATCTCCGGAGCTTTACTAAATTGGGGGAAGAAAAAAAATTATTAGCTAATCAATCTAGGGAAAGAGATAAGGCAGTGCTGCAGAACTATAAATATTTTGTGCCATCTTTGGAACAGAAAAAGTTAAAATAGATCGTGTGAACCTTATGAGGCCAAGGGTACCAAAGAAAAAGAAATCCCAGGATGAAAACTTTGCTACCGAGAAGATGGATATCTCGGCCCTTTGCTGCAACCCAAGGGGCCTTGAGACAGGTAGAAAGTTAAAATTCCTGAGGATTCTTTTCATGGTGCTTACAATAATACCCCTAGCAGCTGGCCAGAACCGTAAGACTGCATGGAATGGAAAAGAACAGGCCATGCAGGAACAAATTACAAGACGACAAACCACTCAAGAAGCAGAAATAAAGACACGAACCCTTCCTGATCCCTGTGACAAATGCAATCAATCCATGTGGGTCAAGAATAAGATGGAATCAGTATTTGTGGCACACCCATATATTAGTGCAGCTTGTTATGATCATAACAGCTTCTTAGAAATTTGTGTAAAAAGTTCAAAATTGTATTGGGTAAGAAAAAATTTGGGATTCAGGGGACGAGCTCCTTACCCTAATGATAATCAACTCGGTCCTAGATACGAACATTTTTTGTGTTTTGAAAAGGATGAAAAAGGAAAAGGGCCAAAGAAAAAACTAATTGGAAAACAAAAAGAAACAATGAAGGATAGGGAAATAATCAAAAGGAAAGAGTTAGAAGAACTGGATGAGCTGTATAAACAATTAAAACAGCACTATAGCGACTGGGATTTGCCAACTTCAAACAAAAATTTGTTTGTAGATCTGATGCAAGAAATTGCCACCGAATTAGGGTTATCTAAATGTTTTGTTTGTGGAGGACTTAGGATGGCTGAAAGATGGCCATGGAGAGGTGAGGGTTTGGCTCCAGAACAATTTTTAAAATGGAATCATACACAAATTTCTAAGACCCTAAGACGGCCTGAAGGCTGGGTCCTGAGTCATCAAGTCATTGGAACAGTTTGTATAACTCGGGAAGGGAGAAAATACACTGAAGTGGTAGGATATACTCCTTGCCTATCTACTTTAGTAGTAAATTCAGACAATAACACAAAGACCTGGCGACCCAAGAGTCCTACTGGATATTGGGGAATAGCAAAAGAAATGAATTGCGAGTGGAATAATCAAACTAATTTGTGCTGGCATAACAGTTCTGGAGCTAACCCCTACCAATCCATAAAAGACTTAAAATCTTATTAGGAACAACCAGAAAATACAAAAGAAAGATGGAAAGCCCCTGATGGAATATATTGGATTTGTGGGCAACGAGCATACAGTGAACTACCCTGAAAATGGGAGACAACTTGTACCTTATGAATTATACGACCCTCCTTCTTTGTCATACCAAGGTCTAAGAGCAATATACTAGGAACACCACTTTATGAAACCTTAGAAAGAAAAAAAAAAGAAAATTAAATCTCGACTTTCCGATGGCAGGAGGAAACCAAAAATGGAAAGATGAAGAATGGCCTGCAGAAAGAATTATAGCATACTATGAACCTGCTACTTGGGCTCAGGATGGGTCTTGGGGATATAGAACTCCAATTTACCTATTAAACCGGTTGATAAGGCTCCAGGCCGTAGTAGAAGTCGTCTCAAACCACACAGCAGACGCTTTAAAGTTGTTGGCCAAACAGCATTCACAAATGCGAGCATTTGTATATCAAAACAGAATTGCCCTAGACTATCTGTTGGCAGAAGAAGGAGGAGTTTGTGGGAGGTTTAATGAATCTGAGTGTTGTGTGGAAATAGATGACCACGGGGAAGCCATCACCAGACTTGCTGACGAAATTAAAAGAGTGGCACATGTGCCAGTTCAAAAATGGAATTCTATCCTGAAAGCTGACTGGTGGGATAATCTTTTTGGGGGTGTGTGGTGGAAAAAATTAGGATTCATGCTATTGTGTTCTGTTTTAGGTCTATTGTTTCTGCCTTGCATGATACCATGTCTAATCAAACTAATACACTCAGTAATTCAAGGAATGCAACTTACAGCCATGCCCATAGATCCAGAATTAACAGCAAAAGGAAAAATAAACTCCTTAATGGTACTGAAAGCGCAATCTAATCGCACTCAAGGGAAAGAGGTCGAAAAAGTGGTGACTGAATGCAAAGAGAATACCCTGGCATGAGAAATGTTAATCAAATTTGAGAAGGAGTGTGAAAAGCTGGAAACCGCACGAAAAATGTTAGAAAAAATGGAGGCTAGTATGAAGGAACATAGACAATACCAAGTAACAACCTTCTAAAGCACGAATCAAAATGATTTAAAAAAAAAAGAAATGGGGGAATTGTGATAAATGTGATTCGTGCTAATTAAATTGTAACTATATTAACAAAATTGTATTTAGATCAATAGAAGACCATTGTTACCGAGTGAAAGGGGAGGAGATGGGTGAGACAGGATAAAAGACATCTTCCAGATGTTGGGAGTCGAAGAAGGAGGTTGGAAGAAAGTCAGATAAGAATAGTCGAAGGACGAAGGTCTGATAAGCGGCATCTAGAAATACAGCTTCAACCTTGAAGCTGTCAAAAATGGAATGATTCCAAGCATGGGACTTAATCAAAGTCATGTTATGGAAAACATCTGCTCAGTCACACAGGGCGCCTGCGCTACCTGCAGGTCACACCTCGGTCACTGATGATGATGATGAGCCTTCACCGGAAATAAGACCCTCAAAAGGATAAGAGACCCCCAACCCATTAGTAGAGCATGCGCCGTGCAGTATAGTTACGTAGATTTTAGGAATAGAAACTAGGAGGAGCTTCCTAGAAACTTTTGTAGCCTATAGTATATAAGTGGGATTGTTAGCCCAAATGCTTTGGTACGAGAGGAAGGGCAGGCCCCTCCCCGTACCCCCGGTCGGTTTTGCTTATGCTTTATACGAACCTCGATTATACTAAAACACTTACTCTCAAATTTTATCCATTCCAAATTATACAATTGTAATACTTTACTTGGATGGTATTTAGTTTCAATAATTTTTGTAATCACCTTTAATACTTCTGATTGTATTCATTTATAATTGTTACTATTAAAAATTTGTTGTTACTTTTAATCTTTGTTGTTTGTTTAATTGGAAAAAAAAAAAAAAAAAAAGAAAACCATTCATAACAGAAGGATTAAAAGGAACAGCCTAAAAACTAATCTACACTAAGCAGCACTTTAACTTCTCTCTTAATTTGTCACTTAACTTATACCTTAGCCCCAGCAATCCAACAGAGGTACAACAATGAACTAATACCTGACTTAGCTTATAACTTAACATTAACAATTCAACAAAGCACTAACACTTAACAGCATTTAACCTAACTTATAGCTATAACTTCCATGTTGTACTTAGTAATTTAATGGAAGAACAACACTGAGCTTATGACTTACATTTAAAAATTTAGCAAAACATTTAACACTTACAGCATTAAAGTAAGTTCATAACTATAACTAAACCTTGCTTACAGGCCTAACTTAGATATCCACAGTACTTCCACATCTAGGAAAACTGTATTTCTCCCAGATTTGCTATAGCAAATGTGCAGGGGCACACACACAGACAGGAACAGTCAGTGCAGGCAATTCCCCCGAGAGCTCAGTGAAATCCTCCTTTCAGATGTTTTTGCATCTCCCACTGGCCGAAGGATGGGGCCTTGAGCAGTGAGGGTATGGGCCCAGGACACGTCGTGTTTCAGCGATCCTCCAGGCACAGCAAAGCCGAGGGTTTGCTGGCTCTGAGAGGCCCCTCAGAGGGAGACTGCTGGTCACAGCACACGGTGGCCCAGGAGAGCTCAAAGGTCTCCTTTTGGATTTCTGCTGACAGGGTCACAAGAGAGTGGGCTCCA
The DNA here is from genome assembly GCF_052056855.1 of Sturnus vulgaris. NCBI lineage: Eukaryota > Metazoa > Chordata > Aves > Passeriformes > Sturnidae > Sturnus > Sturnus vulgaris. The sequence goes on from NW_028276170.1 coordinate 16,470,368, forward strand.
GTCATAACCATGTTTCATCCTGGCCTCAGTTTGGGTCGGCACTTTCTCTAGGAGTGGGGGAATGCTTCACCACACTGGGATCCCAGGGGTGCCCATGGCCTGGGTGATGCTGGCCCGATGTCAGGCACCCACCAAAGCCACTCTGACCCTGCCCCTCCAGCTGCAAAGGAAGATAGAGTTTAACCAGGAGCTCCAGGATCAGATTAAGACAGGACAAGCAAAGACACCAAAGAGCAAAATGGGCAACACAGACACAGCGTGGGCACAGCGAGGGAATTTATTCCCAATCAAATCATAGCAACAGAAGGAAAAGAGAGAGAAATCTCTCCAACAACTTCCCCTCACACAATGGGGATCATCAGGACCACGGACCACCAGGGCTCTGCCCAACGGGGGATGGAGCTGGAGCAGACCAAGAAGCTCTTCCCACACTCGGGGCACTCACAGGGCTTCCCTTATTGGTGACTCCGTTGGTGTTGGGTCAAGGCTGAGCTGTGTGAGAAGCTCTTCCCACACTCAGGACACTTGTAGGGCCTCTCCCCAGTGTGGATGCGCCGGTGGACAGTGAGGGTGGAGTTGTGCTTGAATCCCTTCCCGCAGTCGGGGCAGCGGAAGGGCCTCTCCTCTGTGTGAATCCGCTCATGGACGAGGAGATTGGAGCTGGTCTGAAACCTCTTCCCACACTTGGGACACTCGTAGGGCCTCTCCCCGGTGTGGATGCACTGGTGTTGTCTCAGGTTGGAGCTCCACCCAAAGCTCTTCCCACATTCCAAGCAGGTGTAGGGCCATTCCCTTGTGTGGATCACCTGGTGCTCCATCAGGTGAGAAATCATTGTGAAGCTCTTCCCACATTTCCCACACTCGTAGGGCTTTTCCCCAGTGTGGATCCTTTGGTGCCGGATCAGATGGGACCTGTCTCTGAAGCTCTTCCCACATTGTCCACACTCATAGGGCTTCTCCCCAGTGTGGACCACCTGGTGTCGGATCAGATGGGAGCTCCACCTGAAACCCTTCCCACATTCCAAGCACTTGTGGGGCTTCTCCCCTCCAGGAGGCTTCTCCACCAGCTCTGAGCTCTGCCTGGATCTCCGGCCGCCTTCCCGGCTCAGGGAGGGTCTTTCCTCCTCGCAGCTCCCTGGGCTGGGTTTGCAGCCCCTCCTCGTGAGAGATCTCTGGGGCTTTTCTGCCTCCTCCATCTGCGCACACCTGGGGAATGAAAATTCCTGGTTTAGGGGGAAATAACAAGAAGACAGCTCCACAAACTGTGTGCTCCTCCTTGACCAAGTTCATCACTGGAAGTCATTGAGCATCTTCTGTCTGTAATAACCTCCCAAACACCAAGATTCCTATCCAAAATCCTCCAAACTTTAACACACAGATTAAAAACCCCCCAAATATCAAGATTCAGCCAAAATACCCTCCAAAATTGTGCTGGTTTGAAAGCAAAACCAGTGAGAGACTCCAAGTCAGAAATACAATTTTATAGGAAAAAAGAGAAGAGAATTAAAATACATGCAACAGTAGAAAAGAAAACAACTGACAGAATCAGAATACAACCTGACTCCCCACTACTTAGGGTGGTGGTAGCAGTCCCGATGAAGTGGTCTTCTTGAAGCAGTGATGCTGTAGAAAGGTCTGGTAGCTCTTGTCCTCTGGAAACCAGTGGGTAAGGGCTGCCTTGGTGTTCCAAATCTCAGATTTTATCCAGGTAGGAAAGGCTTGGCTCCTCCCCCTGGCTGGAGCATCTCCCAATGGGATGATGGAATTTTATCAGTCATGCAGTGGCACTCAATGGCCCATTAACAGAAGATATCTTCCTGGAGGAAGGATGGGTTGTGGAAAAGATAAAGAACACTGCCCCACCTGGTTTTACCAGATGGCCCATTAGCAGAGGATATCTCCCACACAGATAAGGATCACTGCTCCACCTGTTTTTTCCACTACTCTTTGTTCTTTTGTTTCTTCCTGGGACCTCTGACTGGTTACTTCATGTTTGCTGCTGATTTCTTCTCCCTTTTGAAGATGAAAATGGTAAAAGTGTCTTTGACCTGCCTTGCTGGATATTGTGAAGAGGAACAGTCATCTACTGCAAGTGGAAGTGTCACAGGTGGATCAGAGTTCTGTGAGTGCTGTATCAAATCAGACCTCGTCAGACCTGCCAGAACAACTGGTCCATGCTGCCCTTCACTGCTCTGCCTGTTCCCCACTGTTTCATGCCAGAGTAATTTAACTGCTGTTAATTGGGTGTGTGTTTCACTCGAGCCAGTCCAGCAGAACCAGCAGAAAGCAGCCCCAGAATGAATGGGGCTCTGCAGAGGAGCCCCAGACTATTCATCAGCCTGCCCGCAGAACTGGCTCCAACTCTGAACCCTTGTGACCACACTCTGAAGAAGACACACTTCTGATATTTCTGAGGCACTTATGACTGAGGCACTGCACGTGCTTGTGCAGGTAAGAATCCCAAAGTTCTTTCTGTCAGGAAAATTAATCCTCAAACACCAGAGTTTTATGTCCAAAAAGGAGACTTTATTGGAATAAAGGGAGAGGCCATGGGACATTCCCCTGGGATCTCTCCAATTTTTGGAGGACGCAGCCTCCTTTTTATCCTATTTTCCTGGCCTCATTTCCCTCTCTCTTTCCCCATTGGCTGAGGTACTTGAGAGGCACAGACTTCCCGGAACGCCTGATACCTGAAATTCCCCTCTAATGTATAACCCTCCCTTTTAATTTTTAATTCTTACAGAATTCATAGTTTTCTCCCCCGTTGCTTCTTTCATCTTTCAATATCCAATTTCATTTATCAGCAGCCCTACAGTTTGTTTGTAAAGGCAAATATCTTTTTCCATTCATCAATCAGTGGAATCCATCCCATTGTTTCTTTTATCTCTCAGTGCTAGCCTTATCTACAAGCAGATCCACAGCTCATTTGTAAAGAAAAAATTCAACATTCCTCTCAATGTGGTTCTCTAAGAAGGCCATAACTAAATGCTTGCATGGGGATTTTGGCTTCTGGAGCAGTGGGGTAGGGCTATTGTTGGTTCCTACCCCTCCATCCCATGATGATGTAAGGGGTGAGGGAGGCCATGTGTGCTGTGCACTGGCAGTGATCCTCAAGAAATCCTTCTAATCCTCTCCTTCGACCTAGTCAAGCTCCTGGAAATGACAGGACAGAAAAAAAATTTTAAAAGTGCTCAGTTTTGTGCCCTCCTGCCCTTGTGGGGTGAGGGGCAGGAGGCAGAGGTCCAGCTTGGTCTCTCTCTGACCTTTCCTTTGAGACAACACTGTCTGCTCCCACCACAAAGGCACAGAGGGTGCTCTTTGCCCCCACCAGTGGGAAGTGGCTCTGCTGACCCCACTAAGAGTGCTGGAAGATGAGTCTGTGAACTAAACAGTTGAATATTGCCTAGAGGGGGGTAGCAGGCAGTAGATGTGCCACCATTCTCTTTCCAGGAGCCCACTGGGAGTACTTGAACTATCGACGATGAGAGAGAGACGGGGACACTGAATGGTGATCAAAATCCAATTTTTACTGAGCACTACATGTGCTTATATACCATTTACAGGAAGGCTGGTAATATTTTCCTGCAATCACATAGACAAACCTTACATAGACAAACTCTCACATAGACAAACTTTACATTTGGACTTAGTAAAATCTTATTTCCCATAACCTAGACTTGATCCAGTCCTCTTGCAGTCAGGTCTCGGTTTACTCTTGCCAGGCTTCCTCGTTGTCAGGCTGCATTTGCTGATTAAATCTGCAGTACTATCAGTCTCATTTGCATTACCCATATCCACACCTCCCCCGTTTCTTTTAACTAAAAATACACTCTTAAGCGATTTGTCTATTAAATTCTTAACACACTGTAAAATACAAGGAATAACTACTACAAGGCATAATATGATGCCTAATACATACAAACCTATTTGAACTAAATTTCTGACCCAGCCAGTGAGTCCCCAATGCCCTAAGAGCCAGTTCAGCCAGTCGTACCCATGATCTACCCGAAGTTTATTCACACCTTCTTTGAGGGCTTGAATGCTGGCATAGATGGGCTGGGAGTGGTCAGAAAGGTTAAGGCAACACATCCCATCGAATTCCTCAGCCACAGGCGGCGGCGGAGCTCGGAGGCGGCCCCAGCGCAGGTGGGAGCCGCGCTCGGTTGTGCGGGGGCTCGGGGCTCGCTGCGGGCCTCGGGGGCGGCAGGGGGCTCTGGCAGGTTGGTTGTGCCGGTGCCGGCCCGTGTTGGCGCTGGGCTGAGGGCGCTGCGGGAGCGGCTGCCCGCGGTCTCCTTCCCGCTGGGGCCTCGGCAGGAGCCGGTGCCGGAGCAGCGCTGGCTCGTCCCGGTTGCTGTGGGTGGCACAGAGGTGTCTGCCCTGTGCCCGGGGCCGTGCGGGAAAATTCCCGTGGCCAGAGGTTTGTGTGCCCGCAGAAGACAGAGGAGTCCTGTAAAAGTGACTTTATTGATGGACAAAGGGAGACGCCATGCGGCATTTGCCATGCGCTGTATAAACCGCATCCTCCTTTTTATCCTCATTTTCCCGTCTGCATCTCCCTGTCCCTTTCCCCTCTGGCTGACGTTTTTGGAAGGTTCAGACTTCCCGATCCACCTACTGCATGTCCCCCTTAATATGCACTCCTACTACGATATTAATCTTACTGCTTTCAATCCCTCCTTCTCTCATTTTCTCAAGAATTGCCTTTTCAAACTTTTAATTTCCTTTGACTCAATCTCTTTTCCTGCATCCTGTTTGGCGCAAGGTGTCGTGCATGGTAAAAAGCTGAGAGTTGCTGCAGCACGTCAGAGGAGGAGCAGCATTCGTTTAAGCCATGGTCTGCCAGGGAACCACGAAAATTTGTCCCATTCCCATTATTTCTCCGGAATACGAGATATTTTCATATTTCCTTTGCTATCTGTTTAACCACTTTTCGGTTATCATCTGTTTGCAAACAGCCGTTTGCGTCATTTAATTTTCCACAAACTCCTCCTTCTTCTGTGAATAGATAATCTGATTCCATCCCATGGTGAAATGTCTCGTTCCTCATTTCAGCGGCTTGGTCAGCAGGAAGGTCAGGAGCTGGAGCTGTCTGCTTGGTTATTATTTCAAGGATACTTTTTAACCTAATTCTGCCACTCAAATTATGGATGGGTTTTCTGTGTCCTGATATGAATTCGTTAGGGATCCCAGGGGCTGGTCCATGGTGTTGTAGGATTTGTTCTGGTGGCCGTTCATCTTTTTCCCTTTTTGGGGTGCTTCTCCTGCCACGGCTGCATCAATTGACCACTTTTATCTTATGAAATTACAAAATGTTTGGATTCCCAACTAATTTCTCTGGACTAGCAAAAACAGCCCAGTGCTTTGGGGAGAGGGATGATCCCCCCCACACTTTTTTTCATGAAATTTGCTCAATATTCTCCGTTTGCTGTTTCCCTTTGCAGCTTAACCAATTTCTGTTGCAGTCAGATATCCTCACTATGGGCTCTGTCTTTAGTTGTGCAAATTCCATTTGTGCAAGCAGGCAGAGCTGGGGGTGAGGGGCAGATGGACTCAGGGAAATTCCTCCCCCTGGCAAGAAGGCCCTTGGGCATTGTCCACACTTTTCCAGAGCAATGTTAATTTGCATTTCTAAAACTCCTCTCCTGGCTGCCTGGAACTAGGATTTTCTTCCAGAGCAGCCTTTAGGTGATTCACACGTCCACCCTCACAATCTGCTTTATTTTTCTTTTTTTTTTATTTTAACGATTTTGTATTAACTATTTATGTGTTAAAGCCTTACGATTAATACTCTTCTAAGTTTGCAAAATGCAACTTAAAGGTGAGCATTGAAAAACCCATTCCGAAATTCTGCCATCATTAAGAGTCAGCCACAAATATAGAGAAAAATATTCCAGTGCAAGCAAGTCTTTTCTACATCTTCTCCTAGGAGTAAAAATTGCTTGTCACACCCCTGGTCCAAACCTAACTGATAAAATAAAAGTAGGATTAATATGAAAAAATTTTCTAATTTTGTAATCTTGTCACTGAAACTGCAGGAAAAACAAAAACTCTTCAATAATGTCTTTAGTGTTAGAGAGTCAAAGCATTACTTGATTCTGGTCAGGATGAGCAACAGAAATAATTTCATCCACACATAGCCCGGGTGTGCAGAGAAAATCATTCCATGAGATGTGAATTTTACGGGATTTTTCCTTAACGTTTTACAGTCTGAACCCATTGAAATCCATTGGTTTAGTGTTCATTGCTTCCAGGTTGTGTAGTTCTTAGTGTTTGGTTTCCTATTGCACTCAGATTTCTCCTCTTCTGATGTTAATTAGATCCACATTCCTGGATTTCCTTCTCAGTCTTTTCCAGACCAGGTGTCTCCATCTCGGCCAGGGGCAGTGTCTGGGTGTTCCTTGATGGTTGCTGATGTTTCATTGATGTTCCTTGATGTTTATTATCTTTGTGGATATCTTTTGGGCTATTCCCAGTCTGTTGAGATGTTAAACTCATCTCTGTTGAGTGGTGTGACAGTCCATAAAAAATACCTTTTAAAATTTCTTTCCTAAGACAAAGGCAAACCGAACCTGACTAGTAAAATGGAATATTAAATAAATTTAGAGTTGGTGTATTTTGCAACAGTGGAATCGCAGGCAGCCCAGTGTGTGAGTGTAATTGAGAGGCAGAGTCCTGGGTGGATGCTGTGAACAGCAAAGTGCCAAGGCAGGCTCTGTGCCAGCCCAGCTTCCTGTGGCAGAGATTTCACAAGAGACAGGATTCTGGCCACAGACTGCTTGAAATATACATCCCTTATCTCCAGCCCGCACTAGGTGGAGAATTCCCAGGGTAAGGAATTGCAAAGATCAATTCCAAGGGAGGTAATTGAATATCTGCCCTGGCTCTGGCCAAAGGTTATAATGGCCGGATGCTTGGCCTTCAGCCAAGGGCACACACTGACTCAGAAAACACTTCCTAAATGCAGCAACATGTTGCATATTCATAGACCCTCGTGCATTATTCACAATCATTCTCCCTCAATCTGTATATCATTATTTTTCCTTCCCTGGGGTTCTGCTGTCCCATAATCCAGGAATGTGAAGAATTTCCTGATTATCGTTTTTACAATTCTCTGAGTTATTTATATGAACAAAAGCCTTTTAAATCAAAATGTTACAGTAAAAAAAAAAATATCACTACTTCTTATAAGTTCTGTTAATCGCAGAACAAAAACTATATTCATACAGCAAAGTTTACCAACATATAACATTATTTTTAATATTTGCAAAAAGCCAATAATATAATATAATACTAACTTAAAACACACATACAATCCAAATTTCATTTCTGAGACTTGAAGAGCCATAGCTAGGGCGCCAGTTGTTTTGTTATTTTTCATTTTCTCAGCTTTTCTTTCTTTTCTCTTGTCCATAGCACAACATTGAAGCTATTGGGGTTTAAAAAGTTATACAATATTCTGGCTAGAACAGGGAATCCTCAATCCAGGTCCTGCAATTTCCTATTAATCCTCAGAATTCTTGCAACTCGTTTTCAGTCCTGGATTATTTCTGAGCTTCTCCAGATCCTCTCTAGGCCAGTACACCACAAACCTTCATTCAAAATACATCCCGATTATTTAACACTTTTCTCCACCATTTCCTCTTTTATTTCAAATACTCAAAGATGCTTTTTAGCCTGAACATTCAGCCATTTCACAGAGGCTTCCTCTACCTCTTCTTGTCCTCCTGATTGCAGCAAGTCATCCCCATCCTGCATTAACCCAATCCCTGGGGGTGGGGTAAATTCTTGTGATATTTTCTGCAAGGCTTGCCCCAATAAGGCTGGTGCTTCCGTGCATCCCTGCAGAAGGACCGTCCATGTCTTTCCCATTTTCCCTTCTACCTCTTGTTCCCACTCAAAGGCAAAATCCAGTTTACCATCCTGTGTAAGTGGGCATCCCCAGAAAGCATCTTTGCCATCAAGGACTGAATGGTGTCAGTGTGAGGAGGGCACCTGGTTGAAGATGGTGTAAGGATGTGAGAGCCCCTGGGTGCTGGGGCCCCCTTGGGCCCTGGGGTTCATCCCTCAGGGGCTGTAGAAACTCTGCCATGGCCTTTGCCTTCCCCTTGGCCTTTTCCTCCTCCCTTCTTGCATTCCCCTGCTCTGCCTTTGTGACCAAGTGCTCCAGGGGCTTCTTCTGCCCCTCCTGCAGCCCCCTCAGTGCCTGGGGGTGCTCATCCTCTGACAGCTGCTGAGCTTTCTGCTAAATCATTCCTTTCTGCAGTGACCCAAGGAAAATGCTTAAAAGCTGATCTGGATGCTTGCCCGTCCAATTCCCATTTTCCAGCTGTTCCTTCGTGCTGCTGCTCCTTGTGCTGTGGCTGCCGTGGCCAGCCCGTATCCCAGAGCCGGTGCCTGTCCTGCCGCAGTGTCCAAACGCGGCCCCCCCGGCGGGCAGGGCCGGCAGCTCCACGGGGCCGGGCAGCGGCCGGGGCGTCCCGCAGCCTCCTGGGGGCCGGGGGCCACTGCCGGGCCTGCAATTGCCGGGGGGTGCTGGGCTCAGGCAGCGCCCGGCGCTGAGCCCCGGCTGCCCCACAGCCCCGGCCCGGCCCCGCAGCTCCCCACAGGCCCCCAGCCCGTGCTCCCGGTGCCGCCCCTCTGCGCCCGCTCCTGCCGCTGCCCAGCACAGAGAAACCCCCTGCAATCCTGACCTCCTTGTGTGCCTGTCCTGGCAACCGGGGATACAAAGGATCTGCAGCAGCTGGCAACTTCTGAGGATAAGAGCCTGCTGGAAAACATCCCCATCCTCAGTATTTTTCTCTCCCTCCTCTTTCCATCATCCATTTTTTTCCCACGTAGATTTTTCCTGCTGCTTCTTTCCTGAACCCTATTCCTGCACACTGCCCTTCACCCAAGCCCTTCTCATCACACAAACAGCATCCATCCTCTGTTGTCTAAATCCATTGCGACCTCCCTTATTGCCTCCCTGAGTGTCCTTGATTACCTCTGGGAGAATGTGCAAACTCCCTCAAGATACTCCCAAGGGACCCTTCAGAGATATTTTGGGATCATCAGCCCTTTTCCCGGGTGCCCTTCCTGGCTTTCCCTTTCTACCCTCCATGGGTGCCCTGCCATGTTTAGTCCCCGAAGATCCCACTGTAGTCACTGCTGAGATTTTCAGTGCTCTCTGGCTGCCGACTCTTCCCAGCCCCCCTGATCTGTCACTCGTCTGTCTCCTGGCCCCAGCGCCCCCCGGCAGGGGAATTTGGGGAGGTGGGAGGGGGGGAGCGCCAAGGCCGGGCCCCCCCGCGCTGTGGTGGCGGCAGCGGCTGCAGTGGGGAGCGAGTGCGGGCGGGAGCGGCCGAGAGCCCAGCGCTGCCCCAGCCCGAGCTGCCCCAGCTCCATCGCTGCCCCTGCGCTGGGATGCTGTGGGTTTGGGGGGAAGAGGGAGCCGGCAGTGGGTGCTGGGCCTGGGGGCAGCAGGAGAAGGGAAGGAGAAGCAGAGTTGGAGAATCAAATGGTCAAATGATGCACGTGGGAGGAGAAGGTGGGATTGTGCAGCAAGTAGAGGAATAGTAGGAGGAAGAGGAGTGTGAGGAAGAGCAGGGACACAGGAGGAGGAGGAGGAGGAGGAGTAGAAACGGGAAGCAGCACAAGATTCCAAACCTCCCTATTTCTACAGCGTCCCTCCAGTCCCAGGGCGTTGGTCCCCCCCCCCCAACATTCAGCAGGTGACCAGAGAGGAGGATCCACGATTTTCAGAGGGGTGAATCTTGGTGTTTCTGAGCTTTTTTGGGCTAAAAGTTGGTTCTTTGTTTTTTTGCTGGGCCTGAATCCATATATTTTGCAGGGAGTTTTGGCTGAGTCTTAATGTTTGGAGAGTTTTTGATCTTTGTCTTGATGTTTGGAGGACTTTTGTGCTGAATCTTGATGTTCTGGAGGTTCTTACAGACACAAGATGCACAGTGACTTTGTGAGTTGCACTTGGGCAACGAGGAACTCCCAGTCCAAGGTGATCTCTTCTCTTATTCTTTCCCCAAACTAGGATTTTTCATTCCCATTGCATGGGCAGATGAAGGAGGAAAAGCCCCGTAGATCCCTCTCGAGGAGGGGCTGCAAACCCAGCCCAGGGAGCTGCGAGGAGGAAAGACCCTCCCTGAGCCGGGAAGGCGGCCAGAGATCCAGGCAGAGCTCAGAGGTGGTGGAGAAGCCTCCTGGAGGGGAGAAGCCCCACAAGTGCTTGGAATGTGGGAAGGGTTTCAACTGGAGCTCTGAGCTGATCCGGCACCAGAGGATCCACACTGGGGAGAAGCCCTACGAGTGTGGGAAATGCAGGAAGAGCTTCAGTGTGATCTCCAGCCTGTTCCGGCACCAGGTGATCCACACAGAGGAACGGCCCTACACCTGCTTGGAATGTGGGAAAAGCTTTGGATGGATCTCTGCCCTGAGAAGACACCAGCGCATCCACACTGGAGAGAGGCCCTACGAGTGTCCCAAGTGTGGGAAGAGGTTTCAGACCAGCTGCAATCTCCTTCTACATGAGCGGATTCACACAGAGGAGAGGCCCTTCCGCTGCCCCGACTGCGGGAAGGGATTCAACCGCAACTCCACCCTCATCAGGCACCGGCGCATCCACACTGGGGAGAGGCCCTACGAGTGTCCTGAGTGTGGGAAGAGCTTCTCCAGGAGCTCTCACTTGACCCAACACCAACGGAGGCTCCACTAAGGGAAGCTCTCTGAGCGCTCCGAGTGTGGGAAGATCTTCGTGCTCTGCTCCAGCTCCATCCCCCATGGGAGGATTGGTGTTGGATGATCCCCAGTGAACCCCGTTGGGCAGAGCTCTGGTGATCCGTGGTCCTGGTGATCCCTGTTGGGTGGGGGGAAGGGGTTGGAGAGATTTTCCTGCTCTGGGAGTGGACAGGGAATGGAATGGCTGGGGACTGAGGGGAAATGGGAGATACTCTGGTGTCACGGGGTGGAACTGTGAGGACAGCAGGAGACACTGGGATGAACTGGAAGAGCCACCGGAGTCACTTGGGGTGAGGGGGCAGGAGGCCCCGGGGATGGGCACAAGAAGGGCTGACGTGTCTCGGGTGATTCCCAGGGAGGTTTTGAGGGGCTCCAGGGTCATTCCCAGGGCAGGGCCCGAGGGGACACGCTCTGCCCCACGCTCACCTCTGCGCTCCACGAGGAACGGGCTGGACAACTCGTAGTTGTGCCGGCAGTGCCTGTCCACCGCAGCCCGTCTGTACTCCATCCATTGCGGGTCGCTGTTCCAGTGCCTGGCAGCCTTGTCCCCAAAGGAGGTGTCCCCACGTGCAGCCCCACATCGCTGCCCAAGTGCAGGAACTGCTCCCGGTTGGAGATGTTCCTCTCCACGAACCTCAGCCGCTCGGTGCCGTGAATGAAGTGACACTCGGACTAAACCATCTCCTGGAACAGCGCTGTGTGTGCAGGACACAGGTCCGGGGGTGTCCCCCCAGCAGCCCCCAGCAGCCCACAGTAGCCAAGAGCTCCGGGGCAACCGCGACTCCGCACCCCCAGTGCCCCACGGCTGCCATGGGACCCTTCATCCTGCAGTCCCAGTTCCTCGTTTCCACCCTTCTCTGTATTTTCCTCCCCCTTTCCCAACACTCCCCAGTCTCCAGCCCCCCCCCCCCCAACATCTGTTTGGGGGTCCCACCTCCCCATTTCCCTTTCTCTCCCCACCGTTCCCACCACTTCCCTTCCCGCCCCTCCCGCTCACCCGAGAGCTGCGCGCCCCCAGCCCGGGGGGCTCCCAGTGGCACCAGTAGGGCCCCAGCTGCCCCACACGCCCCATGGCCAGCCCCGGGCAGGGTCTGACACCTCCCCCTGTTGGAACCCTGGAAACTGAGGGGTTTGGGCTTTCTGTGCTGACAGGCATTGACCCCCCGGCAAACACTGCTTTTGACCTGACGCTGGGAAGAAGGTTTCCAGAATTCAGTGATAGATCTGGGATCACTGGTGTGTGGTTTGAATAGAAATGTGCAGTGTCACATAGTGGAAAATTTAGAATTTGTGATTTTAGAATATAGTAATATATATTAAACCAGATGGAGATTTTAGGGCGGAGGTTTCTTTCTACTTCAATTTCTTCGCGGGTCTAGGTGGTACTTTTGTAATTAGATAGATAATTCCACATTGCAGGTCATGGGTGATTGGTTCTTGGGCTATTATGGTGTCTGTTTTTAATTGGACTCATTGGCCCTTAAAAACCTTTGTAGAGAGAGATCCGTCGCCATTTTTAGCCTGTTAGCTGTAAGTGCTGTTGAACTCACTGTAATATAGATAAGAATTAATAAACATCTGAGTCCGAACACGAAATTCCGTCTCTCGAGCATTTAATCTCGACTCTAGAAAAACAAAAAAGAAGATAAAACGCGATACCCCCCGCCCCAAATTCTCCTGGCGGGGGGCGCTGGGGGCGGGGCGCGGGTGGAGTCCAGGTGAGGAGCTCTGGGCGCTCTGGGACTGCCTGAGGAGTCATCAGCGCCGCGCGCTCTGATTGGCTCAATTATTTTGGTGCCTTCTCTCATTGGCTGAGGAGAGGCCCGGGAGTTGAGAGGAGGACCGGGAGAGATCCTGCCCCAGGCTAGCGGTGGAAGAACATCCAATTAACAAGGCATGCAGGTCATTTCCCAGCGGTGCCCACACTCCTGTAGGAATTAAATGCACCGAGGATCTCACGAGGGTCACCAACTCTGTGGCGGCCAAATCCAGCCCTGCGCTCCCTGCGGGTGCGGGCACTCTGGGAAGGGCTCAGCTGCGGGTCAGATGGCCGGAGAGTGGCTTGGTGGTCACCTCGTGTGTGAGGCACTGATGGGCTGGGGAGATGCGTGGACACTGCACATAATCCCTTCCAAGCAAAAATCATTCCAGGAAGGAGTAACAGCTTCTGACAGAGACCAAGTGTTGCCACCAATTGCTCCAGGTGCTCCTGCCAACAGCCGCCTGCAGAAAGGAGCACACACACCAATGCACGTGGACTTTGGGCTGTCCTCTGGCAGAGAAGTCCCCAGGGGACACAGGTCTCTGTGGCAGGAGCAGGCACCAGCATTGGCAGCCCTTGGGGGCGGCAGGTCTCCTTTGGCAGGGACTCTGCCACACCTGCTGATTTCACTGCTCCCAGGACTCAGAGCAGCATTCGTGCCCTGGGCCATACGTCCCGTGTCTGTGTCACACTCCTGTGTGTGTGACGGCCACCCAGCACCGGGTCTTGTCCCAAAGAGGCCCCGGCAGCTGCTGTGGAAGGCCCCGATGCCCTTCCTGCTGCAGCTGCATCGGCAACCGTGGGGGCTCCTTCTGCTGCCCTGAGCAGGCAGAGCAGAGGAGCATCTGCTTGTTGTTTGAGCCATTCCTAAAATCCCTGTTGGGCTGTCCTCGAACCTTGGGGGAACGTCTTCCTTGCAAGCTGGGCCACATTGGGGGGGGGGGGCTGTGGGTGTCCCCAGGGCACGTGGAGGTGTGTCCTAGGGCTCTTTGTGACACAGTGCACCGTGGTCACCGTGCAATAGGAAAGGGACAGAGCGTACAAGGGTGACCCTTTGTGACACATCGTGACATAGGTGCTGGCGGTGACACGGCCACACCACAGTGCTCGGTGCACTCGTTGGGACAGGACGGAGAGAGCGGTGCTGTGAGGAGCCCCCACACAGCCAGCTTGTTCCTTACTGACCCGGAGCTTTTCCAAAGCGTTTCCTCTGCAGGTGACCTCGAGGACAGACTGCAGGACACGGTGTCCTGTAGCCTTCCCAAGGCTTCTCTGTTGCAGCTGCCTACAAGGCACAACTGCAGCACTTGCTCATCTGGAGCTTTTCCAAGACATCTCTCCTGCAAGCAGTCCCAACTCCAAACAGTGACATGGAGCAGACACCACCCAGAGTGCCCAAGCTGGCCTGGGTGAAGGAGGAGGAGGAGGCTGCAGCTCCCTCAGCACAGCAGCCTGAAGAGCTGGAGCAGATCCAGCTGCTGCAGGAGGGTGAGTAGCAGAGCTGGGTCACAGGGCTGGTGCCTGCAGCCAGCTTAGCCCCATCCCATCCCATCCCATCCCATCCCATCCCATCCCATCCCATCCAACATGCCCATGGATAGGACAGAAGAGGGGCTGGGGCTGAACGCCCACGCAGCCACACCCCATCCCTGGAGCATCCCAGGGCTGTCCCTGCCTGGGAATGCAGGGCTGGCCTGTGTTCTCCGGCCTCTCCCACAGCCCCTCAGCCCTGGCTGCGCTCGCTCTTTGCCAGGTGCCGCCATGGACCCGACACAAGAGCAGGACCCTGCCCGTGGCCGCTTCCGCAGAACAGCGCAGGTACTGCAGCCATCCCCACCTGGGCTGGGCCTGCTGTCACTGCTCAGCCCAGCACCGTGCTTGGAGCACTCCATGGATTCTCCCTCTCTTCCTGCCCTTCTCCTGCAGATGATCTATGAATTCATCATGTGCATTTGGCGGGAAGAGACCACCGGTGTGGGCACTGGGCTCTTGGCAAACTTTCCCCTCTTCACTGCTGAGACCGGGGCTGCCATGCTGGATTTGCTTGTGGAGAAGGGTGTCTCCAATCCAAAGCAAGTAAGCAGCCTGTAGCCAGGAATAGTGTGGCACCTCAAGCCAGCTCTGCTGGGTTCCTTCAGTCTTTGAGGCCCAGACCAATAGGGTGGGAAGGGCAGCACTTCTCAGGGGGAGCTGGGGAACCTGCTGCTCGGGCAGGTATTCAAGTCTCCCCGGGCCTTCTGCAGGTGCCAGCCATGGTGAGGTACATCCACAAGTGGCTCACGGCCAATGAGTCTGCTGGGCACAGGCTGGACAAGGCCCTTCTGGAGCTGACCAGGGAATACCCCTGCGATGTGCTGATGACTCTCTTGCGCTGGGCCCCATCGGGTGACAGGTACAGCAGCCCCACCTGCCTTGAGGGTTTAGGGTTCCCCGGCCCGTTACCCTCTAGAGCCTGTCCCTGGTGACTGCCAGACAGGGGGACAGTTCCAGGAGCCTCTGGCTTCTCCATTTGCCAGTGCTGCCATGTCAGCCCCTGAGCGTGCTGCCACGCTCCCTCCCTGCCCCTCAAGATGCCTGCACCCCCGTGGGCTGGCTGGGTGCTGCCAGCGAGGGACAGTGGGCAGAGGCAGGGCTGACGGCCAGCGCGGGCCCCTGCAGCAGCCCAGGCCACAGTGCTGTGGCCCAGACCCCCCTGACACAGAGCTCTGACCCCACAGAGCTGCTACGGCCATGTGGGGAGTGATCATGTCCTCCACTGGGACTGCGGAGCCGGCGCTGCAGATACTCCTCAATGTGCTGAACGCCTGGCCAGTGGACAGTGTGTACACCTCCGATGGGGACAGCACAGGAGTCTTTGCCCTGGCTGTGAGTTCCTGCAACTGACCTTTGCTTGCCCCTAGGCCACCTCTCCAGCAGCTAGCTCTCTGTCCTCCCCCCAGCTGCATCTCTCTGCCTCAGGCACTGCGCTGAAACCTGCCTTAGGGGCAAGGTTCAGGGGCACCAGGCTGGGCGCCCCCGAGGTGTCTCCCCCGGCCTCTCCCTGGCATGCTCGGGCCCTGCCACACGGATGTCTTGGCACTGAGTGTTGTCTCTGGGTGGTTCATTTTTTGCAGGCAACCGTGACACTGTGGAGGGTCTTCAACCTGACCTGGTGCCCACCTATAGTGTTGGAGTATTTTCCCCGTCTCTTTCTGTGTCTGCTCTTCCAAGTTTACATCAGCGCACTGGATACGCCAGAGGAGGTTGATACCTTCTGGAAGGGGTGCCAGGAGCAACTGGGCCTTGCCACCAACCCCCAAAGGTGCTCCATCCCAGTCCTCCCAGTCTCCCCATCCCTTCCAAGGCAGGAGCCAGGGCTGCCAGCATCACCTGGGCTTTGCTCTGCACACAGGTTTGCGGTGCAGACCCTGAAGGTCCTGCTCTGCCGAGTGCAGTGTGAGTGTGTTGTGGTAGCCATGGAAGGCAAGGCTGGCTGGGACACGCTGCTCTGTACTGACACCCACCACTATGCAGTGGGACTCCTGGCCAGGTGAGACCCCCTTCTCCCTGCTGCCCCCGGCACTTGTGCCCAGGGTGCCCCGCACAGTTCCCATGGGCAGGGGTGAGAGGGCTCTTTCAGAAAGAGACGGACGAGCAGACTGGAAAAGGCTGGCACAGGAGGGTGCCCGGGAACAGCCGCCTCCCAAAGCACCCACGGGGTGCTTGGGAAAAGACCAGAGCTCCGTGGGTCACTCCTGGGAGAGCTTTGCCCTCTCGGCTCACGGGCAATGATGCCTTTTCCCCCCCACCAGGGAGATGCGCTGTGTCTCCATGATCTGGTGTTGCAGCTTCATCTCCTGCCTCTTGGAGCTCCTCAGCCAAGACATTTCAGACTGGCAGCTGCCTGCCATGGCGTTCCTTGTGGAGGTGAGCCCCATGGGCAGCACAGCTGAGCTGCCTCCCACCTCTCTGCCCTCTCACAGCCGCAGCTGCCTGGGACGGTGCCCATGCCCTGTGCTGCTGCCTTGGCTCAGCCCTGTGCAGTTCTGAGCTCCTGCCAGCTGGGCACCCCGGTCACTGCTTTGTGCCTTTCAGGTCCTGGACTTCCTGGACATCAATGAATGGGGTGACAGCCTCCTGGAGATCATGGCAAGGCGCCTGCAGAGCACGTCCAGGGAGATGCGTCGCCTGGTGCTCAGAGGCCTCGTGCAGCTCAGCAAGGACCCATCGATGGTGAGAAGACAGCAGCGGCTGAAGCTGTGCGGGCAGCGTGGGGCTGGGGAAAGCAGCCCCTTGGGCTTGGCTGGGCTTTGGGAGCTGTGGCAGCTGCTCCCAGCTCTCCTGCGTTGCTGTTCAGCTGCCCGAGTGCTTCAGGACAGGCCTTCGGCCCCTGGGCTCCACGGCAGCAGCAGCAGCAGCGTGGGCTTGCCCTGCCTTGTCTTCCGTGCAGAACATTAGAATGTACAGCCTGACAGAAAGCCTTGTGGACCTGTTGCGGGATGCAGATGAAGACATCGTTGAGATGACCGTCGCGGTGCTCAGCTTTCTGCTCTCGCACAGACACCTCGCAATACCCAGCCCCATCGCCCTGCGGCTGGCTGGCGCGCTCTGGCCACTGCTGGACAACGTAAGGCTCTGTGCCCCCAGCCACGGCCACTGGGTGCTGTCCCCAAGTGTGGTGCCCCGTGGATTTTTGGGCCTGTGCACAGAGGGGACTGGAGCAGCTGATGAGGAGGGCTTTTGCTTCCTTTCCAACAGGACAACCGCCATGTACAGCTGCTCTCCATTCGCCTCTTCCAAGAGGTGATGAGGTTGGTAGTGGCCAAGGGTAAAAAGCCCCTCAAGATGCTTGTGAGCAAGAGCCTGCTGCCACTCTTCTTCAACTGCCACAATGAGAATATGCGTGTGGCAGAGGTGAGGACTCCTGGGCGCTGCTGTCCTCCTGGCAGGGGACTCAGCTGTCTCCCTGCACCCGGGCACCTCATGGGCTCCAGCCTCCTCCTGGCCTTGGCACAGGGAGGCAGGTCCTGTGCCCTGGGCTGCGGTGCCATCTCTGGGTCTCTGCTGCTCTGCAGGCCTCTTGTGAAACGCTGCTTTCAGCACTAAGCTTCCTGAAGAGGAGGGATCTTGAGCACCTGCTGATGGCGGATCAGATGTGGAGGTTTGGCGAGTGCTTGGTAAGAACGCTGCTCCCCCTTCCCTGGGCTGCCCACGCGGGCTCTTCTCCAGGCTCCTCTGGCCCCAGGGCCGGAGCTGATGGAGCCCCGAGCTCCATCAAGCCCGCGCCTTGCCGGGCCCTCTGCCCCGCTCAGGGCTGTGCGGGCAGGGCAGGCCGGGGCCAAGGGACAGAGCCCGCGCCAACCCTTCCCTCCGTGCCCTGCCGCTCTCTCCAGCTGGCACAGGACAGGAGCCGAGCGGCCGAGCTGCTGCGCCAGGCGCTGCCGTACCTGCGGAGCCCACAGGAGCCCCTGCGAGAGGCGGCCCTCAGGTTTCTTGGTGAGCCACAAGCCCGGCTCCCTCCCCGCCCCGCCGCAGCTCGGCCCCAGCCCCGCCTGCTGCCCCGGCAGCGCCATCCGGGCCGGGGCTCTGGAGCCCCGCCTGCCCTCGGCGCCGCTGCCGCCCTCTCGCAGCCGTGTCCTTGGGCGTCAGGATGCGGCGAGGGCCGGGCCTGAGCCCTGCAGGGGAAGGCGCTGCTGTGGCCACAGGGCTGGCAGCGCCGCTGCGGGGCAGCTGTGCGGCTGGGGCCGTGACAGGCTCTGTGTTGGCAGGGATGGCCGGGCGGTTCCTGAGAGAGCAGCAGCGAGAGTTGCAGCTCATGTGCAGGGGTGAGTGAGGCCAGCGGGCTGTCAGCGGGGGCTGGCGCTGGCAGCTGCGTTCCCTGCCCCGGCTGGGAGGGCTCTGCTCCCTGCGCGCACGAGGGGCGGCGTGGGCAGAGCACAGAGACCTTCCAGGGGCCTGCGGGAGGGACATTCGTGGCCAGCGCCTTCCAGCTGATCCTTGCTGTCTCCTGCTTCCTCCAGGCCATGGCAAGAGCTGCCGTGTGGGATGGATGGGGCAGGAGGGTCTCCCCAGGTCCCTGCAGATGCAGGCTCTGACTGTGGCTCTGTTCCTCTCTCTTCCAGCCCTTCAGGACATGACAGATGACACCAGCCCTGCCATCTCATGCCTGGCTCTTCAGACTCTGTACATCAACAGAGTTGTACAGAGCATTCCCTCCTCCCAACTCCAGCAGATGCGAGATGGATTCCGCCGCCTCTGGAAGTCACGGCCTTTCCTGTGTCGCCGGGGCTGGTTGTCCTGTATGAGCACCGTGGAGAACTGATCTGGGAGGCTGCGTCTGCTGGGACCACCTGAGCCTGCAGGGAACACCTCTGCTCTGCAAGCACTTTGTTTCACGCCACTGTAGGATTAGTAAATTGCTGTTGTCATACACAGAGGTCCAGGAGCTTTCTTTTGGTGCCCAGAGTCTTCAGGCCAATGGGGAAGAGGGCAAAAAGGGTGCTTGTGCTCGCCAAGTTGGCCAAGCGTGCGGTGTGGAAGGGAAAGTGGCCAAAAGGCCCTTGGCCTTTGGTGGTTCTGTGGAAGCCTTAAGGCTTCTGACAGAGCGGGCGGGCAGAGGCCGGAGCTGCGGCGGGGATCCCTGAGAGACCGGTCCCTGGAGATGGCCAGCACCCCTCTGCCAGCCTGGAAGCGCCATCTGTGTCCTGCCCGTGTGTTGCTGGCTGGATTGCTGAGGGCTCTGAGGTGCCTCTTGATGCGGCTCCTCTGGAGCTCCTTCAGCAGCCAGGCAGGCCTGGGGGAGGCCTGGAGGGCACGGGACAGTGGGAGGCCATGAAGGGCTGCAGTGCTGCCAAGGCCTGCCCGGAGAAGGCAGTGGGAAGGCGTGAGGGGGATGCGTGTGGCGCTGGGTGGCGGGAGGCTGTGATGGGCCAGGAGGACTTGTGTGGATGGGTTGGTGGGAAGCCCTGAGGAACTGGGTGGCAGAGGCCATAAGCAGCCCCCAGACAGCCACCTTCTTCCTGCCAGCCGGCTGCTCTGGCGCTTCCCCGACGCGTCTCTGGTGCCTGTGGCAGAAGCCCTCGAGGCCTGGCCTCAGCAGGACGGTGGGGACAGCCCCGAGGTGCCCAGGCTGCTTTGGCCAGGGACAAGGAGGGGCAGGGAGGGACAAGGAGGTCCTGCTGGAGCACGGCCACTGGCTGCTGCAGGCGAGGAGCAGTGGGAAGTGGCAGCGCTGGCGATCAGCTCGGGTCCCCAGAGCTGTCCAGGCCACTGTGCTGTGTGGCCAAGACTCCCCTGACACTGAGCTCGGGACCCACAGAGCTGCTGCCACCATGGCAAGAACGATGTCTCCTGGAGCTGGCCTGCAGAGCTCCTGCTGTCAACGTGGCTCTGGACACCAGAGAAAAATGACCAGAGTGTGCACAGGAACAGCAGCACCCAGAAGGCTTGTACCTCCTCAGGAAGACATGCACACCAGACAGGATGCCAAAAGAGGGGATGCTATGGGTACAATTTTTTGTGGCTTGGCAAAGGGTGTCAGGGAAAGTGGTCACCATGGTTTTCTCTTGACTTGCCAGAATCACAACAATGCTTGGCAGCTTCAGCTGCAGCCTGTCCCCCTGACTGACCTCAGCGGCTCTGCTCGAGGGCACACTCGCCTTCCAGAGTCGGCTGTTGCAAGGCAGCAGCGTTGGTGCCATCGTTAGAGACTCTGATGGGACACGAGCCCTTAGCTGCAGCTGCTGACACTCTCCTCCATTGTTATAGTTTTGCCAATTTAAATATACTAATTTTTCTGTTGTGAGACAGAACCAGGAGCAAAAGAGCAAGGCGGGCGTAAAACTTGGAAAGGGTATAAAAAACTTTATTAACTACACAAAGAAAGAGAAAGAAAGGCAAATTCAGAATAAGATCTCTAGAGCACTCCTTCCTTCCCTCTCCCAACCTTCATAACAACAAAACAAACATACAAAAAACTACTTCAGTCAGTTTCCAACTTAAATAGTCCTTTTCAGTTCACTTTGGAGAGAGAAGTTTCCTCTTGTCAGGCCATAGTGACTTCACCACAGGAAGAGAAAAAAACAGTCCTCTCATGGCTTCACTTTCACGATTTACATCTGCCTGGGAAAAAAACTTGCAAAGTAGTGAAGTTCCTCCCATCTTCACAGCTTTCCCAAAGCTGTGCTTATGGGCCATGTTAAACCCATGAGGTATTTAGTTTTAAGAATTAACTGTTCCAAACTAAAATTCTCTTTATCACTCTTTCTCTCTGTTCGTGTTTCATCTCC
Source organism: Sturnus vulgaris (assembly GCF_052056855.1). Taxonomy (NCBI): domain Eukaryota; kingdom Metazoa; phylum Chordata; class Aves; order Passeriformes; family Sturnidae; genus Sturnus; species Sturnus vulgaris. The sequence goes on from NW_028276170.1 coordinate 16,491,125, forward strand.
TGAAAAAGAGATCCCCTTTTCTCCTCGGGACGAAGTATTCTCACCACAGATGCTTTTGATTAACAATCTATCAAATAGAACATCTCCAACCTCCCCGTGTCTTTCTCCATGGTTTATAGGAATATTCATCAGTTCATCCCTAAAATCTTACAAAAGTAATTTTCAGCCATCTTCACAGCATCTCCTCATTCTCCTTCCATCTAAAGAAACTTAGCTCTTGCTTCACTGACTTTGGAGCATCTCCTTTTCCCCCTCTCATATTCAAAGGAAAGCCGGAGGTCTGCAAAATCTTACCTGAGCACTAAAGAGTTAAAGTTTCCCACAGAAGTCACGGCGCTGGGTGTGGGGGCGGCTGAGATGTTAATCAGCTTTTCTGGAGCTTGCTGCAGCCCCACACTGCCCATGGCCACCCCTGCTTCCAGACAGGGCCCGGCTGCCTCCCCCAGGCCGTGCGGGGGCTGGGCGGGCTCGGCCCCTCCAAAGCTGCTCCGAGCCAGCAGCAGGAGCCGGGCTCCCCCAGAGCCGCGGGCTCGTAGGGGAGGAAGCCGGGCTAAGGTCTCATCAATGAGCCTTTCCTCCCCCCGGCCATCGGGTTCCCTGGTTTGCAAACGGGGCCCAGCGGCCTCCCGAGCTCCCCCCACATGGGAGGGAGCCCGGGCTGGGCCGTTGTTACCTGCTCAGCCACCGGAAATAAATGAGAGTTTTTTCCCGGGTTTACCGCCTTCAAAATGTGTGCTCACCGAGCGAACTAACTTTCTCCAGTTGGTTGTTCAGGCGGTCAATAACCAAACCAGCCTCCAATTGGTCCCATCAACTCCCAGAGGGAGTTCTCACACAGAGAATTTCTCTCTTGAGTTTCTTCTCCCCAGGTGTAACTAGCACAGAAGTTGATATTAGGGAAGATCCTGGTGCTTTCCACCAGTTTTAGAGGGTCATAAACGCTTTGGGGGATTTCCCGGTTAGTTTAGGGGCAGATGTGACCCCTTTTTTGGGAGAATCCTGATGCTTTCCGCCAATTTTGGGGGTTCTAAACGCCTTGTGGTGGACTCACTTCCGTGGGTTCTGGTGCCGCCCGCCCACGCTTCCAACTGGTCCGGACTGGTGCTCCCAGTGCCGCGTGGGGCGGGGCCGCGGGGACCCCCCCAGGGCACAGCGCGGCTGCTTTGGGGCTGGCGGCACCGCCCGGCGCTGGGCATGGGGCGTGTCGGGGGAGCTGGGGCCCTACTGGTGCTACTGGTGCTGCTGGGAGCTCACCTGTCTGGGGCCAGCGGGACTCGGGTGAACGTGTGTGCTCCCCCCGGGGACCCCCAGCCCGGTGTCACTCTGCCCCCGAACGGCTGCTCCCAGTATTCCCAATAAAGCTTCCCAGTTTGCCTGGTCCTGTTTATTGGGGGCCAGTGGGGAAGGACTTGGAGGGACCCCGCAGGGGGAGCCATGATTGGGGGGGGGGGGGGGTCGCAGAACTGGCCCCAGCATGGATCAGGAATGGGGACCCCCAGGAATGGTCGTGTCCCCCCCTTCTCACCCTGCTCTAGGGGACCTTGGGAAGACCCTGAACCCCAACACGGCACCGCCCCAACCCCAAAGGTGCCAGGACCCCAATAAACAAACAGGGGAATTTGGGGAGGGGGTGCATGGGGGGTGCCCAGGCTGGCCCAAGAGCCCAGCGCTGCCCCAGCCTGACCTGCCCTGGCTCCATCCCAGCTCCTACCACAGGATGTGATGGTGTTGGGAAAACAGGGGGATGAAGGGTGGGTGCTGGGCCCAGGGGGAGCAGGAAAAGGGATGGAGGCAGAGGAGGGCTCAGGAAGGACTGGGAGAAGGACTGGAGAGGAGGCAGGACTAGAAAGGAGGAGGAGTGGGACATCTCTCAATGCAATTTGGCAGTCCCAGGGCCTTGACCAATTCTTTAGGGGTACCAGCCCCCTCTTTTCCCATGCTCTTCCAGTCCTTTTCCACTGTCCCCCAGTCAACCACCCCTGACCTCATGCTTCTTTTTGAAAGAGGTTTCCAGGTCCCTCCTGCTCACTCTCGGGGTCCTATCCCTCTTTTCCTCAATACGGGCAGCTCCTCAAAGATTCTTTCTAGTGGAATCCCAGTTTTGGGATTTTCGGTGCTCAGTTTTGGAAGGGGACAGCTCTGTCTGGCTTTCCCCTCCCTGTTGTGGCCTCTCACCTGGCCCTGACACCCTGGGGGTGCTGGGATTTCCCTGCTGGGGCCAAGGACGTTCATTCCCTTCCAGGAGCCCAATGCCCAGCTGGGGCTCCAGGGCAGGGGGTCCTTGAGCAGCTGCCCCAGAACCTCCGCCAGGGTCTCCCAGCGCAGCCGGAGCCGCTCGGCCTGGGGTCCCCAAAGGCCTCAGCGAGCCCCAAGTCCCTGCCAGGAACCCTCAACTCCCTCCAAGCCAGCATCCCCCACAGCCCCTGCAAGTTCCCCCCATGGCACCGGCCGTGGCCGTGTCCCCACATGTCACTGGCCATGTCCCACCATGTCCTCACCCATGGCTGTGTCCCCACCATGTTTCCATCCCTGTCACTGTCCCCCACATCTCCATCCACGCCTGTGTCCCCCCATGTCCCCACGAATGGCCACGTCCCCCTCCATGTCCACGTGTCCCCATGTCACTCTCCATGTCTGTGTCCCACCATGTCATTGTCCCCCCATGTCCCCACCCATGTCTCAGTTCAGTGTCTTTATTTTTACCCCAGTGTTGGATGTTTTAAAGGGATGAAGAGAAATGAAAAGTAAATCAAGGCCAAAAGAAAAAGATTTCTGTGTCTGTGCGAGCTGAGGATTCACATGCTTGAGAGGGAGAGAAGAACATTTTTGGGGGAGTTTCCACCCCACTGTCTCCAAAATCTTGGTCTTTGCCCCAGTTCATCAGCATTTGGCTGCAGAAGACACCCCTGGGCAATAGGAAATCAAAATCCTGGAATCACTGATGTTTGATGTAGTGGTTTTGGTTTATTAATTTGAAACTGTTTTGTGGTGAGAGTGGATTAAGAATTAGACAAAAAACAGGTTTAACTTTAAATGGTAGAAAGAGAAATTTTATTGCTGGAAACGATAAGAAATATAAACTTAGAATAAAACTTTAGACAACTTTTTTTTCTTCCACACACTTTTTTTTAATACTGAAAACATACAAACCCACTCAGGTATACTTTACCATCTTTAAAACAGATTTTTTACTGATATACTTCAAAGAGGACACTTTTTTTTCAGTCTATGGAGATTTCTTCACAACAAACAGTTTTCTTGTGGTTTGGATGTTACAGTGATTAAGAGAATGGAAATCTGATCACTATCTAAAAACACTTTTATCAGCCTCATAGTTTTGCTCACAACATTTATTAAGGACTGTTATGAATGATGTTCTATTTTTCTCAATTTATCAAGCAACAAGATTAAATTTAATAGTAAGTTTTTAATAGTAACAAAATGAATACAATCAAAGTATTGGAGATGACAATTAAAGTATTGGAGATGAAACAATCAAAGTGCATATATTTAAGAATATACAAAATTTGGCAGTAAGTAATTTAGTATAATTGAGGTTCGTATAAAGCATAAGCAAAACCGACCGGGGAGGGGCCCCCCTCCGACCGGGGATACGGGGAGTGGTTCGCCATTCCTCACGTATCAAAGCATCCAGGCTAACAATCCCACTTATATACTGTAGGCTACAGAAGTTTCTAGAAAGCTCCTCCTAGTTTCTATTCCTAAGATCTACGTAACTATACTGCACGGCGCATGCTCTACTAATGGGTTGGGGGTCTCTTATCCTTTTAAGGGTCTTATTTCCGGTGAAGGCCCATCATCATCATCAGTGACCGAGGTGTGACCTGCAGGTAGCGCAGGCGCCCTGTGTGACTGAGCAGATGTTTTCCATAACATGACTTTAATTAAGTCCCATGCTTGTGATCATTCCATTTTTGACAGCTTCAAGGTTGAAGCTGTATTTCTAGATGCCGCTTATCAGACCTTCGTCCTTCGACTATTCTTATCTGACTTTCTTCCAACCTCCTTCTTCGACTCCCAACATCTGTAAGATGTCTTTTATCCTGTCTCACCCATCTCCCCCTTCTCACTCTGTAACAATTGTCTTCTATTGATCTAAATACAATTTTGTTAATATAGTTACAACTTAATTAGCACGAATCACATTTATCACAATTCCCCCATTTCTCTTTTTGATTATATTGATTCGTGCTCTAAAAAGTTGCTACTTGGTATTGTCTATGTTTCTTTATACTAGCTTCTAATTTTTCTAACATTTTTCATGTGGCATTCAGCTTTTCACACTTTTTCTCAAATTTGGTTAACATTTCTCATGCCAGGGTATTCTCTTTGCATTCAGTCACTATTTTCTCGATTTTTCTTCTTCGAGTGCACGTGGATTGTGCTTTCAGTACCATCAAGGAGTTTATTTTTCCTTTTGTTGTTAATTCTGGATCTATAGGTATGGCTGTAAGTTGCATTCCTTGAATTACTGAGTGTATTAGTCTGATTAGACATGGTATCATGCAAGGCAGAAACAATAGACCTAAAACAGAACACAATAGCATGAATCCTAATTTTTTCCACCACACACCCTCAAAAAGATTATTCCACCAGTCAGCTTTCAGGATAGAATTCCATTTTTGAACTGGTACATGTGCCACTTTTTCGCCAGCAAGTTTGGTGATGGCTTCCCCGTGGTCATCCATTTCCACACAGCACTCAGATTCATTAAACCTCCTACAAACTTCTCTTTCTTCTGCCAACAGATAGTCTAGGGCAATTCTGTTTTGATATACAAATGCTCGCATTTGTGAATGCTGTTTGGCCAGCAACTTTAAGGCGTCCGCTGTGTGGTTTGAGACGACTTCCACTACGGCCTGGAGCCTTATCAACCGGTTTAATAGGTAAATTGGAGTTCTATATCCCCAAGACCCATCCTGAGCCCAAGTAGCAGGTTCATAGTATGCTATAATTCTTTCTGCAGGCCATTCTTCATCTTTCCATTTTTGGTTTCCTCCCGCCATCGGAAAGTCGAGATTTAATTCTCTTTTTTTTTTTTTTCTTTCTAAGGTTTCATAAAGTGGTGTTCCTAGTACATCGCCCTTAGACCTTGGTATGACAAAGAAGGAGGGTCGTATAATCCTAAGGTACAAGTTCCCTCCCATTTTCAGGGTAGTTCACTGTATGCTCGTTGCCCACAAATCCAATATATTCCATCAGGGGCTTTCCATCTTTCTTTTGTATTTTCTGGTTGTTCCCAATAAGATTTCAAGTCTTTTATGGATTGGTAGGGGTTAGCTCCAGAACTGTTATGCCAGCACAAATTAGTTTGATTATTCCACTCGCAATTCATTTCTTTTGCTATTCCCCAATATCCAGTAGGACTCTTGGGTCACCAGGTCTTTGTGTTATTGTCTGAATTTACTACTAAAGTAGATAGGCAAGGAGTATATCCTACCACTTCAGTGTATTTTCTCCCTTCCCGAGTTATACAAACTGTTCCAATGACTTGATGACTCAGGACCCAGCCTTCAGGCCGTCTTAGGGTCTTAGAAATTTGTGTATGATTCCATTTTAAAAATTGTTCTGGAGCCAAACCCTCACCTCTCCATGGCCATCTTTCAGCCATCCTAAGTCCTCCACAAACAAAACATTTAGATAACCCTAATTCGGTGGCAATTTCTTGCATCAGATCTACAAACAAATTTTTGTTTGAAGTTGGCAAATCCCAGTCGCTATAGTGCTGTTTTAATTGTTTATACAGCTCATCCAGTTCTTCTAACTCTTTCTTTTTGATTATTTCCCTATCCTTCATTGTTTCTTTTTGTTTTCCAATTATTTTTTTCTTTGACCCTTTTCCTTTTTCATCCTTTTCAAAACACAAAAAATGTTCATATCTAGGACCGAGTTGATTATCATTAGGGTAAGGAGCTCGTCCCCTGAATCCCAAATTTTTTCTTACCCAATACAATTTTGAACTTTTTACACAAATTTCTAAGAAGCTGTTATGATCATAACAAGCTGCACTAATATATGGGTGTGCCACAAATACTGATTCCATCTTATTCTTGACCCACATGGATTGATTGCATTTGTCACAGGGATCAGGAAGGGTTCGTGTCTTTATTTCTGCTTCTTGAGTGGTTTGTCGTCTTGTAATTTGTTCCTGCATGGCCTGTTCTTTTCCATTCCATGCAGTCTTACGGTTCTGGCCAGCTGCTAGGGGTATTATTGTAAGCACCATGAAAAGAATCCTCAGGAATTTTAACTTTCTACCTGTCTCAAGGCCCCTTGGGTTGCAGCCAAGGGCCGAGATGTCCATCTTCTCGGTAGCAAAGTTTTCATTCTGGGATTTCTTTTTCTTTGGTACCCTTGGCCTCATAAGGTTCGCACGATCTATTTTAACTTTTTCTGTTCCAAAGATGGCACAAAATATTTATAGTTCTGCAGCACTGCCTTATCTCTTTCCCTAGATTGATTAGCTAATAATTTTTTTTTTTTTCCAATTTAGTAAAGCTCCGGAGATATGCCAACCACAACAAAATTACACTATTTCAATTAAATAATTCTTCTTTTTGGTTTTCTAAACCTTCTTTTCCACCAATAGATATACTCGCGATGCCAATTTGCTGGTGAGACGTATTTACTACGTGGCACATAGACTTCTTCTCCACAGCAATTGCCAGTTATGATACTCTGATTTATAATATTTTGGATTGCTTGTTCTTTAGCCTGCACAAAAGTTAATATGGCAAGGAGTAGTTGGTCCTGATTCTCTATTAGTTGAATTGCGGCATAAAAGGTCCCGTTTTCATGTCTTAATGGTTTCCCATAGAAGTCACTAAAAAATCTTTCTGTTGTTAGCTGATCATGCATACGCCCTGAACAACTGAAACAAAGCAATTGTCTCTCTTTTTCTTTTGCCCTAGTTACTCTCCACCATGAATTAAAAACAGCAAGTGCAAAGAATACAAATCCATGGGCGGCATTCTAAGCCATGAGTACGACATTGCCAATGTTCTAATTGTTTTTGGGCCTCCTCAATAATAGGTGTTACCAGTCTCTTTCTCTTGAGTGGTAGTTCTTCAAATAAATCAGTTAATGTTGACTGTTGGAGGCTTTTGGAGAAATTTTTCAATCCTCCTGGGCTGTTTTCATTGATCAACTAGGTGTCTGATTCTTTCTCATCAGCGCTGTTCTGCCTTCAGGTTCAATGAGGTTGCAGCAGGCAGTTAATCCAGGATGTCCAGACTTTGATAATGCACCTTTTAAAACAACTTTAAACTGGTATTTCAAACAGCAGTAAAATAATATTTTTTTTTCACTGCACATACAAAAATCACATTCTCCCTTGGTCCCAAAGTACAGTGGTTCTATGCTAACCCTATATGGACTGTAGCTTTTGGCACCCAGTACTCTCCTTAGTTTCATTTGATTTATTACAATTTTTTTTGAGTAATTTGTTTTGTTTTGTTTTGTTTTGTTTTTTAATAAAATTTTACAAAAATGGTCACAAAGTGCTCTCGTGCCCCAGTGAATCCCCCCATGTGAGCTGTCTGGGATCTGTTGGGCCAAAAGTCCTGGCACCGCTCTTTTACTATTGGGCAGAAAAATTCATCCTTTTTTCAGGGTTACCCCCAGCTTTTTCACAGCCTCCACTTCTGCCAAGGAAAAGCATGTTGCCCCACCCTGTGCTTTTGCTTCCCGAAAAGCCACACTCACACTGCCGTTTTTTCCTAGGGCTCCCCCCTGCTTTATTATCAGCCAAATTGTTTCTTTTTATTTTATGATGCTTGTATCTTTAAATAGTCTGTTCAGTTGGTGTTGAATATTGAATTCTGCAGCTTTAAGACTGATTCCAGGAGTGAAAGAGGAGAGAAAAAGTGCAGAATTAGTTATCAGAAACTACACTGACTCCCCCGCATTCCTGCTCACAGACCTAGTTGTCTGCAGTGGACAGCGGGAGAGAACTCTCTTTTGCTTTTTGGTTAGGTGTTTTTTTTTTTTTTTTTTCTTAACCAATTAAAGTAAAAAATTCCCTGGAGTGTGTTTTTCTTCTTTTTTTTCTTGAATTATTTAAATTTGCTCTGGACTGAAAACCCAAGAAAGCACTGGAAGCTCACACCGTAGCCCACCTAGCCTGGCCTGGGCCAAGGCATTTCCCAGTACTGAAGGAACTGATACCAGACTAAGTAAGTTAAGCTGCAACTTACAAAAAAACCTTCTTTTGAATCTGTCATCTTTTTGAAACAATAAGAAGTTTTGTTGTTTAATATTGTTCATTTTTATACTGAAAAGTGTTTTGCCTGTTAAATAAATAGTTATTTTTTCCACTTCTCTCTGAGGAAATATTTTTTTTCTTTAACTAATTAAAAAAAGATTGCTTAAATTTGTTTCTCAGAAAAATTCTATTCAAAAGTTTCTTTCTAAATTTACCTTAAACTAAAACAAAGTCCTTGTGTCTACTAAAAATATGATTTCTTCATTTTGAGAATCTACTTTCAGCTTTATCAAGGGGTCTTCTGGTATTTTGGTTCATATTAAATAAATGAGGTCCTGACCCCCCCTTAGTTTTCTTGAATTAATATTTTTTTCCTGATAAATTCTTTGTGTTTGTGGCTGTTTGTATTTCTTGGATTGCTGTTATTAGAATCCTGGCTTTAATTTTCTTTTCCTCATCTCTCCGAACATACGCTTCTTGTGCTTCCTTTAACAACTCCTGAAGCTCCTATCCTGCTAATCTTCCAATTTTTCTAATTTTTTCCTGATGTCCCCCCCTAAGACTTAGCTACAAATTGTGTTTTCAAAAGGACCTGCCCTGCTGGTGTATCGGGGTCTATGCTTGAGTATAACTGCAAATCCTTTTTTTTTTTTTTTTTAGTCTCTTTAACCATTCTACCAGGCATTCATCTTTCCCTTGGTGCTTACTTAGAGATTTCCCTATATTTTGTCCTCTGGGCATTGCTTCTTGAATACCTTGGATAATCATTTACTTGAAATCTCTCATATTTTGCCTATGTTCTACCTCCTGATTATTACAATTTGGATCTGCCATAGGCCATTTCTGATCTCTTTGGTTTGGCTTCTAATGATCTCTATTCTAAGCCTGTATTCCTGACTATCTAATCATTTTTCTCTTCCACTGTAAACAAGATTTCTAAAATAGACTGCAATTCCACTCAGGTGTAAATATTCAGTCTTAATAACTGATCTAGTTTCTTTGCTACCTCAATATGATCTTCTGGCATCCTGCCCATCTCTTTCTTAAATTTCCTAACGTCCCTAGTATTCAGGGGAACACTCATGTAACCAATAGGTCCCTGTCCTGGGGCCAGATTTGCCATTGGAACCTAAGAGGGTATAATCTATCTTCCCTTCCTACTTCCTCGTCCTCTTTGTCACTTTCTTCCTCTTGTTCCCTTCTGCCTCTAGTTCTGTGTGCTACTGGCTCGTCTTGAATAGGGGGTGCATCGGGGACCAAGGGCTGGACAGGCTGTCTGTATGGGGGTGGGAGGTGATCTAACGAGTCCCATGGCTTTAGCCAGTCCCTTCTTGCTGCCCGTCCTTTAGTTTGCAAAGGGTATAACGAATAACCTTCTTTTTCTTGCCTTTGAACTATAAATTTACCCCCCACACACTTTTTGGAAGCCACAAAGCAGCATATTCACTTTTTTTCCTAATTAAAACGTTGTTTTGAACTCATATATAGATTTAAAACCTGACAAATCTAATCTTCAAATGATTTAAACTCTGGCCAGTACAAATTATTTGCACAAATCTTTTCTTTTCTCCACTCAAACATACAGTACTGTATAATTTTCTGCTTACTTTTTCTCTTTGGGATTCCCTTATACTTTAGTATTGTAACACTATCCTCAGGGGGCTGTCCTGAGGAATCTCGCTCCCCTTCTGGGAACCCCCTCTTGGTTCCCAGGCACACCGGGTTCTCGTGAACTATTCTCATAATTCACAACCCCTGGGTCAGAGATTTTACTTTTCCTCTGACCCATCTCTGGCGGCAACATTTCCCTTGATCTCTCTCATTCGTTCTGCAGTTCAACTCCTTCGCTTAATATACCAATCTCACTTCTTTTGCCAAACACTTGTTTCCTACCTAATTCCTTCTTTTCCTTTTATTCTCTCCCCAACCTCTCTTTCTGACTATTTTCCACAATTCTTTCTTAATCACGTACTGAATCTTCCATCTATTATCCTCCCAACAGATAGTTGAACCTGGTTCATTTACTCCCTTCTTAAATCACTTCTTTCGAGCATCAGCTCCCTTCTCAAAGACTTTTCTCGTGAGTTCTCGGGCTGGGACTTTCCCTCCCAGTCCCTCCCGGGGTATTCACTCGCTCTCCCCTTTCAGACATTCCTCACTCACACACAAGCACACAGCCGCCCCCTTTACCCAACCCCATGGTACTCACACAGCCCATTTTCGCACAGGGTTCTTGTGCACAAGACGTTTTACGGGCACCTTTCCCTTTCTGCCGGCGTTCTCACGGGAGCCTTCTTCTTCTGGCATGCCTCCTTGTAGCGAGCTTCTTTTGCTTATGCTTTATTTTAATTTGGAACTCCTTTTCCAAGAGAGCCTGGTCTAGCCTTGGGACCACCTTAACAATTGGTGGGGAGCTCCTTCCCAAAACTACCCACTCTTCACTTGGACTGGAGTTCCCGGGTTTCGGCACCAAATTGTTATGAATGATGTTCTATTTTTCTCAATTTATCAAGCAACAAGATTAAATTTAATAGTAAGTTTTTAATAGTAACAAAATGAATACAATCAAAGTATTGGAGATGACAATTAAAGTATTGGAGATGAAACAATCAAAGTGCATATATTTAAGAATATACAAAATTTGGCAGTAAGTAATTTAGTATAATTGAGGTTCGTATAAAGCATAAGCAAAACCGACCGGGGAGGGGCCCCCCTCCGACCGGGGATACGGGGAGTGGTTCGCCATTCCTCACGTATCAAAGCATCCAGGCTAACAATCCCACTTATATACTGTAGGCTACAGAAGTTTCTAGAAAGCTCCTCCTAGTTTCTATTCCTAAGATCTACGTAACTATACTGCACGGCGCATGCTCTACTAATGGGTTGGGGGTCTCTTATCCTTTTAAGGGTCTTATTTCCGGTGAAGGCCCATCATCATCATCAGTGACCGAGGTGTGACCTGCAGGTAGCGCAGGCGCCCTGTGTGACTGAGCAGATGTTTTCCATAACATGACTTTAATTAAGTCCCATGCTTGTGATCATTCCATTTTTGACAGCTTCAAGGTTGAAGCTGTATTTCTAGATGCCGCTTATCAGACCTTCGTCCTTCGACTATTCTTATCTGACTTTCTTCCAACCTCCTTCTTCGACTCCCAACATCTGTAAGATGTCTTTTATCCTGTCTCACCCATCTCCCCCTTCTCACTCTGTAACAATTGTCTTCTATTGATCTAAATACAATTTTGTTAATATAGTTACAACTTAATTAGCACGAATCACATTTATCACAAGGACTATATTAATTTATGAGGCATACTTTAAGGATTATAGCAGTTTAAACAAAAGCTTACATTATTTTTGAGAACAGAGGTTTTTTTCTATTTTTTTCTGGGGAACACCAGGGGCATTTTGATTATTTAAACTTACGAGATTACAGCAATTTTCACATATTACAGCCTTTGTTTATATTTACAGTTAGAACAGTAATATTCACTTCGTAATAGTTTTATGTGTTATAGAGGAAACAAGAGGTTTTTCGCCATATCTTAAAAAAGAGAAATTATGGTTCTTTGGGATTTGACATTTCATTTTGTTTGATTTTAATGTTTTTATATTGTTTCTCTGTGTGGTTTTGGTTTTTTTTAGGAGAGAGAGAATAAAGTATCTATAAACTTTTCTTCTAGGCATTGAAAGAGTTAATACCTTGCCCGGGCAGCAGAGGGTTTTGTGATTTTTTCCAGGTGGGGCAGTCGGAGTTATTTACAATAAAGAGTCTTTCAAGGCCACGCTGGGGGCTGGGTGAGGACTGTAGGGTTTAGTCAGAGGAGCCGTGATGAGTTTCTGGTTTCATGGCTGTTCTCCGGCGCTCGCTGCACTCAATTCCAGCCAAGGGCCGGGGGTTCTTCCTCCACCCTGCCCAGCAGGGCACCACCAGAAGGGAGGATTGAACACAGAAGAGCCACATCCGCCCGCGCAGCCCCCGCCGAGCCCGAGCGGCGGCCGCCGGGGCCCTGCTCCCGAGAGCGCTGCGAGGAGATGGTGGCGCTGGAGCGGGCCGAGGAGCGCATGGCCGAGCGGCAGCAGGAGAAGGGCAGCCTGCGGCAGCTGCTGGAGGACGTGCGGGCCGCCCTGCGGAGCAGCGATGCGCGGTGCCCGGCGCTGCGGCTGAGTCCGGGCCGGCTTCTGCACCGCGCTCCCGGCGGCGGCTCGGGTGGCCCCGAGCGCTTCAGGAGAGATGCTGCTCTCGGAAAGTCAGTGTTTAGAACCCCTCCACCTCCGGACTGAGACCGAAGTTGCTCGTTCATTCTCGGCGTTAACTTTCTAGCAAAGTTTAGTTACAAGGGAGGCTTTTAGGAGAAATGTATGTCACCGGTGTGCCATTAAATACATTTGTGATGAGCACTGTTCAAAGTGTAGGGGAGTTCAGCTTAACAAACCCACGTGTACAATGCTGCTGCTGCTTCTCCTGCACGTGCAGCCAGGATGTGCTGATAGCAGATGCAGGGTATGCACTGCTGCAGGGTTTTTCCTGAAGTAGGAAAGAACTTTGGGATTCTTACCTGCACAACCACATGCAGTGCCTCAGTCATAAGTGCCTCAGAAATATCAGAAGTGTGTCTTCTTCAGAGTGTGGTCACAAGGGTTCAGAGTTGGAGCCAGTTCTGCGGGCAGGCTGATGAATAGTCTGGGGCTCCTCTGCAGAGCCCCATTCATTCTGGGGCTGCTTTCTGCTGGTTCTGCTGGACTGGCTCGAGTGAAACACACACCCAATTAACAGCAGTTAAATTACTCTGGCATGAAACAGGCAGAGCAGTGAAGGGCAGCATGGACCAGTTGTTCTGGCAGGTCTGACGAGGTCTGGTTTGATACAGCACTCACAGAACTCTGCTCCACCTGGGACACTTCCACTTGCAGTAGATGACTGTTCCTCTTCACAATATCCAGCAAGGCAGGTCAAAGACACTTTTACCATTTTCATCTTCAAAAGGGAGAAGAAATCAGCAGCAAACATGAAGTAACCAGTCAGAGGTCCCAGGAAGAAACAAAAGAACAAAGAGTAGTGGAAAAAAACAGGTGGAGCAGTGATCCTTATCTCTGTGGGAGATATCCTCTGCTAATGGGCCATCTGGTAAAACCAGGTGGGGCAATGTTCTTTATCTTTTCTTTATCTTTTCCACAACCCATCCTTCCTCCAGGAAGATATCTTCTGTTAATGGGCCATTGAGTGCCACTGCATGACTGATAAAATTCCATCATCCCATTGGGAGATGCTCCAGCCAGGGGGAGGAGCCAAGCCTTTCCTACCTAGATAAAATCTGAGGTTTGGAACACCAAGGCAGCCCTTCCCCACTGGTTTCCAGAGGACAAGAGCTACCAGAACTTTCTACAGCATCACTACTACAACAAGACCACTTCATTGGGACTGCTACCACCGCCCTAACTAGTGGGGTGTCAGATTGTATTCTGATTCTGTCAGTTGTTTTCTTTTGTACTATTGCATGTATTTTTTCCTCTTATGTTTTTCCTATGAATTTGTATTTCTGACTGATTCTCTCACAGGTTTTGCTTTCAACCCAGCACAATTTTGGAGGGGATTTTGGCTGAATCTTGATATTTGGGGAGTTTTTGATCCGTGTCTTAAAGTTTGGAGGATTCTGGGTAGGAATCTTGGTGTTTGGGAGGTTATTACAGACACAAGATGCTCAATGACTTCCAGTGATGAACTTGGTCAAGGAGGAGCACACAGTTTATGGAGCTGTCTTCTTGTTATTTCCCCCTAAACCAGGAATTTTCATTCCCCAGGTGTGTGCAGATGGAGGAGGCAGAAAAGCCCCAGAGATCTCTCAGCAGGAGGGGCTGCAAACCCAGCCCAGGGAGCTGCGAGGAGGAAAGACCCTCCCTGAGCCGGGAAGGCGGCCGAAGATCCAGGCAGAGCTCAGAGCTGGTGGAGAAGTCTCCTGGAGGGGAGAAGCCCCACAAGTGCTTGGAATGTGGGAAGGGTTTCAGGTGGAGCTCCCATCTGATCCGACACCAGGTGGTCCACACTGGGGAGAAGCCCTATGAGTGTGGACAATGTGGGAAGAGCTTCAGAGACAGGTCCCATCTGATCCGGCACCAAAGGATCCACACTGGGGAAAAGCCCTACGAGTGTGGGAAATGTGGGAAGAGCTTCACAAGGATTTCTCACCTGATGGAGCACCAGGTGATCCACACAGGGGAACGGCCCTACACCTGCTTGGAATGTGGGAAGAGCTTTGGGTGGAGCTCTGACCTGAGAAAACACCAGCGCATCCACACCGGGGAGAGGCCCTACGAGTGTCCCAAGTGTGGGAAGAGGTTTCAGACCAGCTCCAATCTCCTCCTACACGAGCGGATTCACACAGAGGAGAGGCCCTTCCGCTGCCCCGACTGCAGGAAGGGATTCAATCTCAACTCCACCCTCATCAGGCACCGGCGCATCCACACTGGGGAGAGGCCCTACGAGTGTCCTGAGTGTGGGAAGAGCTTCTCCAGGAGCTCAACCTTGACCCGACACCAACGGAGTCACCACTAAGGGAAGCCCTGTGAGTGCCCCGAGTGTGGGAAGAGCTTCGTGCTCTGCTCCAGCTCCATCCCCCATTGGGCAGAGCCCTGGTGGTCCGTGGTCCTGATGATCCCCATTGTGTGAGGGGAAGTTGTTGGAGAGATTTCTCTCTCTTTTCCTTCTGTTGCTATGATTTGATTGGTAATAAATTCCCTCGCTGTGCCCAGGCTGGGTCTGTGACACTCGTTTTGCTGTTTGCTGTGTTTGCTCTCCCTGTTTTAATCTGACCCTGGAGCTCCTGGTTAAACTTTCTCTTCACTTGCAGCTGGACAGGAAGGGTCAGAGTGGCTTTGGTGGGTGCCTGGCATTGGGCCAGCATCACCCAGGCCATGGGCACCCCTGAGATCCCAGTGTGGTGATGCATTCCCCCACTCCTAGAGAAAGTGCCCACCCAGACTGAGGTCAAGATGAAACATGGTTATGACTGGAGCCCACTCTCTTGTGACCCTGCCAGCAGAAATCCAAAAGGAGACCTTTGAGCTCTCCTGGGCCACCGTGGGCTGTGAGCAGCAGTCTCCCTCTGAGGGGCCTCTCAGAGCCAGCAAACCCTCGGCTTTGCTGTGCCTGGAGGATCGCTGAAACACGACGTGTCCTGGGCCCATACCCTCACTGCTCAAGGCCCCATCCTTCGGCCAGTGGGAGATGCAAAAACATCTGAAGGGAGGATTTCACTGAGCTCTGGGGGGAATTGCTTGCACTGACTGTTCCTGTCTGTGTGTGTGCCCCTGCACATTTGCTATAGCACATCTGGGAGAAATCTTGCTTTCCTAGATGTGGAAGTACCTTGGATATCTAAGTTAGGCCTGTAAGCAAGGTTCAGTTATAGTTATGAACATACTTAAATGCTGTTAAATGCTAAGTGTTTTGCTAAGTTCTTAAATGTAAGTCATAAGTGTTGTTATTGTATTAAGTTGCTAAGTACAACTTGGAAGTTACAGCTGTAAGTTAGGTTAAATGCTGTTAAGTGTTATTGCTCTGTGGAATTGTTTATGTTAAGTTCTAAGTTAAGTTAGGTATAAGTTTGGTGTTGTTCGTCTGTTGATTTGCTAGGCCTAAGGTATAAGTTAAGTTACAAATTAAGGTAGAAGTTCAAATGTTTTTAGGCCGTGTTCCTTTTAATCCCTGCATGCACCTAAACACAGCACACACCCACCCACACTCCCCTAGAGAGTTCCCAGTTAATTTCTGTTCTGATTGCATGGATTTTATTTGGTGTTGTTCTTGCCTTGTTGTGTCTCACCTGTCCTGTAGGCAGTGGAGTGAATTTTGCCAACAAACTTATTGTACTTTGTTGCTTAATATTAAATCTGACTTTTGTTCATGCCCTTGTCACCGATTTTTAAGCGATCTCAAACGCTCTCATTCATGACAGCACCACAATGTCCCGCATCACCGAGGGCCCTGACACACGCCCGTGTCACAAAGGGCCACCCCCGGCACCCAAGAGCAGAGGGACAGCCTGGAAGCGGCCCGGAGCAGCCCCGGCCTCGTGGCCTTGTAGCCCCTGGCGTGGCCAGAGCCCTGGGAGGCTTTGGGGTCCCCACGTTGGTGTCCCAGGGGTTCCCCGTCTCCAGGCTCATCCCTTCTCCAGGCTCCCCTCACTCCCGGCTCTCGGGGTCCCCCCTCTCCAGGCCCCCATTTCAGGCTCCGGCACTCCCGGGGCTCTCCCCTTTTCGCTTTCCCCCCCTCAAGGCTGCTCCCCTCGCCCTGCCAGTCCCGGGCGATCGCCACGGGGCTCCGGGGACCTCCATCCCCCACCCACCGCCGGGGCTCTGTCTGCAGCCGCCACCCAGACATCCCCAAAAAACCACCCGGGGACCCCACAGGATCCCCCAAAAGGGGATTTCGGGACAGCTTTGGAGCCCTGCAAGATGCAAACATCGCTCCGCCTGCCGCCTCCCGAAATACACAAACAGGGAGACCCAAAGATACTTCGGGTGAGCTCCAAATATTCCTCCCCCTTTCAAAAAAACCCTGCCAGGACAGCCCAAGATATTGGGGGCAAGGTCCCTCTCCCGGGTCACCTATGTCAGGAAAATTAATCCACAAACACCAGAGGGTTATGTCCAAAAAGGAGACAGAGGAGTCCTTTTTGCTTTATTCGAATACAGGGAGAGGCCATGGGACATTCCCCTGCGATCTCTCAAATTTTTGGAGGACGCAGCCTCCTTTTTATCCTATTTTCCCGGCCGCATTTCCCTCTCTCTTTCCCCATTGGCTGAGGTACTTGAGAGGCACAGACTTCCCGGAACGCCTGATACCTGAAATTCTCCTCTAATGTATAACCCTCCCTTTTAATTTTTAATTCTTACAGAATTCATAGTTTTGCCCCCGTTGCTTCTTTCATCTTTCGATATCCAGTTTCATTTATCAGCAGCCCTACAGTTTGTTTGTAAAGGCAAATATCTTTTTCCATTCATCAATCAGTGGAATCCATCCCATTGTTTCTTTTATCTCTCAGTGCTAGCCTTATCTACAAGCAGATCCACAGCTCATTTGTAAAGACAAATTCAACATTCCTCTCAGCTTTGATTTCCCCCAAAATGGGAAAACTGCCCCAAACCCCAGGGGATGAGTGGACGGGAGAGATTTCTGGCAGAAAACTCCAAAAACTCAGAGCAGCATAATGAGAAGTAAATGGAGACCCTTCAAACCAGCTTTCCACACGCCTCCCTCCTTCCAGCTGCACCTCCTACCTCGGCAGTGCAGGGTGGGAGAAACGGTGCTTGCTCTTTTAAAACTTTCAGCAATTTCTTAAACCTTAGAAAAATAGAGAAAAAGACTGAATTAGGAGAAAAATCAGCACTGGGAGCACAGGACTAAACCCCCACGTGCTCCCCTACAGAATGGATGTTCTGCCTTTTATACCCCTGGGCCCTCCCAAAGTCTTGTTGCTGAACTCCTTCTCTGCCGTCCATTGCTGGAGACTCCTTTCTTACATCTGCACTGGAGGTCAGGTGTAGGAACAAGCCGGCCCTCCCCAAATGCCCCGACTGCCTGAGCCATGTTGTGACAACAATGCAAGGGGGAGGGGAAAGAGGACTATGGGAGGATATATTACAATAACATCATTATACATCCACAAAACTTATCTTAACATACACACACTGTTCATCCTTTAATTGTGAGAGCCAACCACCACATTGCTCATCTGTAACAACAGCGACTGCACTGGCCCCCCTAGATCAGAGGGGGATGGAGCCAGTGCCAGTCCCCCCGAATCGGTGAGGGCAGAGACTACCCCCTGCCCACCTGGGTATTGCATCAGCCTAATACATATTTACAAAAGGCTATACATATTCAAACACTTAAACAGAGTTTGTCCCCTGTCCTACCTTTTTCAAGCATGTGCAGTTTTTCCAGTCCTCATCATTTGTTACTTTTCAATACATTCAACAGGTGTGAATTCCTTCACTGGTTAAATCTTAACATTACAACAACTCTTCACCAACATTCACAAAACAACATTCGCATTAAAAGATCTCTAAACTTTAGGAAAACTTCTTTTACAGAAGTCAACCTTATGAAACACATGGTATTCACTCTAACAATTGCTAAAGCCGACAGTGTAATATATTTATCACAGTGATCTTGAGTTCAGAGCCGGGCTAGGGAGTGTGACTGGGGCTGCCATTGGGCTTAGGACTAAGAACGGTGTTGGCCTTAGGGCAGGAACTGGGGCTGAGTTTGGGAATTCAAGCTAAAGCTGGCATTGGAGTGTGGGCTGGCACTCAAAGCTGCACTTAGTGCTTGAGACTGCCATTGGGATCGGGCTTAGAGTTGCTATTGGGGCTGGTTTTGGGCTTAGGGCTAAACGTGGCATTTGGTTTAGGGCTGAGCATTTGGTAGGGGCTGGAATTGGGGCTGGGCTTTGTGGTTAGGGCTTGGGTTTATATTAGAGCTGGAATTGGGGTTAAGGCTAAATGTGCCATTTGCCTAAGGCCTGGCCTTGAGATTGAGATGGCAGGAGCTGGGCCTGGGAACTGCTGCCTTTGGAGTTGCATCTCCTCCCCCCGTGGCCGCTGCTCAGAGCCCAGAAGTGCTCTGAGAACTTGAAGTTCTGGCAGCTGGGTTAGAGCCTACATGGGAGGAGGAGAAGGTTCACCAGAGCCCTTCTCCTGCCGTGCCAGCTCCAGGGCAAGGAGTGCAATGGAAGCCAGCCAATGTCCAAACCCCATCTGCTCTGCCAGTTCCTGTGGGAATGAGCTGCTGCAGAGGGGAAGATTTGGGTGGGAATGTGGTTCTCTAAGAAGGCCATAACTAAATGCTTGCATGGGGATTTTGGCTTCTGGAGCAGTGGGGTAGGGCTGTTGTTGGTTCCTACCCCTCCATGCCATGATGATGTAAGGGGTGAGGGATGCCATGTGTGCTGTGCACTGGCAGTGATCCTCAAGAAATCCTTCTAATCCTCTCCTTCGAGCTCGTCAAGTTCCTGGAAATGACAGGACAGAAAAAAAAAATTTAAAAATGCTCAGTTTTGTGCCCTCCTGCCCTTGTGGGGTGAGGGGCAGGAGGCAGAGGTCCAGCTTGGTCTCTCTTTGACCTTTCCTTTGAGACAACACTGTCTGCTCCCACCACAAAGGCACAGAGGGTGCTCTTTGCCCCCACCAGTGGGAAGTGGCTCTGCTGACCCCACTAAGAGTGCTGGAAGATGAGTCTGTGAACTAAACAGTTGAATATTGCCTAGAGGGGGGTAGCAGGCAGTAGATGTGCCACCATTCTCTTTCCAGGACCCCACGGGGAGTACTTGAACTATCGACGATGAGAGAGAGACGGGGACACTGAATGGTGATCAAAATCCAATTTTTACTGAGCACTACATGTGCTTATATACCATTTACAGGAAGGCTGGTAATATTTTACTGCAATCACATAGACAAACCTTACATAGACAAACTCTCACACAGACAAACTTTACATTTGGACTCAGTAAAATCTTATTTCCCATAACCCAGACTTGATCCAGTCCTCTTGCAGTCAGATCTCTGTTTGCTCTTGCCAGGCATCCTCGTTGTCAGGCTGCATTTGCTGATTCAATCTGCAGTACTATCAGTCTCATTTGCATTACCCATATCCACATTTCCCCCGTTTCTTTTAACTAAAAATACACTCTTAAGCGATTTGTCGATTAAATCCTTAATACACTGTAAAATACAAGGAATAACTACTACAATGCACAATATGATGCCTAATACATACAAACCTATTTGAACTAAATTCCTGAGCCAGCCAGTGAGTCCCCAGTGCCCTAAGAGCCAGTTCAGCCAGTCGTGCCCATGATCTACCCGAAGTTTATTCACACCTTCTTTCAGGGCTTGAATGCTGGCATAGATGGGCTGGGAGTGGTCAGAAAGGTCAAGGCAACACATCCCATCGAATTCCTCAGCCACAGGCGGCGGCGGAGCTCGGAGGCGGCCCCAGCGCAGGTGGGAGCCGCGCTCGGTTGTGCGGGGGCTCGGGGCTCGCTGCGGGCCGAGGGGGCGGCAGGGGGCTCTGGCGGGTTGGTTGTGCCGGTGCCGGCCCGTGTTGGCGCTGGGCTGAGGGCGCTGCGGGAGCGGCTGCCCGCGGTCTCCTTCCCGCTGGGGCCTCGGCAGGAGCCGGTGCCGGAGCAGCGCTGGCTCGTCCCGGTTGCTGTGGGTGGCACAGAGGTGTCTGCCCTGTGCCCGGGGCTGTGCGGGAAAATTCCCGTGGGCAGAGGTTTGTGTGCCCGAAGGAGACAGAGGAGTCCTGTAAAAGTGACTTTATTGATGAACAAAGAGAGAGGCCATGCGGCATTGGCCATGCGGTCTCTAAGACGCCGCCTCCTTTTTATCCTCATTTTCGGTCTGCATCTCCTCTCCCATTCCCCTCTGGCTGAGATACTTGGAAGGTTCAGACTTCCCGATCCGCCTACTGCATGTCTTCGTTAATATGCACCCCCACTACGATATTAATCTTACTGCTTTCAGTCCTTCCTTTTCTCATATTCTCAAGAATTGCCTTTACGAACTTTTAATTTCCATTGACTCCATCTCTTTTCCTGCATCCTCTTTGGCGCAAGGTGTCTTCCATGGTAAAAAAATGAGAGTTGCTGCAGCACGTCAGAGGAGGAGCAGCATTCGTTTAAGCCATGGTCTGCCAGGGAACCACGAAAACGTGTCCCATTCCCATCCTTTCTCCGGAATACGAGATATTTTCATATTTCCTTTGCTATCTGTTTAACCACTTTTCGGTTATCATCTGTTTGCAAACCGCCGTTTGCATCATTTAATTTTCCACAAACTCCTCCTTCTTCTGTAAGTAGATAATCTGATTCCATCCCATGGTGAAATGTCTCGTTCCTCATTTCAGCGGCTTGGTCAGCAGGAAGGTCAGGAGCTGGAGCTGTCTCCTTGGTTATTATTTCAGGGATACTTTTAAACCTAATTATGCCACTCAAATTATGGATGGGTTTTCTGTGTCCCGATATGAATTCGTTAGGGATCCCAGGGGCTGGTCCATGGTGTTGTAGCATTTGTTCTGGTGGCCGTTCATCTTTTTCCCTTTTTTGGGTGCTCCCTCCATCCAGGGCTGCATCAATTGAACACTTTTATCTTATGAAATGATAAAATGTTTGGATTCCCAACTCATTTCTCTGGACTAGCAAAAACACCTCATTGCTTTGGGGAGAGGGATGATTCCCCCATACACACTTTTTTTCATGAAATTTGCTCAATATTCTCCGTTTGCTGTTTCCCTTTGCAGCTTAACCAGTTTCTGTTGCAGTCAGATATCCTCACTATGGGCTCTGCCTTTAGTTGTGCAAATTCCATCTGTGCAAGCAGGCAGAGCTGGGGGTGAGGGGCAGATGGACTCAGGGAAATTCCTCCCCCTGGCAAGAAGGCCCTGGGGCATTGTCCACACTTTTCCAGAGCAATGTTAATTTGCATTTCTATAACTCCTCTCCTGGCTGCCTGGAACTAGGATTTTCTTCCAGAGCAGCCTTTAGGTGATTCACACGTCCACCCTCACAACCTGCTTTATTTTTCTTTTTTTTTTTTTTAACGCTTTTTTATTAACAGTTTATGCGTTAAAGCCTCACCATTAATACTCTTCTAGGTGTGCAAAATGCAGCTTAAAGGTGAGCTTCTAAAGATCCATTCTGAAATTCTGCCGTCATTAAAAGCCACCACAAATATATAGAAAAATATTCCAATGCAATCAAGTCTTTTCTGCCTCTTCTCCTAGGAGTAAAAATTGCTTGTCACACCCCTGGCCCAAACCTAACTGACAATCTAAAAGTAGGATTAATGTGAAAAATTTTTCTCATGGTGTAATCTTGTCACTGAAACTGCAGGGACAATAAAAAACTCTCCAACAATATCTTTAGTGTTAGAGAGTTAAGGCATTTCTTGATTCTGGTCAGGATGTGCAACAGAAATAATTTCATCCACACATAGCCCGGGTGTGCAGAGAAAATCATTCCATGAGATGTGAATTTTGCTAGAATTTTCCTAAAAGTTTTAGAGTCTGAACCCATTGAAATCCATTGGTTTAGTGTTTATTGCTTCCAGGTTGTGTAGTTTTTAGTGTTTGGTTTCCGATTGGACCTGGATTTCTCCTCCTGTGATGTTAATGAGGTCCCAATCCTGGATTTCCTTCTCAGTCTTTTCCAGACCAGGTGTCTCCATCTATGCCGGGGGCAGTGTCTGGGGTGGGTGTTCCTTGATGTTTGCTGATGTTTCCTTGATGTTTTGTTGAATGTTGTTATCTTTGTGGGAATCTTTTGGGCTATTCCCAGTCTGTTGAGATGTTAAACTCATCTCTGTTGAGTGGTGCCACATCCCTTAAAAAAAAACTTTTAAAATTTCTTTCCTGAGAGAAAGGCAAACCGAGCCTGACTAGTAAAATGAAAGGTAAAAAAAATTTAAATTTGGTCTATTTTCCAGCAATGGAATCGCAGGCAGCCCAGTGTGTGA
This sequence comes from Sturnus vulgaris, assembly GCF_052056855.1. NCBI lineage: Eukaryota > Metazoa > Chordata > Aves > Passeriformes > Sturnidae > Sturnus > Sturnus vulgaris. The sequence goes on from NW_028276170.1 coordinate 16,513,869, forward strand.
GTGTAATTGAGAGGCAGAGTCCTGGGTGGATGCTGTGAACAGCAAAGTGCCAAGGCAGGCTCTGTGCCAGCCCAGCTTCCTGTGGCAGAGATTTCACAAGAGACAGGATTCTGGCCACAGACTGCTTGAAATATACATCCCTTATCTCCAGCCCGCACTAGGTGGAGAATTCCCAGGGTAAGGAATTGCAAAGATCAATTCCAAGGGAGATAATTGAATATCTGCCCTGGCTCTGGCCAAAGGTTATAATGGCCGGATGCTTGGCCTTCAGCCAAGGGCACACACTGACTCAGAAAACACTTCCTAAATGCAGCAACATGTTGCATATTCATAGACCCTCATGCATTATTCAGAATCATTGTCCTCTGACCTGTAAATCACTATTTTTTCCTTCCCTGGGGTTTTGGTGTCCCATAATCCAGGAATGTGAAGAATTTCCTGATTATCTTTTTTACCATTTTCTGAGTTAGTTACATGAACAAAAGATTTTTACATTAAACTCCAAGAAAAATATATTTATCACACAAGTATTTATAAGTATTTTTAATAGCAGAACTAAAAGAAACTATATGCATACAGCAATGTTTTCCAACATATAGCATTCATTTAAATATTTGCAAAAAGGCAATAGTATAATGTACACTTATAACACACATAGAATTCAAATTTCTTTTTTGCAGTCTGGAGGAGACATAGCTGGTGGTCCAATCATTTTGTTATTTTCCATTTTCTCAGGTTTTTTTTACTTTTCTCCTGTCCATAGCACAACACTGAGGATATTTGGGTTTAAAAAGTCATACAATGTTGTGGCTAGAGCAGAGAATCTTCAATGCAGGTCCTGCAATTTCCTATTAATCCTGAGAATTCTTACAGCTGCTTTTTAGTCCTGGATTACTTCTGAGATTCCCTGGTCCCTCTCTGGGTCAATACACCTTAAACCCTTAGTTAAAATATGTCCCAAATATTTAACCCTTTTCTCCACCATTTCCTCTTTTATTTCAAATACTCAAAGATTATTTTTAGCCTGAACATTCAGCCATTTCACAGAGGCTTCTTCTGCCACTTCTTGTCCTCCTGATTGGGGAAAGTCATCCACATCCTGCATTAACCCAATTCCTAGGTAAATCCTAGGGAAAAATTCTTATGATATTTTCTGCAAGATTTGCCACAATAAGGCCGGTGCTTCCATGCATCCCTGCAGAAGGACCGTCCATGTCTTTTCCATTTTCCCTTCTATCTCTTGTTCCCACTCAAAGGCAAAATCCAGTTTACCATCCTGTGTAAGTGGGCATCCCCAGAAAGCATCTTTGCCATCAAGGACTGAATGGTGTCAGTGTGAGGAGGGCACCTGGTTGAAGATGGTGTAAGGATGTGAGAGCCCCTGGGTGCTGGGGCCCCCTTGGGCCCTGGGGTTCATCCCTCAGGGGCTGTAGAAACTCTGCCATGGCCTTTGCCTTCCCCTTGGCCTTTTCCTCATCCCTTCTTGCATTCCCCTGCTGTGCCTTTGTGACCAAGTGCTCCAGGGGCTTCTTCTGCCCCTCCTGCAGCCCCCTCAGTGCCTGGGGGTGCTCATCCTCTGACAGCTGCTGAGCTTTCTGCTAAATCATTCCTTTCTGCACTGACCCAAGGAAAATGCTTAAAAGCTGATTTCGATGCTTGCCCGTCCAATCCCCATTTCCCAGCTGTTCCTTTGTCCTGCTGCTCCTTGTGCTGTGGCTGCCGTGGCCAGCCCGTATCCCAGAGCCGGTGCCTGTCCTGCCGCAGTGTCCAAACGCGGCCCCCCCGGCGGGCAGGGCCGGCAGCTCCACGGGGCCGGGCAGCGGCCGGGGCGTCCCGCAGCCTCCTGGGGGCCGGGGGCCACTGCCGGGCCTGCAATTGCCGGGGGGTGCTGGGCTCAGGCAGCGCCCGGCGCTGAGCCCCGGCTGCCCCACAGCCCCGGCCCGGCCCCGCAGCTCCCCACAGGCCCCCAGCCCGTGCTCCCGGTGCCGCCCCTCTGCGCCCGCTCCTGCCGCTGCCCAGCACAGAGAAACCCCCTGCAATCCTGACCTCCTTGTGTGCCTGTCCTGGCAACCGGGGATACAAAGGATCTGGATCGGCTGGCAACTTCTGAGGATAAGAGCCTGCTGGAAAACATCCCCATCCTCAGTATTTTTCTCCTCTGTTCCATTATCCTTTTTCTTCCCACATAGATTCCTCCTTTTGCTTCTTGCCTGAACCATATTCCTTCCTGCACACTCTCCCCTTCACCCAGTCCCTTCCCAGCACACCAACACCATTTATCCCCTGTTGTCTAAATCCCTTATGGACTTCCCTTATTGCCCCTCTGGGTGTCCATGTCCTTGATTACCTCTGGGGAATGTGCAAACTCCCTCCACATGCTCCCCAGGGACCCTTCAGAGATATTTTGGGATCATCATCCCTTTTTCCGGGAACCCTTCCTGGCTTTCCCTTCCTACCTTCCATGGGTGCCCTGCCATGTTTAGTCCCCGAAGATGCCACTGTAGTCCCTGCTGAGATTTTCAGTGCTCTCTGGCTGCCGACTCTTCCCAGCCCCCCTGATCTGTCACTCGTCTGTCTCCTGGCCCCAGCGCCCCCCGGCAGGGGAATTTGGGGAGGTGGGAGGGGGGGAGCGCCAAGGCCGGGCCCCCCCGCGCTGTGGTGGCGGCAGCGGCTGCAGTGGGGAGCGAGTGCGGGCGGGAGCGGCCGAGAGCCCAGCGCTGCCCCAGCCCGAGCTGCCCCAGCTCCATCGCTGCCCCTGCGCTGGGATGCTGTGGGTTTGGGGGGAAGAGGGAGCCGGCAGTGGGTGCTGGGCCTGGGGGCAGCAGGAGAAGGGAAGGAGAAGCAGGGTTGAAGAACCAAATGGTCAAACGATGCCCGAGGGAGGAGAAGGTGGGATTGTGCAGGAGGTCGAAGAAGAATAGGAGGGAGAGGAATGTGAGGAAGAGCAGGTTCACAGGAGGAGAAGGAGAAGTTGAAACGGGAAGTAGCACAAGATTCCAAACCTCCCTGTATCTACAGCGTCCCTCCAGTCACAGGGCATTGCCCCCCACCCCACACACGCATTCAGCAGGTGACTGGAGTGGAGGATCCACGATTTTCAGAGGGGTGAACCTTGGTGTTTCTGAGCTTTTTTAGCCTAAAAGTTGATTCTTTGTTTTTTTTGCTGGGCCTGAATCCTTATATTTTGCAGGGAGTTTTGGCTGAGTCTTGATGTTTGGAGAGTTTTTGATCTTTGTCATGATGTTTGGAGATTTTGTGCTGAATCTTGATGTTTTGGAGGTTCTTACAGACACAAGATGCACAGTGACTTCGTGATTTGCACTTTGGCAAGGAGGAACTCCCAGTCCTAAGAGCTGTCTTCTCTTGTTCTTTCCTCAAACCAGGATTTTTCATTCCCAAGGCATTGGCAGATGGAGGACGAGGAAAAGCCCCGGAGATCCCTCTCGAGGAGGGACTGCAAACCCAGCCCAGGGAGCTGCAAGGAGCAAAGACCCTCCCTGAGCCGGGAAGGCGGCCGGAAATCCAGGCAGAGCTCAGAGCTGGTGGAGAAGCCTCATGGAGTGGAGAAGCCCCACGAGTGCTTGGAATGTGGGAAGGGTTTCAGGTGGAGCTCCCACCTGATCCGGCACCAGAGGATCCACACTGGAGAACGGCCGTATGAGTGTGGGAAATGCAGGAAGAGCTTCAGGACTATTTCTCATCTGATGCAGCACCAGGTGATCCACACAGGGGAACGGCCCTACACCTGCTTGGAATGTGGGAAGAGCTTTGGGTGGATGTCCTACCTGAAGGAACACCGGCGCATCCACGCTGGGGAGAGGCCCTACGAGTGTCCCAAGTGTGGGAAGAGGTTTCAGACCAGCTCCAATCTCCTCCGACATGAGCGGATTCACACAGAGGAGAGGCCCTTCCGCTGCCCCGACTGCGGGAAGGGATTCAAACAAAACTCCACCCTCACTGTCCACCGGCGCATCCACACTGGGGAGAGGCCCTACGAGTCTCCTGAGTGTGGGAAGAGCTTCTCACAGAGCTCAACCTTGACCCAACACCAACGGAGGCCCCACTAAGGGAAGCCCTGTGAGTGCCCCGAGTGTGGGAAGAGCTTCGTGCTCTGCTCCAGCTCCATCCCCCATGGGAGGATCGGTGTTGGATGATCCCCAGTGACCCCCGTTGGGCAGAGCCCTGGTGATCCGTGGTCCTGGTGATCCGTGTTGGGAAGACACGTGGCTGGGGGGGCTCTGCATCATCCTGTCTCCCTGTGGGCACCTGGATGAATGCTGGGGCAGGAACGTCCATTGGGACCCAAACTGACATTGGGAACTCCTTAGGGAGAGTGGATTTGTTGACTTTTAACCCCAGAAAATCTTCTGTGTTCAATCCTATCTTCTGGTGGTGCCCTGCTGGGCAGGGTGGAGGAAGAACCCCAGCCCTTGGCTGGAATTGAGTGCAGTGGGCGCTGGAGAACAGCCATGAAACCAGAAACTCATCATGGCTCCTCTGACTAAACCCTACAGTCCTCACCCAGCCCCCAGCGTGGCCTTGAAAGACTCTTTATCCTAAATAACTCTGACTGCCCCACCTGGGAAAAATCACAAATCCCTCTGCTGCCTGGGCAAGGTATTAACTCTTTCAATGCCCAGAATAAAACTTTAGAGATACTTTATTTTCGCTCCTAAATTGAAAAAAACAACAACAACAACAAAGACAAAATAGTAATACACACAGAAACAATATAAAACCACCAAAATAAAACAAAAAGAAAAGTCAAATCCTAAATAAAGAAAGGAGAAAAGTCATGAACGAAAATTTCTCTTTTTTTAAACTATGGACAAAATACTTTTGTTTCCCTATAACACATACAAATATTATGAAGTGAATATGACTGTTTGTTGGAGGTTGGGTGTTCCCCTTTTTCTCTCTGTGGAATTTTCCCCATTGTTATGCTAAGAAGCTGTGGCTACCCCCTGGCTCAGCCGGCTGGTTTTCCCTCGAGGGGAGGGGGAGGGAAGAGGGGGAAACACCGCGATGTGCAGGCAGCAGGTAAAGGAGAGGTTTGGGAGTCGCTCTCTCTCTCTCGCTCCTGGAGTCGGAGGAAAGACGCCGCTGCTGCTGTCGCCACCCCCTCGCCATCCCAGCGCCGGGAGCCGCGTTCTCTGCTGTGGGACACCGCACTGCTCCCTTTCCCGCTTTCGGTCTCCCAGCTCCGGACACCCTGGTGGGCACCGTGACCGACACCGTGAGCAGAGAAGTCTCTGCCCATCCCTCTCCCACCCGGGACGAGGCCGCAGCCATTGCCCCGGTCCTCCCGCAGCTGCGGGGACGGGACCTGCCCACAGCCCCGGTAACTGCAGGACAAGGAGAGGGTGTCTGCGGCCAAAAAAGGACTAGAACTGAGTTATTGTTCTGTTGGCTGTTAATTTCATAGCTGTTGTTTTTGTTTGTCTTGTTAGATATATTAGTAAAGAACTGCTATTCCTACCCCCCATATTTTTACCTGAGAGCCCCTTGATTTCAAAATTATAGTCAAGTGAAGGGAGGGGGGTTTATACTCTCCATTTCAAAGAGAGGCTGCTGTCTCTTTTGGCAAATACCTGTCTTCCAAACCAAGACAGATTTGGGCCTGAGAGCATTGAGAGGAGGGTGAAAAAGGAATAACATTTCTCTTGAGTTACCTAAGTTTTGTGGTAGGTGACACCATGCTGTCCAGCTTACCCTGGTTTGGGCTCCATGTGGTCACTGCTATATCTCTCCCATTTGCAAGCCCTTTTTTGAACATGGGTCTTATCACTGAGGTTCCTGTGGCTATTATCCAGTTCATTCTGTGGGTTGATCAGCAGAGAAATTCATGGATTTTTAACTTTCTCTGGAAGACAGCCACATGGATTCAGAGCTATTGCACTCTGAGTGTGTAGTTTGGGGGTTTACTTCAATAATGGTACTTACTGTGAAGAAGTGTCAGCAGGGAAAATGTACTCCCTACCCATCACCCAGTTTTTTAAGTCCTCTCCACCAGTTTTGAAGGAGTTGAGATCCACTCTAAATGCTAATGATATCATACAGTGGTTGGTGTTGCTGATATGCCTGTTCTATTTAGCAGTCAGAGATCAGGGGACATTGATTTGGATAACAACCCTGATACCTACCCCAGGAAATCGAGCTGCTGCCCCAGAGCCTGACCCTGCCCCACAGCCCACTTCAGAAAGGAACTACCCAGAGTGGGTAGGGGAAGGAGATGAGCCAGATGCTGAAGGAGTACCTTTCCCCAGCTGGTGAGAAACTCCCCCTGCCTTCAAGAGGGAGAGTCTGATGGTGCAGCAGTGGAACCCACAGACATTACATCTGTCCAGGTTCCAGCTGAACTGCAAGGGCACTCACAGAGAGCAATAGTCACCCCTGTGGAAACAAAGAAGTCTAAGATGAAAACAAGGTACCTAGATAATAAGGATAAGAAAGGAGGGTCATCACAACCAGCAGGGGAGCCAGAGGCTGAGATCATCACCAAGTCCCTGTCGTACAAAAGTCTCCATACTCTGCAAAAAGACATTGAGTGACGAGGCCGTGAGGCTTTTACCACCTGGTTACTGCAGGTGTGAGACCTTATGGGTACAGGTGTGCAACTGGATGGTCCTGAGGCAAGGAATTTGGGACCCTTGACCCAGGACTCAGGTGTGAATCAGGTATTTGTAAGGGAGCCAGGCCTCCTTTCCCTCTGGGAGTGGCTTTTAATGAGTGTGAGAGAGAGGTTTGTCCACAGAGAGAGAATGCAGGAGCACCACCATAGAATGTGCTGGAAGACCCTTGAGGAAGGGATCCAAGAGCTGAGAGAAGTGGCAGTGCTGGAGGTGCTCTTTGGGAGGGATGGACAGCATGACAATGACCCTGACAAGGTCAGGTGCACAGGGCAGATGTTGTGGAATCTGGCAAACCTGGGGCCATCTCAATACACCACCTTCATTGCAACAATTAATGCTGATAATAACAGAGACAGTGGGTTCTGTTGCCAAATAGCAACAAGCTTAGAAATTTTGAGAGAATGATCAATGGCCCAATGCAGGTTCATGTCTCTGCTGTAACTGTGAGCCTCCAAGAGGAGATGAGGGAGATGAGGGAGGAGGTGAGGAAGAACAGTTCCCAAGCAGCACCAGTGCTGTCATATCACGAGTTCCTGGAACATATTTTCAAGCCCTTCCAGCTGTTTCTGTCTTGCATCACAAAATTTGGCATGTGTTTTGACCTTTTAAAGGACTTGTTGCATGCATTAACATCCAAGGGGTTGCTTTCATCGTGCCCCATCCATCCCACACGGCAGCTCTTGCCAAGGCCTGGAGGAAGCAGGAGACAGCAAGGATCAGCTGGAAGGCGCTGGCCACGAATGTCCCTCCCGCAGGCCCCTGGAAGGTCTCTGTGCTCTGCCCACGCCGCCCCTCGTGCGCGCAGGGAGCAGAGCCCTCCCAGCCGGGACAGGATTCCTAATGGTTGCTGGTGTTTTTTTCTAGGGAGACTTCCTGCTCAATGCAGACTTCCCCTCAGGATGCCTGATGGTCTCTGGTGGTTTCTTGTGGGGACAGCTCCTGCTCAGTGCAGGCTTCCCCTTGGGATCCCTCATGGCAGCTGTTGCTGAGGTTGCTGCATGGTTGCAGGCCTGAGCTGTCGCCTGTCCCCAGCCCCTGCCCGCTGAGGGCCTGCTCTTCCAGCCTGCTGGGCATGGGGCTGGCTGCTTTGGAGTTGGGATTCACCTTTTCCTTCTCCATGTGCAACTGTCTGGAGCACAGAGATCCCGGGAGCTGCTTCCTCCTGAGCCAGTGGCACTCCTGGCACTGGGCAGCGCAGGGCCCTGTGCCCCATATATACCCCTGCAGGGCGGGGCTGTGCCATGTCACCAGGACAACAGAATGGCCAACAGCACCCAGGAACCCGATAGAACGGCCCTGTGTCACAAAGGGCCCAGCCCAGCACCCCTTCAGCAGCCCAAGCCCCTGGAAGTGGCATGGAGCAGCAGCCAGACTGGAGGGCTTCGAGCCCCTTGTTCTGATCCACTGATGAAAATGATCAGAAATGCCTCTGCCTCAATTGGGGTGCAAATGAGAGCATGTGCCAAAGTCAATAGTATGGATTTTATTGAAGAGTAAATGAGAGGCAGAGAGAATGACAAAGAGAGAAAAATAGAAATTGAATAGAGATGGGGGGAGGGAAAGAGAGTGACAGAGACAGATAAAGTAGAAAACCTCACCACTCTGTGGATCCCAATGGCTTCCTGTGGATGCTCTACATCTCTGTCTTCTTGGTGCTCAGGGTCCCCCACAAACACTGAGTTCAGGGGGTCCATACACACTTGGGGCAGGTGGGAAGGCCCAGGTTCCTCCCCTGGCAGGGACAAGTCTGACACAGGCTCTGGCAGCAGCCTCTGGCTCTGCTGCATCCCTTTGCATCAGGAGCAGTGCTCTGCTGCAAGGCCTCAGCAGTGAGTCTGGGCAGCGCTTTGGGGCTCTTGGATGGATTCTGGCCCCTCCTCAGCTGCCCCTCACGGCAATGTGCCATGGATGTGGCCTTCCCGGGCTGGGGATTTTCCAGCGGAGCCAGTTTGTGTGAGGGAGGATGGGTGTTCAGTGCCTGTGGGCAGAGGTTCCCCCACAGCCCCAGAACTCTCCTCCTCCCTGGCTGGCTGTGGGCAGTGTGTGCAAACGTGGCCTCAGCAGATGAGCCTGTGGGCTACGGCCTCCCCCAGCCCCAGCCTGGCCCAAGCTGATTTTCAGGACAGCTGCTGGCTTTGCCTTGCTTTGGATACATTCTCCTGCCTCAGTCTCGTGTCCTTGTCCCTAGACCAGAGGCAATTGATCAGTGGTGTCACCTTGATGGTACCTCAGGTGCTGTTAGGCCGCTCAAGTCCCAGGCCAAAGCTGCAGTCAGGTGAAGGAGGGCTGGGCTGGGGTGGTCTCAGCCTCTTTATTCAGTAGAGGATTTCTGAGGTCCTTCACCACCCAAACTATGCTTTGACTCTAGAAGATGTGTAGATGTGTATTTTAACTTGATAACACTAATAGAAATCATTATTATCATCATAACTTTATTTTTATTATAACTATTTACTACAACTTCTATTATTTAATACTACATCTATTACTTCCTCCTCCTCCTCCTCCTCTCTTTCTTCTTCTTCCCATTCCTCCTCTTTTTCTTCTTTTTCTTCTGTCTATACTTATAATGATTATTACATTTACTTCTACCACTATTTCTTCTTCAACTTAGGATTTTTATTTTTCTTCTTCCTTTTATAATTCTTACTATAAATATTTCTTCTTATGGGCTTGTTCTACTTGTTCTCCTATTTCTACATCTATTCTTATTCTTAAATTCTTATAGTCTTGGTCTTACTCTTACAGTCTTATTCTTATTACTTTAGGGTTTTTTTCCTTATTCTTAATACCTATTATTTTTCCTATTCTTATTCTAATTCTTATTATTATTCTTTTTCTTTCAATTTCTTTTTTTCTTGTTCTCACTCCTTTTCCAGCCCTCCTGCTGGGGCAGTGGAGCCAGGCAGGGGCAGCGGCAGAGGCGGCGCAGCGCCCGCAGTGCCCGCCGCAGCCGGGATCGATGGTTATTGATGGCTGCAGGCGCTTCCACACGGGCAGGGCAGGCACAGCACGGGCCTGGGGAGCTCGGCTCAGCTGGTCCCGGCTCAACCCAGGCCTGGCGAGGGGCAGCCCAGGGGAACCCGCCTGCTGACAGACCTGCCCATCTGCGCTCTCTCTCTTCTCTGTCCTCACAGAGCTCGAGGACTGTGAGGTTTTGAACCTCCAGGTGCTCTCAGGCACCCAACTGTCGGGTTATTTTCTTTCATGTGCCAAGCAGCTAATCGTTACTATCAAGTTGTTTATTGCAGAAGCACATCAGTCTCAAAGGCAAAAACAAAGCAAAGCAATGGCAAAAAGCACATGGCATTAAAAGCAATGGCAAAAGCAATGGCATAAAGCAAGTGGCAATGGCATAAAGCAAGTGGCAATGGCAAAATGCAAGTGGCAAAATGCAATGGCATAAAGCCATGGCACAGAGCACCAGCTCTCCCTAAAGCATGTTCTTTTATAGAAACTTTCCAGCTAGCTAAGACACAAACTCAGACCACTGCTTCTTAACCTGTTAGAATTCTAGTTTCTTAGCACGCCAGGCTACATATAAACTATGTACATGACCTATCTTGTTCTAACTGAAAAATGCAAGCAATATTCTTAACTCTTACCCTATTATGTCTGAAGCCAGGTTCTTGGAGCCTCGAAGGAAACACTAGCATGTCTTTCAACCTTCATTAGAACATGTACTACTTCTCTGGCCTCTAAGACCTTTTACTCACTAAAAGCACTTAAAACTTATTCCATTTACTTACTTATTGCTCCCTTGTGTAATAACACTTGTGCTACAACCTAAACCTTCACCTCTGATTTATGTGTGAGAGGCTTAACATATTTCAATCCATCTCAAGACTTTCATTCAATCCCTGCAGTCTGATCTCTCTCTGAAGGATTCAGAGAAACTCTTGACTTACTGACTCCAACACATCCCCACAATGATTTTAGAGGAGTCGTGTGTCCCACACACAGCCCCGCTGTCCTTCAGGCCAAGCACAGCTGCTCCAGTGTTCCCAGTAAAGCTTCCCAGTTCACCCCGGTCCCGTTTATTGGGGGGAGGGACACACTCCTTACAAACAGAAAATCCTGGATTTGGGTGAAACACTGGCTTGGGGTGTGCTTTCTTTTCCTGTTCACTTTTGCCAACTCCTGCTGTTTTCTGTCTCTCTGTGAATGCTAATTTTTGCTTTACATTTTCCCTCAGATAATTCAACTGCTTACCATATCACATGTAACAGTTCTTCACCCAAATTTAACACGAGCAGGTGCTACTTCTCTTTCAGGTTAAGATCGGAGCTTGAATGCAGTGATTTCAAAGTGAATAAATTACCTTTCCCTCTTTCAGTCTGAAATGAGCTACTGCCACCTGCACTTGCCCTTCCCTTCCTCTCCTGAACCACCGAACAGCCCCACTGGGATGGCAGGAGCTGGGCCTGGGAACTGCTGCCTTTGGAGCTGCATCTCCTCCTCCCGTGGCCGCTGCTCAGAGCCCAGAAGTGCTCTGAGAACTTGAAGTTGTGGCAGCTGGGTTAGAGCCTACATGGGAGGAGGAGAAGGTTCACCAGAGCCCTTCTCCTGCCGTGCCAGCTCCAGGGCAAGGAGTGCAATGGAAGCCAGCCAATGTCCAAACCCCATCTGCTCTGCCAGTTCCTGTGGGAATGAGCTGCTGCAGAGGGGAAGATTTGGGTGGGAATGTGGTTCTCTAAGAAGGCCATAACTAAATGCTTGCATGGGGATTTTGGCTTCTGGAGCAGTGGGGTAGGGCTGTGGTTGGTTCCTACCCCTCCATCCCATGATGATGTAAGGGGTGAGGGATGCCATGTGTGCTGTGCACTGGCAGTGATCCTCAAGAAATCCTTCTAATCCTCTCCTTCGAGCTAGTCAAGCTCCTGGAAATGACAGGACAGAAAAAAAAAATTCAAAAGGTGCTCAGTTTTGTGCCCTCCTGCCCTTGTGGGGTGAGGGGCAGGAGGCAGAGGTCCAGCTTGGTCTCTCTCTGACCTTTCCTTTGAGACAACACTGTCTGCTCCCACCACAAAGGCACAGAGGGTGCTCTTTGCCCCCACCAGTGGGAAGTGGCTCTGCTGACCCCACTAAGAGTGCTGGAAGATGAGTCTGTGAACTAAACAGTAGAATATTGCCTAGAGGGGGGTAGCAGGCAGTAGATGTTGCCACCATTCTCTTTCCAGGAACCCACTGGGAGTACTTGAACTATCGACGATGAGAGAGAGAAACAGGGACACTGAATGGTGATCAAAATCCAATTTTTACTGAGCACTATATGTGCTTATATACCATTTACAGGAAGGCTGGTAATATTTTACTGCAATCACATAGACAAACCTTACATAGACAAACTCTCACATAGACAAACTTTACATTTGGACTTAGTAAAATCTTATTTCTCATAACCCAGACTTGATCCAGTCCTCTTGCAGTCAGATCTCTGTTTGCTCTTGCCAGGCATCCTCGTTGTCAGGCTGCATTTGCTGATTCAATCTGCAGTACTATCAGTCTCATTTGCATTACCCATATCCACACCTCCCCCGTTTCTTTTAACTAAAAATACACTCTTAAGCGATTTGTCGATTAAATTCTTAACACACTGTAAAATACAAGGAATAACTACTACAATGCATAATATGATGCCTAATACATACAAACCTATTTCAACTAAATTCCTGAGCCAGCCAGTGAGTCCCCAGTGCCCTAAGAGCCAGTTCAGCCAGTCGTACCCATTATCTACCCGAAGTTTATTCACACCTTCTTTCAGGGCTTGAATGCTGGCATAGATGGTCTGGGAGTGGTCAGAAAGGTTAAGGCAACACATCCCATCGAATTCCTCAGCCACAGGCGGCGGCGGAGCTCGGAGGCGGCCCCAGCGCAGGTGGGAGCCGCGCTCGGTTGTGCGGGGGCTCGGGGCTCGCTGCGGGCCGAGGGGGCGGCAGGGGGCTCTGGCGGGTTGGTTGTGCCGGTGCCGGCCCGTGTTGGCGCTGGGCTGAGGGCGCTGCGGGAGCGGCTGCCCGCGGTCTCCTTCCCGCTGGGGCCTCGGCAGGAGCCGGTGCCGGAGCAGCGCTGGCTCGTCCCGGTTGCTGTGGGTGGCACAGAGGTGTCTGCCCTGTGCCCGGGGCTGTGCGGGAAAATTCCCGTGGCCGGAGGTTTGTGTGCCCGCAGGAGACGGAGGAGTCCTGTAAAAGTGACTTTATTCATGAACAGAGAGGCCTTGCGTCATTTGCCATGCGGTCTCTAAAGCGCAGCCTCCTTTTTATCCTCATTTTCCCGTCTGCGTCTCCCTGTCCCTTTCCCTTCTGGCTGAGGTACTTGGAAGGTTCAGACTTCCCGATCCACCTACTGCATGTCCCCCTTAATATGCACTCCTACTACGATATTAATCTTACTGCTTTCAATCCCACCTTCTCTCATTTTCTCAAGAATTGCCTTTACTAACTTTTAATTTCCATTGACTCCATCTCTTTTCCTGCATCCTCTTTGGCGCAAGGTGTTGTGCATGGTAAAAAGCTGAGAGTTGCTGCAGCACGTCAGAGGAGCAGCATTCGTTTAAGCCATGGTATGCCAGGCAACCACGAAAATTTGTCCCATTCCCATCCTTTCTCCGGAATACGAGATATTTTCATATTTCCTTTGTTATCTGTTTAACCACTTTTGGGTTATCATCTGTTTGCAAACAGCCGTTTGCGTCATTTAATTTTCCACAAACTCCTCCTTCTTCTGTAAGTAGATAATCTCATTCCATCCCATGGTGAAATGTCTCGTTCCTCATTTCAGCGGCTTGGTCAGCAGGAACGTCAGGAGCTGGAGCTGTCTGCTTGGTTATTATTTCAAGGATACTTTTTAAACCTAATTATGCCACTCAAATTATGGATGGATTTTCTGTGTCCTGATAAGAATTCGTTAGGGATCCCAGGGGCTGGTCCATGGTGTTGTAGCATTTGTTCTGGTGGCCGTTCATCTTTTTCCCTTTTTTGGGTGCTCCCTCCATCCGGGGCTGCATCAATTGACCACTTTTATCTTATGAAATGATAAAATGTTTGGATTCTCAAGTGATTTCTCTGGACTAGCAAAAACACCTCATTGCTTTGGGGAGAGGGATGATCCCCCCACACACACTTTTTTTCATGAAATTTGCTCAATATTCTCCGTTTGCTGTTTCCCTTTGCAGCTTAACCAGTTTCTGTTGCAGTCAGATATCCTCACTCTGGGCTCTGCCTTTAGTTGTGCAAATTCCATCTGTGCAAGCAGGCAGAGCTGGGGGTGAGGGGCAGATGGACTCAGGGAAATTCCTCCCCCTGGCAAGAAGGCCCTTGGGCATTGTCCACACTTCTCCAGAGCAATGTTAATTTGCATTTCTAAAACTCCTCTCCTGGCTGCCTGGAACTAGGATTTTCTTCCAGAGCAGCCTTTAGGTGATTCACACGTCCACCCTCACAACCTGCTTTATTTTTCTTTTTTATTTTTTTAACGATTTTTTATTAACAGTTTATGCATTAAAGCCTCACCATTAATACTCTTCTAGGTTTGCAAAATGCAACTTAAAGGTGAGCTTCTAAAGATCCATTCTGAAATTCTGCCGTCATTAAGAGCCACCACAATATATATATATATAGAATATATATATATAGAAAATATATAGAAAAATATTCCAATGCAATCAAGTCTTTTCTACCTCTTCTCCTAGGAGTAAAAATTGCTTGTCACACCCCTGGCCCAAACCTAACTGACAATCTAAAAGTACGATTAATGTGAAAAGTTTTTCTCATGGTGTAATCTTGTCACTGAAACTGCAGGGACAATAAAAAACTCTCCAGCAATATCTTTAGTGTTAGAGAGTAAGGCATTTCTTGATTCTGGTCAGGATGTGCAACAGAAATCATTTCATCCACACATAGCCCGGGTGTGCAGAGAAAATCATTCCATGAGATGTGAATTTTACTAGATTTTTCCTGAAATTTTACAGTCTGAACACATTGAAATCCATTGGTTTAGTGTTTATTGCTTTAAAGTTGTGTAGTTCTTAGTGTTTGGTTTCCTATTGCACACGGATTTCTCCTCCTGTGATGTTAATGAGGTCTCACTCCTGGATTTCCTTCTCAGTCTTTTCCAGACCAGGTGTCTCCATCTATGCCGGGGGCAGTGTCTGGGGTGGGTGTTCCTTGATGTTTGCTGATGTTTCCTTGATGTTTTGTTGAATGTTGTTCTCTTTGTGGGAATCTTTTGGGCTATTCCCAGTCTGTTGAGATGTTAAACTCATCTCTGTTGAGTGGTGCAACATCCCTTAAAAAAAAAACTTTTAAAATTTCTTTCCTGAGAGAAAGGCAAACCCAGCCTGACTAGTAAAATGGCATATTAAATAAATTTAAATTTGGTATACTTTCCAACAATGGAATCCCGGACAGCCCAGTGTGTGAGTGTAATTGAGAGGCAGAGTCCTGGGTGGATGCTGTGAACAGCAAAGTGCCAAGGCAGGCTCTGTGCCAGCCCAGCTTCCTGTGGCAGAGATTTCACAAGAGACAGGATTCTGGCCACAGACTGCTTGAAATATACATCCCTTATCTCCAGCCCGCACTAGGTGGAGAATTCCCAGGGTAAGGAATTGCAAAGATCAGTTCTAAGGGAGAGAATTGAATATCTGCCCTGGCTCTGGCCAAAGGTTATAATGGCCGGATGCTTGGCCTTCAGCCAAGGGCACACACTGACTCAGAAAACACTTCCTAAATGCAGCAACATGTTGCATATTCATAGACCTTCATGCATTATTCTGAATCATTCTCCCCAACCTGTAAATCATTATTTTTGCCTTCCCTGGAGTTCTGGTGTCCCATAATCCAAGAATGTGAAGAATTTCCTGATTATCTTTTTTACCATTCTCTGAGTTATTTATATGAACAAAAGCTTTTTACAACAAAATGTTGTACTTCAAAAAAATATATTTTCCACTACTATTTCTAAGTTCTGTTAATCGCAGAGCTAAAATAAACTGTGTTCATACAGAAAAGTTTTCCAACATAGAGCATCCATTGTAATATTTGCAAAAAGTCAATAATATAATATGTACTTATAACACACCTAGGATTCAATTTTTTTTCTGAGTATGGAAGAGCTATAGCTGTGGCACCAATCATTTTGTTACATTTCATTTTCATTTTATTTGTTGCTTTTCTTCTGTCCATACCACAACATTGAGGCTATTGGGATTCAGAAAGTGATACAATGTTATGGGTAGAACAGAGAATTCTCAATTCAGGTCCTGCAATTTCCTATTAATGCTCACAATTCTTACACCTCCTTTTCAGTCCTGGATTACTTCTGAGATTATCCAGACCCTCTCTGGGTCAATACACCACAAACCTTCAGACAAAATATGTCTAACTATTTTCTCCAGCATTTGCTCTTATATTTCAAATACTCAAAGATGCTTTTTAGCCTGAACATTCAGCCATTTCACAGAGGCTTCTTCTACCACTTCTTGTCTTCCTGATTGCAGCAAGTCATCCACATCCTGCATTAACCCAATCCTTGGGGGTGGGGTAAATTCTTGTGATATTTTCTGCAAGGCTTGCCCCAATAAGGCTGGTGCTTCCGTGCATCCCTGCAGAAGGACCGTCCATGTCTTTCTCATTTTTCTTTCTACCTCTTGTTCCCACTCAAGGGCAAAATCCAGTTTACCATCCTGTGTAAGTGGGCATCCACAGAAAGCATCTTTGCCATCAAGGACTGAATGGTGTCAGTGTGAGGAGGGCACCTGGATCAAGATGGTGTAAGGATGTGAGAGCCCCTGGGTGCCTGGACCCCCTTGGGCCCTGGGGTTCATCCCTCAGGGGCTGTAGAAACTCTGCCATGGCCTTTGCCTTCCCCTTGGCCTTTTCCTCATCCCTTCTTGCATTCCCCTGCTGTGCCTTTGTGACCAAGTGCTCCAGGGGCTTCTTCTGCCCCTCCTGCAGCCCCCTCAGTGCCTGGGGGTGCTCATCCTCTGACAGCTGCTGAGCTTTCTGCTAAATCATTCCTTTCTGCACTGACCCAAGGAAAATGCTTAAAAGCTAATCTGGGTGCTTGCCCGTCCAGTGCCCATTTCCCAGCTGTTCCTTCGTGCTGCTCCTTGTGCTGTGGCTGCCGTGGCCAGCCCGTATCCCAGAGCCGGTGCCTGTCCTGCCGCAGTGTCCAAACGCGGCCCCCCCGGCGGGCAGGGCCGGCAGCTCCACGGGGCCGGGCAGCGGCCGGGGCGTCCCGCAGCCTCCTGGGGGCCGGGGGCCACTGCCGGGCCTGCAATTGCCGGGGGGTGCTGGGCTCAGGCAGCGCCCGGCGCTGAGCCCCGGCTGCCCCACAGCCCCGGCCCGGCCCCGCAGCTCCCCACAGGCCCCCAGCCCGTGCTCCCGGTGCCGCCCCTCTGCGCCCGCTCCTGCCGCTGCCCAGCACAGAGAAACCCCCTGCAATCCTGACCTCCTTGTGTGCCTGTCCTGGCAACCGGGGATACAAAGGATCTGCATCAGCTGGCAACTTCTGAGGATAAAAGCCTGCTGGAAAACATCCCCATCCTCAGTATTTTTCTCTTCCTCCTCTTTTCCATCATCCATTTTCTTCCCACATAGATTTTTCCTGCTGCCTCTTTCCTGAACCATATTCCTGCACACTGCCCTTCACCCAATCCCTTCCCAGCACACCAACACAATCCATTCCCTGTTGTCTAAATCCCTTCTGGACTTCCGTTATTGACTCCCTAGGTGTCCATGTCCTTGATTACCTCTGGGAGAATGTGCAAACTCCCTCAACATGCTCCCCTGGGACCCTTCAGAGATATTTTGGGATCCTCATCCCTCTGGCCAGGAGCCCTTCCTGGCTTTTCCTTTGTACCCTCCATGGGTGCCCTGCCATGTTTAGTCCCCGAAGATCCCACTGTAGTCCCTGCTGAGATTTTCAGTGCTCTCTGGCTGCCGACTCTTCCCAGCCCCCCTGATCTGTCACTCGTCTTTCTCCTGGTCACTCTCGGGTACCCAATCCATGCCCGGTGCCGCAGCCACCCAAGGGAGCCGATCACCCAAACTGGGTGAGGCACCTTCAGCTCCATTCGCTGTCCCCGCCCTGGATGGGGGAAGGAATTCGGGTCGAGCCCCAAGGTGTGTGGAAAAATTCACATCACCAGAGGATTCTCTGCAGAAAGAAGACAGAGGAGTCCTGTAAAAGTAATTTCATTCACAAAGAAAGGAAGAGGCCGTGGACCATTTCCCATGGGGTCCCTGCAATTGTTAGTAGACACAGCATCCTTTTCATCCTAATTTTCCCGGCTGCATCTCCCTCTGCCTTTTCCCATTGGTTGCAGTACTTGAGAGGTACCGACATGCCAATGCACCTGCTGAATTCCACCCCCCGTTAATATGCATCCCACTTTTGAATAGCTAACGACATTCATGACTCTATTAAGTGTTTGTTCTTCCTCCTGAAGTTCGTGAATTGAGCAGGACCTTGGCTGAGCAGCAGTCTGTGTGGTCAATTAATAACATTTTCTGACCCTGATGGCTTCTGCTGTCACTTCCTTATGTCCCCGTCCCCGGCCCTGTGTCCAAGCGGATTCGCAGCCTGTGTTTGTAGAGACCCTTTGCTGTTGTTCCTTGCATGGGGGTCCCCCGTTTTGGGGCCATCCCCCCTGGAGCAGGGTGTCCCGGCTTGGTGCAGCCCCGCCCCTCGGGCAGCGCTGAGCCAATGAGAGCGCGCGGCGGTGATGACGCAGCAGTGTCCAGGCAGAGCCGCAGCTCCCAGCGTTGCCCACCTGGAGCCACCTGCGCCCGGCCCGGGCCCCAGCGCCCCCCGGCAGGGGAATTTGGGGAGGTGGGAGGGGGGGAGCGCCAAGGCCGGGCCCCCCCGCGCTGTGGTGGCGTTTTGGAGGTTTTTACAGGCACAAGATGCCCAGTGACTTCTTGAGATGAACCTGGGCAAGGAGAAACCCCCAGCCTAAGGCCCTCTCCTCTTTTGTTTTCCTCCAAACTAGGATTTTTCATTCCAAAGACCTGGGCAGATGGAGGAGGATGAAAAACCCCAGAGATCCCTCTCGAGGAGCGGCTGCAAACCCAGCCCAGGGAGCTGTGAGGAGCAAAGACCCTCCCTGAGCCAGGAAGGCGGCCGGAGATCCAGGCAGAGCTCAGAGCTGGTGGAGAAGCCTCCTGGAGGGGAGAAGCCCCACAAGTGCTTGGAATGTGGGAAGGGTTTCAGGTGGAGCTCCAGGCTGATTCGGCATCAGGTGATTCACACTGGGGAGAAGCTCTACGAGTGTGAGGAATGTGGCAAGGGATTCAGAGACAGGTCAGGCCTGATGCATCACCAGGTGATCCACACAGGGGAACGGCCCTACACCTGCTTGGAATGTGGGAAGAGCTTTGGATGGAGCTCTGCCCTGAGAGACCACCAGCGAATCCACACGGGGGAGAGGCCTTACAAGTGTCCTGAGTGTGGGAAGAGATTTCAGACCAGCTCCAATGTCCTTGTACATAAGCGGATTCACACAGAGGAGAGGCCCTTCCACTGCCCCGACTGCGGGAAGGGATTCAACCGCAACTCCCATCTCATCAGGCACCGGCGCATCCACACTGGGGAGAGGCCCTACGAGTGTCCTGAGTGTGGGAAGAGCTTCTCACAGAGCTTTCACTTGACCCAACACCAACGGAGTCACCACTAAGGGAAGCCCTGTGAGTGCCCCGAGTGTGGGAAGAGCTTCGTGCTGTGCTCCAGCTCCATCTCCCATGGGAGGATCGGTGTTGGATGATCCCCAGTGACCCCCGTTGGGCAGAGCCCTGGTGATCCGTGATCCTGGTGATCCCCGTTGGGTGGGGGGAAGGCGTTGGAGAGATTTCTCTCTCTTTTCCTTGTGCTGCTGTGATTTGGTTGGTAATAAATTCCCTCGCTGTGCCCAGGCTGGCTCTGTTGTTCCCGTGCCGGTGCTCGGGGCGGGATCTCTCCTGTTCCTTCTCTCAACTCCCGGGCCTGTCCTCAGCCAATCAGAGAATGCGATGAAGAAGATTCAGCCAATCAGAGAGAGCAGCTGTGATGACTCACCGGTTGCCGGGCAGACCCGCAGCACCCAGTGTTCCCCACCTGGACCCCACCCTCCCCCCCAGCCCCGATCCCCCCGCGGGGTTCCCCCAAGTCCTTTCCCAGTCCCTCCCCCCAGTAAACGGAACTGGGTCTAATTGGGAAGCTTTATTGGGGAGGGGGGACATGACCCCCGGGACGCCCCCCCCACCTTCTTGTACAGGTAGAAGCCGAGCACCAGCCCCAGGAAGACGAAGCCCAATACGGAGCCCCCGATCCCCATCAGCACCTTGCTGCGGGCGACGTCTGGCAGCATCTCTGGGGATCCACAGGGGTCAGGACCCTCCAGACCTTCCGCAGCCCCTCTAAGCACCTTCCTAGTCAACTCCTGCCCACCCAGGACACCCTGTAACCTCCTCCCAATCTCTTCCCAGCCTCCCCAGGACCCACCAAAGCCCCTCTATTTCCACTCAGGATCCCATAACTCCCTCCTAGTTACCTCCCCACTGCTCCAGGATCCCCAAACCCTCTCCCATTCCTTTCCAGGACCTGTCAGAACTCACCAAGGCCTTCCCAGTCTCTTCCCATCACAACCAACCTCATTCCAACCCTTGCTTTCCAATCCCTGATCTTGTTCCAGCCCCTCCAGGCTCACTCAGATCCCTCCCAGTTCCCCCCAGCTGATCCCAGTGTGTCCCCACTGTCTGCTAATGTCCCCTAGTTTGTCCATCTCACTGTGGCCTTCGAGCTCCCAGCCCAGCCCCAGGTGCCTGCTCTGCTCCGTGATGGATTTCTACGCTGCCAAGATCCAGGTGAGGTTTTTTCCAGGGCCAGCAGGAGCTCTCGGGCCACATGGTGGCCACCGACCTCAGATGGCCTAGACCTGCTCCCCAACAGCCCAGACTGCTCAAGTTATATCATGACAATAGTTATAGAATTATTTACATTATAAAATTACAATCGGGATTAGTTATAACTGTAAGGCCTCCAGGCCAGCTGTTAGCTACTACAGGTTTAGTGCTGGCCAAATCTTCCACTAGAATTATTTACTCATTTCCTGCTGTGAGATAGGATTAGGAGGAAGGCAAAGCAGGCTCAAACCTTAAAGGGTATAAAGAAAGGACTGTACTAACAGAACTAAAATAATTATAAGAATCAGAATAAAACCTTCACAACACTTCTCCTCCCCCCCATACCTTCTTTTCTTTCCCACTGACAATGTGCAGGAACAATTCAGCCAGTTTACCATCTCTAGAATAGTCTTTTTCCAGTTCACTTAGGGAGAGGAGTCTCTTTTGTCATGCTATGGAGACTTCTCCACAAGAGACAATTCTCTCATGGCTTCAAAGTCACAGTGCATCAGCTGCCCAGGAAAATGGAAATCTCATCACTGTGTAAAAGTCCCTCCCCTCGACCTACAGCTTTCCCCACAATTGTTTTTGAGGGCTCAATCTTTGGCTAGTGGGGTACACTTTTAAGGATGAGCTGTTCAGAAGCAAAGGTTCTCTTCATCTGTCTCTGAGATCATCTTCATCCCTGGGAACAGAGGTTCTCTTCTTCCTCCCTCGGGTAAAGGGTCTTCATCACTCTCATCTCTCTCTGTTCAAGCTACTTCAATATCTGCTTGTTCAGCATGGATGCTTTTGCTCATGTATACAATTTGAACACTTCATCCTCCATGTGCTTTTCAACAAGTTACAGGGAAATAGAGTCTGCTGTATCTTCCCCATAGACTTACAAGAGGATTTCAGCCCAAGAGTCAGGCATCTCCTCAGTCCCTCCCATCTGGGACCTGAATTCTGCTTCTCTAACCTTGGGGTCCACATGTTGTTCCTCTACGTGTCTTCACTCTGTCCTGTTCTCTCACTCGAGAGAGAATTGAAGGTCTGCAAGACTCATCTGTACAGTGAAAGAGATAATATCTTGTTCCAAGGCCTGCAGATAATCATATGATCCCTGCTGGTGGTGGCCAGAGCTGTTTACAGTGGAGAATTCTGGGGGGGGTGTGCCAGGATTTTCAAGGGCCCCAGCCAGAACAGTGTGGCCGCTGTGGCTGCACAGCTTTTTCAGTGGTTTAACAGGTTGTCAGTTCTCAACACTAATCACTGATTAGATTCTGTCAGACATGGAGGAAGCTCTTAGCAGCTCCTGTGAAAAAAAATCATTTCTGGGGGTGGCTTCTTCACTCCTCACAAAATGTCAAATGTGCAAAACCAGCACAGAGGGTCCCCCCTTTCTGTTGTGAGGTCTCATGTTGTCACCCTTGGCTCCATGAGGCCCTGTAAAGTCAAAATGGATCCTTCATTCCAGGAGACCCCACAATGTCACGATGATCTCTGGACACCATAAGGCCCTGAGGCATCACAATGGCTCCTTGGTTCCAAAAATCCCCACAGAACCATAGGGGCCTCTGGATTCCATGAGACCCCACAGTGTCACAGAATCCCTTTCTTTCCCTGAAGCCCCAAAATATCACAAAGGATTCTTGGTCCCATGAGACCTCACAGAACTATAAGGGCCTCTGGATTCCACAAGACCCCAAAGTGTCACAGAGTCACTTTATTTCCCCAAATCCTGAAAGTGTCACAATGGATTCTTGGATTCAGGAGACTCCACAGTGTCACTTTGTCCCCTCAGTTCCATGAAGTCGTGGAGAACGACAAGGCCTTGTGGGATCACAATGGATCCTTGGTTCCATGAGGCCCCACAGAATCACAGGGGCCTCTGGATTCCACAAGACACTGGAGTGTCACAGTGTCCACACAGTTCCATGTGTCTCCTGAGTGTCACAATGGCCCCATTGTTCCACGTGTCCCCTGCCCCATTATTCCATGTGTCCTGTCAGTGGCACAATGGTCCCACAGTTCCAAGAGGCCCTGAGGTGTCACAATGTCTCATGGTTCCGTGTATACTCTGAATGTCACAATGGCCCCATGGTTCCATTTGTCCCTTCAATGTCACAATGGCCCAGGGTTCCATGTGTCCCCTCAGCGTCACAATGGCCCCAGAGTTCCATGTGTCCCCTCAAAGTTACAATATCCCCAAAGTTCTATGTGTCCCATTAGTGTCACAATGGCCCAGGGTTCCATGTGTCCCTTTGGTATCACCATTTTCCCAAAGTTCCAAGAGACCCTGCCATGTCACAATGGCCCAATGGTTCCACGTGATCCCTCCTGTCACAATGGCCTCAGGGTTCCATTCGTCTCCTCAGTTTGACACTGGCCTCAGGATTCCATGTTCCCCCTCAGTGACACAATGGCCCCACGCTTTCGTGTGTCCACCAGTGTCACAATGGCCCCACAGATCTGGGAGGTTCTGCAGTTTCTCAATGGCCCCAGGGTTCCATGTGTCCCCTCAGTGTCACAATATCTGCACCATTTCACGTGTCCCCTGAGTGTCACTTTGGGCCCAGGGTTCCATGTGTGCCCTCAATGTCACAATAGCCCCACAGTTCCATGTGTCCCCTCAGTGTCACCATGGTCCCATGGCTCCAAGAGACCCTGCCATTTCACAATGGCCCAACAGTTCCATGTGTCCCCTCACGTCACAATGGCCTCAGGTTTCGATGTGTCACAATGGCATCATGGTTCCATGTTTCCCCTTCAGTGTCACAATGGCCCCACGCTTCCAGGAGGCTCTGCCGTGGCACAGTGGCCCCAGGGTTCCATGTCCCCTCATGTCACAATGGCATCAGGGTTCCATATGTCCCCTCAATGTCACAATGGCCCCAAAGTGTCATGTGTGTCCTCAATGTCACAATGGCCCCAGGATTCCGTTTGTCTCATCAGTGACACAATGGTCCCACAGTTCCACCTGTCCCCTCATTGTCACAGACGAGCAGCACTGCAGTGGGAGCAGCACCACTGGAGGGGTTGCAGCTGCACTGGAACAGGAGCAGTGGCTGTGGAACAACAGGGGAGAAGCTGTGGAACACAAGTCCTGTGAGGAGCAGCTGAGGGAGCTGGGAATGTTTATCCTGGGGAAGAGGAGGCTCAGGGGAGACCTCATCACTCTCTACAACTCCCTGACAGGAGGGTGCAGCCTGGTGGGGGTCGAGCTCTTCTCTTAGGGAACAGGGACAGGACAAGAGGACACAGCCTTAACTGCACCAAAGGAAGGTTTAGCCTGAACATTAGAAAGAATTTATTCACAGAAAAGATGATGGGCATTGGAATGGGCTGCCCAGGGAAGTGATGGAGTCACTTGTAAATGGGGTAACTGCACCACCTAATTAGTGCCTTGTCTTCATTTTCTTTTGTTTTTACTCAGAGTCAGGATTAAAAACACGAAGGAGGTGAATTTTCTCGAGTTTGGGCTTGGTTGTTTAATAAATTTATTTAAAGTACAGAGAGTTCTGCAACATGTCTAGCCACCAGCTAAAAGCCAGCAAAATGGAGGCGTATCAAGCTAGTTACAAGATTTTTCAAATTTAAAAAGTTCAATAAAGAACTAACACCTATGTTATTTATACTTTTCACTCAATAACCAAACTCCTGTGACCCACTGTGCAGCATTAACTGTCCAAACAGAAAGTACAACCTGAAACCATGAAGAAGAAGGAAGAAGAAGACAGAAAGAGACAACACTTAAAACCTTCCATCTTTGTTCCATACTCCTTACTATATTCTAAAAACCCCAAATTCCAAACCCTTCACCAAGTGGAATCACACACTTTCATTCCAATAGCAAACCCATGACTCCAACTCTATCATTCAAATTTGGAAGCCTTCTCCAAGGCCTCAAGTCAAAAGCAGTGTTTTCCTGAGGGTCAGTATCAGAAAGTACAAAAAGTTCAAAAGTCCCAGGTTTCTGGGATCCAACAGTCACCATCCCTGGAAGTGTTTAAGGAAAGACTGGATGTGGCACTCAGTGCCATGGGCTGGTAACAAGGTGGTGTTGGGTCATTGGTTGGACTGGATGATCTCAAAGGTCTTTTCCAACCTCAATTCTGTGATTCCGTGATTCAATGGAGCATCAATGGCAAATGGGTGGATAAAGAGTGGAACAGGCCTGGCAGCTGTTCTGGGAGCAGTGCTGGAGATGCCGAAGGGAACGGCGGCGGAGCGGGAATGGAGCGGCGCCGGAGATGCCGAAGCTGCGGGACACAGAGCGGCTCCGAGCGCTGTGTCCTGCAGGAGCCAGCCCTGCACACCAGAGCCGAGCCCGTCAGGCTGACCCAGAGCAGGGGGCAGAGGCAGGAATTGCTGCTGGGCCATGGGAGCTGTGGATCGAGTGCATTTAATGGTGACTTGGGGCTTTGATTCTTGTCACTGCAGCCACATTCTGTGGTGCCAGGACCCTTCCAGTTCATCTGAAGTCACGAACTCAGGACAAAAGCAGAACAAAAGGCATCAAACTGCCTTCTCTACTGCAGGGAAACACATCTTGGTTTAATGATTTCTGATATAGGAGCCAAACTTGGTTAGCTATTGGTCTGTGGTTTGTTCTAATGCAGGAAAAAATTCCTAAGTACTGACATTTGGCATTAAAAATTAGCAACGTGCCTCATCATCTGGATATTGCACACAGAGTACAGAGCTATTTGTGGTTGTTAATATTAGGTTTCGTCTTCTTTTTTCTCCTCTACCAGAGTTAGAATTAAAAGCTCTACAGACGGTATGTTGTGTTCAGACTGAAATGTTTATTAATTCTTGTCTAAATTACAGCAAGTTCTACAGCACGTCTAGATAACAAGCTAAAAATGGTGATGTATCTCTGTCGTTACAAGGCCTTTTAAGGCCTAACTGTCCAATTAAGAACAAACATCTAAATTATTTTTACTTTTAACCCAATAACCAATCACCTGTGACCTGCAATGTGGAATTTCCTATCCAATTAAACAAGATCTCACATAGACCCATGAAGATGAAGAAGAAAGAAACCTCCTCCCTAAAACTTCCAATTTGCCTCCTACATATTACTATATTCTAAAACCCTAAATTCCAAAATTTCCACCATGTGATATTACACACTTCTATTCAAACTACACACCAGTGATCCCAGTTCTATAATTCAATTTTGGAAGCCTTCTCCACAGCCTCAGGTCAAAAACTGTATTTTCTTGTGGGTCAGTATCTGTCAGCACAGAAAGTCTAAAACTCTTGGTGTCCAGGGTTCCAACAGTTATGATGAAGAAAACAACTGGAATTATTTTCTTTCCTGCTTTCACTCTTTCTTCCTCTCTCTGGATTTAAGCCTCCACCACTCCCTGCAGGTCTGCTTTCCATAATCTGCTCCTCTGGAGTTGGGATGTGACAAATGAGCAGTGGAAAGAGGGAGGATAATGGATAATGGACCATTCCTACTGCAAACTCTGCTTTAGTAGCCTCTGGATTTCCAGTGTTTAGAAATTCTCATGTTTTAAACTACCTGACCAAATCCCACTTTTCTCACTTTTGCCCTGGCTGAAATCCTTCCTTTGGCCTTGTTTAGGAACTCACCCTCAGAAACACCTCATTGCAGACGCTTTTCTGTTGGGTTTGATAAGAGATGACAAGAAAATCAACACGAGGGGGAGGGATGAGGGAGAGGGAAGAAACAATTCCTTCCTTCTGTCTTCCTTGTGGAAAGTCTCCTCTAGAGGTTGTGCTGCAGCTGGAGACTTGGCCAGAGGGAAGTGATTGAGCTGAGGCAGCAGAGGCATCTCCTCCCTGGTTTGTAGCCCTGGGGCTGGGAGGGGACACAGGTGCCCCCCTTGCACCCCACAACCCCCTGGAATGGGGGATTCTCCCTGCCTCTGCCAGGTGCTCCTTATCCATGCCTGGCCTGGGTGCTCCTGGTCTGAGCTCCCTCCCATGGTCATTCCTGATGGTGGGGAGTGGGAGGGAGGAGTTCAGTGCCAATCTGGGAGGTGCCAGCAGGGTCAGAGATGTGGGGAGGTGACAGTGACAGAGTGACAGGATGTGCAGATGGACACAGGGACAAGACAACACCTCTGGGGGAAACCTCTTGGAGATTTGGGGGGAGTTTGTTTGTAAAATACACACGGACACAGAGCAAAGCTTTGCTCAAAGGGTTTATTGATTATTCAGGGGAAATGGCCCAGGGCTCAAAGGGTTCAGGAGGTTCCTCCAGGGATGATCATCTCCTCATGCCACCAGAGGGGATCAGGACACCGGTGTCCCCACAGCTTGCAATCCTAAAAATCAAAACCCAGAAGGTGACCTCTGGTGCCCACTGGGAAATGAGAGGGGCCCTGTCCCCACCCCTCTCCCTGCAGGCACGGCTCACCTAGACACCCAGAGAGGCAGCCAGGCGCTTCTGCCGCAGAAGAGCCTCCAGCTTCTCAACAAGAGGGGGCTGGGGACAAACACAGCATTAGAGACACACTGGGGGCACTGGGCTGCACTGGGAGGTGGGGAAAGAACAGGGGTCCTTGGGGAAGGGGCCTGTGGGGGGAAATGGGGGGCAGGAGCTGCTGCGCTCCTGGCCAGAAGCCCTGGGGTCCTGCCAAGAGGCACAGCTGGGGCAGGGGCTGCGTCCTGGGTCACCCAGGGGGGTGCTGGGGGAACAGGGATGGGAATGCAATGGGGGCCTGGGAAAGGGGCGCTCTGGGGGGGATCTGTGGAGCAGGGGAGTTGTCTGGGATGTCAGTAGGGGTTCACTGGGCTGTGCTGGGACAAACTGAGATGGTCTGGGGTGTGGTGGCCATGCAACGGGAGGGTCTGACACTGCCAGAACTCGTGGTACCCACCAGGGGCGTCTCCAGGATCACGACATCGTCTACATCAATCTGCAGAGAGACCAGGAGACCTCGCTGGACACTGGGATGGCCCCGGTGCCAGCAAAGGATGGGGGGAAACAACTGTCCCCAAATTCCCAGAGGGAATGCCCTCCAATCCCAGCACCCCCCTCACCTCCCGCAGATCATCTTGGGTTCCTTCCAGGAGCGCCTGGGAAACAAGAACAAAATTTAACCTGGATTAGATCCAGTGGGGCTGTGGGGGGACAGGGAGCAGGGTGGAGGTGATGGGGTGGGAATTCAGGGCCTCCAAGGAGATCTGTTTGAGGTGGGGGGAGAGCCAAAGACACTGAACTGGGGTCAATGGAGGGCCCAAGGGACTGGGCTGGGTCTGGGGAAGGGGCTCGGTGTGAGGTACAGGGGAGGAGAAAGGAATTGCAGGGTAGGGACATGGGAATGCAAGGGAGGGGCTGGGTGGGGACAGAAGAACGAGGATGGGTGGGGACAAAAGCGACAGGACCGAGAGAGGATTTGGGAAGGGGGCATGAGTCAGGGCATTGTTGAAGGGGACCCTGCTGCAGTAGCCAGGGAGAAAAGGAAATTATTGCGGGGGGGGGACATGGAATAAAAGGCTTCGGGAATGGTCAGTGGGAGGCGTTTGAGGACCCAGGAGAAGACACAGAGGAGGGAGCAGGGACTGGAATTCCTCAAGGAACCCAAAGGGTGGGACGGGAGGGGACAAAGGGCAGGGTGTGGGGACAGCGTTTGTCTGGTGCCTCACCTTGGCCTGTGCCGGGGGGCACAGCAGGATGGAGAAGAGCAGGGCCACGCTGAGCACAGCCACCTTCATCTTCCTCTCGCACTGGGCAGCGCTGGCTGAGGCTGCAGCAGGGCAGGAGCACCTTTATCCCTGCCGGGACTCCTCCCTGCGCCCTCCCTGACAGCCCCCAGGCCAAAGCCCGGCTTGGCACAGCCCCCAGCCCTGGCCACAAGCCCAGCCCTGGCACAGAGTCCATCCCGGCTGTGGCACGGATCCAGCCCCGCTCCCCGCATCCCTGCAGCTTCCTGCACGGGGCAGCTGCCCCTGGAGGGGACCGGGCACCCGGGGGGCCGAGGGGGGCAGGCAGGGATCCAAAGGCAGCTGGGGACCCTGTGGGGACACCCCCACTCCAACACAATCCATCCTCCAACAGCCCCCAGCCCCACACCCCCCATCTCCTGGTACCCCTCCTCTCCAAGGGCTTTTCCTTCCAGACACCCAGAGCTGACCCCAGCCACTCACCCAGTGGGTCTGAGCAGAATTGCCACTGTTCATCCTCCTGCCCCCTGGGGAAACAGGAGATGGACTGACCCCCTCTTCTTGGGACAATGAGACTCCAGAACCTCAGAAAATTGGGATATGATAGGACAGAGGTGTCATGAACCTGGGAAATAGCCAGGTGATTTGGATCTCCAGGCACTGGAGACACTGGAGAGAACTGGGAAATGATGATCACCTCAAGACAAGGCTGAAGCTTGGGGAATTGCTCAGGTGTGGCACTTCCCACATCCACACCACCCCATTATTTCCCTTTACCTGCATGACCCAAACTGGTCCCATCTTCAGCCCCAGGGTGGAGTCCAGGTTGGAATATCCCCTGCCCTGGGTCTGACCCTCATCCTGTCACACCTGCAGCCAATAAACCCTCCCAGAGCTCCTTGGTCCTGCTCTGCACAGCTGCCACTCATGGGGGTGCCAGCGACCCCATCCCCAACAAAGCTCCCACTCCAGCTCTGTCCCTGCCTGGAACTTGCCCACAGCTCCCCAAGGCCCTTGTCCCCACACAGGGTCTCTGCAATGCCCTGGCCTTGTGCCCAGGCCAGCACTGGCCCTGAGCAGGATGTGCCCATCCCAAGGAATATGGGGAAGTTGGCACTTCTCCTAGAGCAGCCATTGGGATCTAATTGGACAAACAGAGGGGCCCAGTCAGGGGAGGGATGTTGGTCCTGTCAGAATCTCTGATAAGCCCTGTTTACCCAGGACCTGAAGCACCAGGAAGACATTCAGACATCTTGGGCATCCAAGAAGTGAAAATCCCCTGAGAAGTGGTTCCTGAGCCTGTCCATGGCTGTGATTCCCCCGCTGCCTGTTTTATCCCAGAGCTTTCCCCGTGGGACAGCCCAGAGCTGACCCCATCCCAAACCTGTTGGATCCGAGCAGAATTGCCCCTATTCCCGCTCTGGCACTTTGAAGAAACAGCAGTGGGCACTGACTCCTCTTCCTGGGACATCAGGAATTGGGGAAAACAGGAATGTGGGAAAACTTTAAGTCAAGGGTTGGCGGGTGATTGGGATTTGCAGTCACTGGAGACCCTGGGAACACTGGGCAATGCTGATCACCTGAAGACAAGGCTGAGGCTTGGGCAATGCCTCAGGTGTGCTTGTTCCCACAGCCAGACCACTCCATTTCCCTTTTCCTGCATGCCCCAAACCAGTCCCATTTCCAGCCCCTGAGCAGAGTCCAGACAGGAATGTCCCCTGCCCTGGGGCTGAGCCTGTCCCACCCAGAGCACCTGGGTCCTGCTCTGCACAGCTGCCACACACGGGGAGTGCCAGGGACCCCATCCCCAACCAGGCTCCCATTCCAGCTCTGTCCCTCACTGGGACTTGGCTGCAGCTCCCCAAGGTCCTTGTCCCCACACAGGGTCTCTGCAATGCCCTGATCCAAGGCCAGCAGTGGCCCAGAGCAGGATGTGCCCATCCCCAGGGATATGGGGAGTGGGTGTTTGTCCCCAGACACCACTGGGATCTAATTGGGCAAACAGAGGGGCCCAGTCAGGGGAGGGATGTTGGTCCTGTCAGAATCTCTGATAAGCCCTGTTTACCCAGGGCCTGAGGCACCAGGAAGCCATTCAGACATCTTGGGCATCCAAGAAGTGAAAAATCCGCTGAGAAGTGGTTCCTGAGAGCTGTCCCTGGCTGTGATTCCTGTTTGACATTCCAGGACATTAGTGAAGGTTTGTTGGTTCCTAGGAGGTGCCTTGGAGTCCTGAAAGGTCACAATGGGGTCTCCCCACAGCCTCTTCTTCTCCAGGCTGAACAGCCCCAGCTCTCTCTGCCTCTCTCTGTCACAGAGGTGCTCCAGCCCTCAGAGTGTCTTGGTGTCCTCCTCTGGAACAGCTCCATGAGTTCTGAGTCTTTCCTGTGCTGAGAATCCTCTTGCAAATTGTTTATACAGAAGACACCATTGATAGGAGAGGGGAAACTCCTTTGTCCTGAAAGGCTGCCACAAGTGTAGGGACAAACTGTAGGGACAGTTTCTGGAGGGCTGAGACACAGCCCCCAGAGAGGAAGGGACATTCCTACGGGGTTCCCTGGAAATGGGGGATCACTCCACCCGCACTGGGAACCTCCGTGTGTGTCCAGCTCATTGTCCCCAGGCTGTTGGCACATGGTCAGTGGCCGTCCAATGCCATCCCTCTGACTGGCACTGATCTCCAATGCAGCATGGAACTCTCCTTGCCAAAGTTCCCAAATTAGGACCCTGCAGACACTTCCTGAATTCCTCTCCAAGGTGATTAGTAACTTTGGTGATTAGGAATAGTGGTCAGCACACCAATGATGTCACAGCACTTGTCCATCTGGTCAAGAATCCCCCACAGGGACACACTGCTCCCTCATCCATGGGGCATAAAGCAACAAAACTCCAGAGGAAAATCTTCCCCTGTGGACATTGTGGCTCCTTGGGCAAGTTCCAGGTCAAACAGTCAAGGCAGTGGCCTGAAATGTTTCCCAGCTGGCCCACAACACATCTCTGATGGAGCCACAGGACAGAGAAAGCAGAAGCCTTCACTAATGCCCTGGATTGTCAAACTGGAATCACATCCATGGATAGCCCTCAAGAACAACTTCTCAGGGGATTTTTCACTTCTTGGATGTCCAAGATGTCTGAATGTCTTCCTGGTGCCTCAGGCCCTGGGTAAACAGGGCTTATCAGAGATTCTGACAGGACCAACATCCCTCCCCTGACTGGGCTCCTCTGTTTGCCCAATTAGATCCCAGTGGTGTCTGGGGACAAACACCCACTCCCCATATCCCTGGGGATGGGCACATCCTGCTCTGGGCCACTGCTGGCCTTGGATCAGGGCATTGCAGAGACCCTGTGTGGGGACAAGGACCTTGGGGAGCTGCAGCCAAGTCCCAGTGAGGGACAGAGCTGGAATGGGAGCCTGGTTGGGATGGGGTCCCTGGCACTCCCCGTGTGTGGCAGCTGTGCAGAGCAGGACCCAGGTGCTCTGGGTGGGACAGGCTCAGCCCCAGGGCAGGGGACATTCCTGTCTGGACTCTGCTCAGGGGCTGGAAATGGGACTGGTTTGGGGCATGCAGGAAAAGGGAAATGGAGTGGTCTGGCTGTGGGAACAAGCACACCTGAGGCATTGCCCAAGCCTCAGCCTTGTCTTCAGGTGATCAGCATTGCCCAGTGTTCCCAGGGTCTCCAGTGACTGCAGATCCCAATCACCCGCCAACCCTTGACTTAAAGTTTTCCCACATTCCTGTTTTCCCCAATTCCTGATGTCCCAGGAAGAGGAGTCAGTGCCCACTGCTGTTTCTTCAAAGTGCCAGAGCGGGAATAGGGGCAATTCTGCTCGGATCCAACAGGTTTGGGATGGGGTCAGCTCTGGGCTGTCCCACGGGGAAAGCTCTGGGAGAAAACAGGCAGCGGGGGAATCACAGCCATGGACAGGCTCAGGAACCACTTCTCAGGGGATTTTCACTTCTTGGATGCCCAAGATGTCTGAATGTCTTCCTGGTGCTTCAGGTCCTGGGTAAACAGGGCTTATCAGAGATTCTGACAGGACCAACATCCCTCCCCTGACTGGGCACCTCTGTTTGTCCAATTAGATCCCAATGGCTGCTCTAGGAGAAGTGCCAACTTCCTCATGTCCCCTAGGATGGGCAAATCCTGCTCAAAGGCCAGGGAATTGCAGAGACCCTGTGTGGGGACAAGGGCCTTGGGGAGCTGTGGGCAAGTCCCAGGCAGGGACAGAGCTGGAGTGGGAGCTTTGTTGGGGATGGGGTCGCTGGCACCCCCCATGAGTGGCAGCTGTGCAGAGCAGGACCAAGGAGCTCTGGGAGGGTTTATTGGCTGCAGGTGTGACAGGATGAGGGTCAGACCCAGGGCAGGGGATATTCCCACCTGGACTCCACCCTGGGGCTGAAGATGGGACCAGTTTGGGTCATGCAGGTAAAGGGAAATAATGGGGTGGTGTGGATGTGGGAAGTGCCACACCTGAGCAATTCCCCAAGCTTCAGCCTTGTCTTGAGGTGATCATTTCCCATTTCTCTCCAGTGTCTCCAGTGCCTGGAGATCCAAATCACCTGGCTATTTCCCAGGTTCAGGACACCTCTGTCCTCTCATATCCCAATTTTCCAATATTCCGGAGTCTCGTTGTCCCCAGAAGAGGGGGTCAGTCCATCTCCTGTTTCCCCGTGGGGCAGGAGGATGAACAGTGGCAATTCTGCTCAGACCCACTGGGTGAGTGGCTGGGGTCAGCTCTGGGGTGTCTGGAAGGAAAAACCCTTGGAGAGGAGGGGTACCGGGAGATGGGGGGTGTGGGGCTGGGGGCTGTTGGAGGATGGATTGTGTTGGAGTGGGGGTGTCCCCACAGGGTCCCCAGCTGCCTTTGGATCCCTGCCTGCCCCCCTCGGCCCCCCGGGTGCCCGGTCCCCTCCAGGGGCAGCTGCCCCGTGCAGGAAGCTGCAGGGATGCGGGGAGCGGGGCTGGATCCGTGCCACAGCCGGGATGGACTCTGTGCCAGGGCTGGGCTTGTGGCCAGGGCTGGGGGCTGTGCCAAGCCGGGCTTTGGCCTGGGGGCTGTCAGGGAGGGCGCAGGGAGGAGTCCCGGCAGGGATAAAGGTGCTCCTGCCCTGCTGCAGCCTCAGCCAGCGCTGCCCAGTGCGAGAGGAAGATGAAGGTGGCTGTGCTCAGCGTGGCCCTGCTCTTCTCCATCCTGCTGTGCCCCCCGGCACAGGCCAAGGTGAGGCACCAGACAAACGCTGTCCCCACACCCTGCCCTTTGTCCCCTCCCGTCCCACCCTTTGGGTTCCTTGAGGAATTCCGTCCCTGCTCCCTCCTCTGTGTCCTCTCCAGGGTCCTCAAACGCCTCCCATTGACCATTCCCGAAGCCTTTTCTTCCATGTCCCCCCCCCCGCAATAATTTCCTTTTCTCCCTGGCTACTGCAGCGGGGTCCCCTTCAAAAATGCCCTGACTCATGCCCCCTTCCCAAATCCTCTCTCGGTCCTGTCGCTTTTGTCCCCACCCATCCTCGTTCTTCTGTCCCCACCCAGCCCCTCCCTTGCATTCCCATGTCCCTACCCTGCAATTCCTTTCTCCTCCCCTGTACCTCACACCGAGCCCCTTCCCCAGACCCAGCCCAGTCCCTTGGGCCCTCCATTGACCCCAGTTCAGTGTCTTTGGCTCTCCCTCCACCTCAAACAGATCTCCTTGGAGGCCCTGAATTCCCACCCCATCACCTCCACCCTGCTCCCTGTCCCCCCACAGCCCCACTGGATCTAATCCAGGTTAAAGTTTTGTTCTTGTTTCCCAGGCGCTCCTGGAAGGAACCCAAGATGATCTGCGGGAGGTGAGTGGGGTGCTGGGATTGGAGGGCATTCCCTCTGGGAATTTGGGGACAGTTGTTTCCCCCCATCCTTTGCTGGCACCGGGGCCATCCCAGTGCCCAGCGAGGTCTCCTGGTCTCTTTGCAGATTGATGTAGAAGATGTCGCGATCCTGGAGACGCCTCTGGTGGGTACCACGAGTTCTGGCAGTGTCAGACCCTCCCCTTGCATGGCCACCACACCCCAGACCATCCCAGTTTGTCCCAGCACAGCCCAGTGAACCCATACTGACATCCCAGACAACTCCCCTGCTCCACAGATCCCCCCCAGAGCGCCCCTTTCCCAGGCCCCCATTGCATTCCCATCCCTGTTCCCCCAGCACCCCCCTGGGTGACCCAGGACGCAGCCCCTGCCCCAGCTGTGCCTCTTGGCAGGACCCAAGGGCTTCTGGGCAGGAGCGCAGCAGCTCCTGCCCCCCATTTCCCCCCACAGGCCCCTTCCCCAAGGACCCCTGTTCTTTCCCCACCTCCCAGTGCAGCCCAGTGCCCCCAGTGTGTCTCTAATGCTGTGTTTGTCCCCAGCCCCCTCTTGTTGAGAAGCTGGAGGCTCTTCTGCGGCAGAAGCGCCTGGCTGCCTCTCTGGGTGTCTAGGTGAGCCGTGCCTGCAGGGAGAGGGGTGGGGACAGGGCCCCTCTCATTTCCCAGTGGGCACCAGAGGTCACCTTCTGGGTTTGGATTTTTAGGACTGCAAGCTGTGGGGACACCGGTGTCCTGATCCCCTCTGGTGGCATGAGGAGATGATCATCCCTGGAGGAACCCCTTGAACCCTTTGAGCCCAGGGCCATTTCCCCTGAATAATCAATAAACCCTTTGAGCAAAGCTTTGCTCTGTGTCCGTGTGTATTTTACAAACAAAAACCGCCCAAATCTCCAAGAGGTTTCCCCCAGAGGTGTTGTCTTGTCCATGTGTCCATCTGCACATCCTGTCACTCTGTCACTGTCACCTCCCCACATCTCTGACCCTGCTGGCACCTCCCAGATTGGCACTGAACTCCTCCCTCCCACTCCCCACCATCAGGAATGACCATGGGAGGGAGCTCAGACCAGGAGCACCCAGGCCAGGCATGGATAAGGAGCACCTGGCAGAGGCAGGGAGAATCCCCCATTCCAGGGGGTTGTGGGGTGCAAGGGGGGCACCTGTGTCCCCTCCCAGCCCCAGGGCTACAAACCAGGGAGGAGATGCCTCTGCTGCCTCAGCTCAATCACTTCCCTCTGGCCAAGTCTCCAGCTGCAGCACAACCTCTAGAGGAGACTTTCCACAAGGAAGACACAAGGAAGGAATTGTTTCTTCCCTCTCCCTCATCCCTCCCCCTCGTGCTGATTTTCTTGTCATCTCTTATCAAAACCAACAGAAAAGCGTCTGCAATGAGGTATTTCTGAGGGTGAGTTCCTAAATCAGGCCAAAGGAAGGATTTCAGCCAGGGCAAAAGTGAGAAACGTGGGATTTGGTCAGGTAGTTTAGAACATGAGAATTTCTAAACACTGGAAATCCAGAGGCTACTAAAGCAGAGTTTGCAGTTGGAATGGTCCATTATCCATTATCCTCCCTCTTTCCACTGCTCATTTGTCACATCCCAACTCCCGAGGAGCAGATTATGGAAAGCAGACCTGCAGGGAGTGGTGGAGGCTTAAACCCAGAGAGAGAGTGAAACCCGGAGAGAAAATAATTCCAGTTGTTTTCTTGATCATAACTGTTGGAACCCTGGACACTGAGAGTTTTAGACTTTCTGTGCTGACAGACACTGACCCACAAGAAAATACAGTTTTTGACCTGAGGCTGTGGAGAAGGCTTCCAAAATTGAATGATAAAACTGGGATCACTGGTGTGAAGTTTAAATAAAAGTGTGTAATATCAGATGGTGGAAATTTTGGAATCTAGGGTTTTAGAATATAGTAATATGTAGAAGGCAAGAGGGAGGTTTCTTTCTTTTTCACCTTCTTCTTCATGGGTCTAGGTGGGATCTTGTTTAATTGGATAGGCAATTCCTCGTTGCAGGTCACAGGTGATTGGTTATTGGTTTAAAAGTAAAAATAATTTTGGTGTTCATTCTTAATTGGACAGTTAGGCCTTAAAAGGCCTTGTAAAGACAGAGATACATCACCATTTTTAGCTTGTTAGCTAGACGTGCTGTAGAATTCACTGTAATTTAGATAAAAATTAATAAACATCTGAGTCTGAACACAACATACCGTCTCTTGAGCTTTTAATTCTAACTCTGGCAGAGGAAGAAAAAGAAGACAAAATGCAATATTAACAACCAGAAATAGCTCTGTACTCCATATGCAATATTCAGATGATGAGGCATATTGCTCGTTTTTAATGCCAAATGTCAGTACTTTGCAAATTGTTCCTGGATTAAAAAAAACCACAGGCCAATAACTGACCCAGTTTGGCTCCTGTATCAGAAATCATTAAACCAAGATGTGTTCCCCTGCAGCTGAGAAGGCCGTTGGATTCCTTTTGTTCTGCTTTTGTCCTGAGTTCGTGACTTCAGATGAACTGGAAGGGTCCTGGCACCACAGAATGTGGCTGCAGTGACAAGACTCAACCCCCCAAGTCACCATTAAATGCACTCGATCCACAGCTCCCATGGCCCAGCAGCAATTCCTGCCTCTGCCCCCTGCTCTGGGTCAGCCTGACGGGCTCGGCTCTGGTGTGCAGGGCTGGCTCCTGCAGGACACAGCGCTCGGAGCCGCTCTGTGTCCCGCAGCTTCGGCATCTCCGGCGCCGCTCCATTCCCGCTCCGCCGCCGTTCCCTTCGGCATCTCCAGCACTGCTCCCAGAACAGCTGCCAGGCCTGTTCCACTCTTTATCCACCCATTTGCCATTGATGCTCCACTGAATCACGGAATCACAGAATTGGGGTTGGAAAAGACCTTTGAGATCATCCAGTCCAACCAATGACCCAACACCACCTTGTCACCAGCCCATGGCACTGAGTGCCACATCCAGTCTTTCCTTAAACACCTCCAGGGATGGTGACTGTTGGATCCCAGAAACCTGGGAGTTTTGAACTTTCTGTGCTTTCTGATACTGACCCTCAGGAGAACACTGCTTTTGACTTGAGGCCTTGGAGAAGGCTTCCAAATATGAATAATAGAATTGGAGTCACGGGTTTCTTATTGGAATTAAAGTGTGTGATTTCACAGGGTGAAGGGTTTGGAATTTGGGGTTTTTAGAATATAGTAAGAAGTATGAAACAAGATGGAAGGTTTTAAGTGTTGTCTCTTTCTGTCTTCTTCATCCTTCTTCTTCATGGTTTCAGGTAGTAGTTTCTGGTTGGACAGTTATTGCTGCACAGTGGGTCACAGGAGTTTGGTTATTGAGTGAAAAGTATAAATAATATAGGTGTTAGTTCTTTATTGAACTTTTTAACTTTAAAAAACCTTGTAACTAGCTCAATACGCCTCCGTTTTGTTCACTTTTAGCTGGTGGCTAGACATGTTGCAAAATTCTCTGTACTTTAAATAAGATTTATTAAACAACCAAGCCCAAACTCGAGAAAATTCACCTCCTTCATGTTTTTAATCCTGACTCTGAGTAAAAACAAGAGAAAATGAAGACATGGCACTAATTAGGTGGTGCAGTTACCCCATTTACAAGTGAATCCAACACTTCCCTGGGCAGCCCATTCCAATGCCCAATCACTCTGTGAATAAATTTTTTCTAATGTTCAGGATAAACCTTCCTTTGGTGCAGTTAAGGCTGTGTCCTCTTGTCCTGTCCCTGTTCCCTACGAGAAGAGCTCAACCCCCACCTGGCTGCACCCTCCTGTCAGGGAGTTGTAGAGAGTGATGAGGTCTCCCCTGAGCCTCCTCTTCCCCAGGATAAACATTCCCAGCTCCCTCAGCTGCTCCTCACAGGACTTGTGTTCCACAGCTTCTCCCCTGTTGTTCCACAGCCACTGCTCCTGTTCCAGTGCAGCTGCAACCCCTCCAGTGGTGCTGCTCCCACTCCAGTGCTGCTCGTCTGTGACAATGAGGGGACAGGTGGAACTGTGGGGCCATTGTGTCACTGAGATACACATGACACTTTGGGGCTATTGTGACATTGAGGGATCATATGGAGCCCTGAGGCCATTGTCTCACTGAGGGGACACATGGAACACTGGGGCCATTGTGTCACTGAGGGGAAACATGGAACCATGATGCCATTGTGACACTGGTGGGCACATGAAAGCCTGGGGCCATTGTGTCACTGAGGAGAAACATGGAATCCTGAGGCCAGTGTCATGCTGAGGAAACAAATGGAGCCCTGAGGCCATTGTGACAGGAAGGGACACATGGAACCATTGGGCCATTGTGACATGGCAGGGTCTCTTGGAACCGTGGGACCATGGAGATAGTGAAGGGACACATGGAACCCTGGGCCATTGTGACACTAATGGGACATGTGGAACTTTGGGGATATTGCAACTTTGAGGGGACACATGGAACTGTGGGGCCCTTGTGACATTCAGGGTACACATGGAACTGTGAGACATTGTGACACCTCAGGGCCTCTTGAAACTGTGGGACCATTGTGACACTGAGAGGTCACATGGCACGCTGGGGCCATTGTGACACTACAGGGCCTCCTGGAACAGAATGGACATTGTGACATTGAGGGGACACGTGGGACTGTGGGGACATTGTGACACTCAGGGGTCACATGGAACCGTGGGGCCATGGTGACACTCCAGTGTCTTGTGGAATCCAGAGGTCCCTGTGATTCTGTGGGGCCTCAAGGAACCAAGGATCCATTGTGATCCCAGAAGGCCTTGTCGTTCTCCACGACTTCATGGAACTGAGGGGACACTGGGACACTGTGGGGTCTCTTGAATCCAAGAATCCATTGTGAGACTTTTGAGATTTGGGGAAAGAAAGTAACTCTGTGACACTTGGGCATCTTGTGGAATCCAGAGGCCCCTATGGTTCTGCGGGGATTTTTGGAACCAAGGGGCCATTGTGATGCCTCAGGGCCTTATGGTGTCCACAGATCATTATGACATTGTGGGGTCTCCTGGAACGAAGGATCCATTTTGACTTTACAGGGCCTCATGGAGCCAAGGGTGACAACATGAGACCTCACAACAGAAAGGAGGGACCCTCTGTGCTGGTTTTGCACATTTGATATTTTGTGAGAAGGGAAGAAGTCACCCCTGGAAATTATTTTTTTTTACAAGAGCTGCTAAGAGCTTCCTCCATGTCTGACAAAATCTAATCAGTGATTAGTTTTGAGAACTGACAACCTGTTAAACCACTGAAAAAGCTGTGCAGCCAGAGTGGCCACACTGTCCTGGCTGGGCCCCTTGAAAATCCTGGCACAGCCCCCCAGAATTCTCCACTGTAAACAGCTCTGGCCACCACCCAGCAGGGATCATATGATTATCTGCAGGCCTTGGAACAAGATATTATCTCTTTCACTGTACAGATGAGACTTGCAGACCTTCAATTCTCTCTCGAGTGAGACAACAGGACAGAGTGAAGACACGTAGAGGAACAACATGTGGACCCCAAGGTTAGAGAAGTAGAATTTAGGTCCCAGATGGGAGGGATTGAGGAGATGCCTGACTCTTGGGCTGAAATCCTCTTCTAAGTCTATGGGAAAGTTACGTCAGACTCCATTTCCCTGTAACTTTTTGAAAAGCACGTGGAGGATGAAGTGTTCAAATTGTAGGCATGAGCAAAAGCATCCATGCTGAACAAGCAGATATTGAAGTAGCTTGAACAGAGAGAGATGAGAGTAATGAAGACCCTTTACCCCAGGGAAGAAGAAGAGAACCTCTGTTCCCAGAGATGAAGATGATCTCAGAGACAGATGAAGAGAACCTTTGCTTCTGAGCAGCTCATCCTTAAAAGTGTACCCCATTAGCCAAAGATTGAGCCCTCAAAAACAATTGTGGGGAAAGCTGTAGGTCGAGGGGAAGGACTTTTACAAAGTGATGAGATTTCCATTCTCCTGGGCAGCTGATGCACTGTGACTTTGAAGCCACGAGAGAATTGTCTCTTGTGGAGAAGTCTCCATAGCATGACAAAAGAGACTCCTCTCCCTAAGTGAACTGGAAAAAGACCATTTTAGAGATGGTAAACTGGCTGAATTGTTCCTGCACATTGCCAGTGGGAAAGAAAAGAAGGTGTGGAGGGAGGAGAAGTGTTCTGAAGGTTTTATTCTGATTCTTATAATTCTTTTAGTTCTGTTAATAAAGTTCTTTCTTTTATACCCTTTAAAGTTTGAGCCTGCTTTGCCTTCCTCCTAATCCTATCTCACAGCAGGAAATGAGTAAATAATTCTAGTGGAAGATTTGGCCAGCACTAAACCTGTAGTAGCTAACAGCTGGCCTGGAGGCCTTCCAGTTATAACTAATCCCAATTGTAATTTTATAATGTAAATAATTTTATAACTACCGTAATGATATAACTTGAGCAGTCTGGGCTGTTGGGGAGCAGGTCTAGGCCATCTGGGACACGGGCAGCCATTGGCCAGTTAGCCAGGTGGCAACTAATTTAGCCAAGCAGAGCTAACCGTGCAGACTTCAAAGGCTATATAGGGAGAACAGCCCTCAATAAAAGTTGGTTTTTGTTGCACGAACACAGAGTTTTTTGTCATCGCTTCTGTCTCAACTGCAATGAGTGGTGACCCCGATGTGATAGGCAATAGCCCGGCTGTGGGGATAGTGGTGGAGATGGAACCCCAGTGGGGGAAGGTGACTGGGAAGAGCTGCCAGCAGTCGAGAGCTGTGGAGGTCCAGACCTTGTAAATAGAAGAACCTGCTGGGGACCCTTGTAAATAGAAGATTCTTACAAAAAGAAGAAGCAGATGGAGATACAGGAATGTGATTTTCCAGAGAAGAAATAGAAGGGGCTCAGAGCCATAGACTGGACACAGCTGCCAGAGCTGCAGCAGAGACACCATGGGCAATGCCCACCAGGGAAGTGGCCGGTCAAATTTGGATGTTTCTGCCACTCCTTCCCAGTCAGGCTCTCCTCAGCCTCCAGCAGAGACAATTCCTGAGATCCTCCCATCACCCTGGCAATGGACACAGGATCTGTCCCCACATGTCCCAATGGCATTAGGGTACACTGTGAACCAGGATCAACACTCTGTATTTCTGTGGCTCTGACGTGCCAGGACATTGGATCCACACCATCCAAAAGATGGTGGGCAGGGCCCCTCTAGCCCTGGTTATTATTTCTTTCCTTATGATACATGCTGGAGGTTCCTTCAGGGGGATCTGACAGATCATCCTCCCTTCTGTAGTACCTGGCACCTCAGTCATGGGAGGCTGAGGCTACCTTCACTTTATCAGAGCTCCCTCGCTTTGTGTTTCCCTCCCTGAGCTGACAAACCCGTGCTGCCAGGACAGAAGTGGGTCTCCCATCCCACCTTCTCATGTCTTCCCCATGGCCACGCAGAAAGAACCACAGGTCAGCTCATGGGGTACCCTCTCTCTAGCTGGGG
This sequence comes from Sturnus vulgaris, assembly GCF_052056855.1. Classification (NCBI taxonomy): domain Eukaryota; kingdom Metazoa; phylum Chordata; class Aves; order Passeriformes; family Sturnidae; genus Sturnus; species Sturnus vulgaris. The sequence goes on from NW_028276170.1 coordinate 16,555,307, forward strand.
CATATTGGGCTCTGACTTTGGGGCCTGTGACTCGCACTGGTGCTGCAATGATCTTCCTCATCTCCTCCCTTATCTCCTCTTTAAAATCCTCTTTGAGTTCCTTAATCACAGCAGAGACAAGAGCCTGCATTGGGCCATTGATCATATTCTCATAATTTCTAAGCTTGTTGGCAACAGAACCCACTGTCTCTCAGTTGTTATCAGCATTAATTGTTGCAATAAAGGTGGTGTATTGAGATGGCCCCAGGTTTGCCAGATTCCACAACATCTGCCCTGTGCACCTGACCTTGTCAGGGTCATTGTCATGCTGTCCATCCCTCCCAAAGAGCACCTCCAGTACTGCCACTTCTCTCAGCTCTTGGATCCCTTCCTCAAGAGTCTTCCAAGGCATTCTATGGTGGTTCTCCTGCATTCTCTCTCTGTGGACAAACTTCTCTCTCACACTCATTAAAAGTCACTCCCAGAGGGAAAGGAGGCCTGGCTCCCTTACAAATACCTGGTCCACACCTGAGTCCTGGGTCAAGGATCCCAAATTCCTTGCCTCAGTACCATCCAGTTGGACGCCTGTACCCATAAGGTCCCAGACCCAAAGTAACCAAGTTTTAAAAGCCTCACGGCCCCATCATACAATGTATTTTTACAGATTACAGAGACTTTCATATGACTGGGACTCAGTGTTCTCAACCTCTGTCTCCCCTCTGGTTGTGAGGGTCCTCCTTTCTTATCTTTATCATCTATGTGCTTTGTTCTCATCTTAGATTTCTTTGTTTCCACAGGGGTGACTATTGCTGGCTCAAGTGCTCTTGCAGTACATTTGGAACCTGGACAGATGTCTGTGAGTCCCACTGCTGCACCATCAGACTCTCCCTCTTAAAGCCAGGGGGAGGGTTTCTCACCAGCTGGGGAAAGGTACTCCTTCAGCATCTGGCTCATCTCATACATCTCATTCACTGTAACCCCTACCCACTCTGGGTGGTTTCTTTCTCAAGTGGGCTATGGGGCAAGGTCAGGCTCTGAGGCAGGGTTAGGCTTTGGGGTAACATCCCTAGTCTCTGGAACAGGGTCAGGCTCTGCAGCAGCATCCCAATTTCCTGGGGTTGTTATCCAAGTCAATGTTCCCTTGTCTCTGAATGTTAAACAGAACAGGCAGATTAGCAACACCAGCCACTCTATGATATCATTAGAATTTAGAGTGGATTTGAGCTCCTTGAAAACAGGTGGGGTGGACCTAAACAACTGGGTGACGGGTTGGGAGAAAATTTCCCCTGCTGTCACTTCCTCACAGTAAGTACCATTATTGTAGTAACCCCCAAAACACACAGTTAGAGTGCAATAGCTCTGAATCCATGTACTTAGCTTCCAGAGAGAGTTAAAAATCCATGAATTCCTCACCTTATCAACCCACAAAATGAACTCTGTAATAGTCACAGTACCCTTGGTGATAGCACCCGTCTTGAGATAAGGGGGTGCAAGTGGGACAGATGTAGCAGTGACCACGTGCAGCCTGAGCCAGGGTAAGCTGGACAACATGGTGCCACCTAAAACACAAAATCAGGTCACTCAAGAACTGTTATTGCTTTTCCAGCCTTTCCACTCAATGCCCAGAGGTGGCACCATGGGTGCCAAAATCACTCCTGGTTTGAATAAAAGACAGATGTGTGCTAGGGAAAGCAGGGCCTTCCCTTGAAATGGAGGAAGTAAATCCCTCCCTCTGAATGAGTACAATTTTGAAATTAAGGGGCTCTCAGGCCAAGATATGAGGATAGGAACGACAGTTCTTTACTAGTATATCTAAGAAGGCAAACAGAATAACAACTCTGGAATTAACAAGAAGCAGAACAGGAACCCAGTTCCAGTCCTTCTGGGCCTCAGGCTCTTTTCCCCTGTGCTGCAGTCACCGTCACCGCTGGCAGTGAGCGCTGGCAGATTCCCGGTGGACGGGGCAGATGTGACGATCCCGGCACCTGCAGGGGCTGGGGGTGATGGCAGCTGTGTCCCAGATGGGAAGGGACGGAGGAGAGGCAGGATGCTGGGAAAACAGCAAGCTGAAGCAGGAGGGCGTCCAAGCAGGGCTGCGGGGTCCAAAACAGAGAGGCAGCTCCCGGCGTTGGGATGGTGGGGGGGTAGCAATGACCTTTCTGCTCCGAGAGCCAAAAGCGAGCGAGAGCCAGCAACTGCCCCCACCCTCCTTTACCCGCTTCCAATCTCACCGTGTTCCCCCTTTCCCTCCCCCCACCCTCCGAGAGAAACTCCCAAAAAACCAGGGAGGCTCTCCCTGGTGCTGGGACCCAACCATCAGTGCTTCTTAGCATGTCAATGGGAAAAAAATTCCACAGGCAGAGAGTAAAGGAAAAACCAAACCCCAACAGAGGCTTATCCAGTTCTTCACTGATTTGAGGTTTATCAGCTGTTGCAGACACTGGGATGATGGTACAATGTTTTAATGTTTGGTAATCATCTAATTTCACAAGTGTTTTTAATTATATCTCTTATCGGAAATGTTTTGGATTGTTGTATCAGAATTATTCCCAATTACTGTAAGTTTTGCTTTTACTACATGTATTGTTTTGTTTTGAACTTCCCTTCATGTTCATGGCAAGAGTCATGCATGCTGTTTTTAAAACAAGGAAGGGGGAATTAGCTCCTAAATATTTATATATTTATAAATTTTTTTTGCAATATTTATACCAAAAAAAGGTAAAATATTTTTATGTAAGGCTCTTCAATTGAAGGTACAATGACAAAGTCTAATTAATTCATTAACTTAAGGAGAAGGTATGCATGTGTTTTTATCATCAACAAGTTCAAAGTAGTCACCTGTTTACTCAGCCAAATATCAATTGCCTCCAAGAAAATGCAGCCCAGTGAGAAGAAAAAGAACCTAATCACCATGCAGCCTTCATGGCCATAACAAAACCAGAAGTAGGACTGCCAAGACATGGCTGTGTCTGGAAATTTACAGGCAAATTGCCAACAAAAGCCCTGTGTCATCATCATTCCTACTAACCTTCTTCAGTTATTCCCTGTTCCAGGATCCAAGAGCACATTCAGTGATGTCAAAAATCAACATTTCCAGCTAATGGACTATTTGGACTTGAAAACAATGGTCATTTATTCCCATTTGCCTAGGAGACATTGGACATTATTCTTTTTTTTTCTCATGTTGTGAAACCCTGTGTCAATGACATGATAGAATTTGCTAAGTTTTGTTGATTGTAATCGGTCTTTTGTGTATCTTACCCATATCTAAGAGATAACCAGTGATAACCTTAATGAGATAACACCCTCACAAGAGAGAGCTATTTTATCATCAGAACATATGAGCCTTCTTTGAATTAAAAAAAAGGATGAGATGTTGCAGTCAGGTATTATAAATTCTAAAAGAAAGGCTTCATAAAATCAGGTCTTGCTCTCTGCTAATTAATAGCTAGCCTGTCACTTCTTCTATGTGCAGCTAAGTTACTTGCTTGTTCCCATGTGAAAACAATCTTAAGCTTGAAAACAATTAACACAACAAGCTATTCTGGTAAGAGAACCATTTGCACCTGCAAGAAATAAGAAATCTGTCGTGCTGGGGACAAGGACGTTCATTCCCTTCCAGGAGCCCAATGCCCGGCTGGGGCTCCAGGGCAGGGGGTCCTTGAGCAGCTGCCCCAGAACCTCCGCCAGGGTCTCCCAGCGCAGCCGGAGCCGCTCGGCCTGGGGTCCCCAAAGGCCTCAGCGAGCCCCAAGTCCCTGCCAGGAACCCTCAACTCCCTCCAAGCCAGCATCCCCCACAGCCCCTGCAAGTTCCCCCCATGGCACCGGCCGTGGCCGTGTCCCCACATGTCACTGGCCATGTCCCACCATGTCCTCACCCATGGCTGTGTCCCCACCATGTTTCCATCCCTGTCACTGTCCCCCACATCTCCATCCATGCCTGTGTCCCCCCATGTCCCCACGAATGGCCACATCCCCCTCCATGTCCATGTGTCCCCATGTCACTCTTCATGTCTGTGTCCCACCATGTCATTGTCCCTCCATGTCCCCACCCATGTCTCAGTTCAGTGTCTTTATTTTTACCCCAGGGTTGGATGTTTTAAAGGGATGAAGAGAAATGAAAAGCAAATCAAGGCCAAAATAAAACTATTTCCATGTCTGTGTGAGCTGAGGATTCACGTGCTTGGGAGAGAGGGAAGAACATTTTTGGAGGAGTTTCCACCCCACTGTCTCCAAAATCTTGGTCTTTGCTCCAGTCCATCACCATTTGGCTGCAGAAGACACCCCTGGGCAATAGGAAATCAAAATCCTGGAATCACTGAGGTTTGATGTAGTGGTTTTGGTTTATTCATGTGAAACTTTTTTTGTGGTGAGAGACGATTAAGAAGTAGACAAAAAACAGGTTTAACTTTAAATGGTAGAAAGAGAAATTTTATTGCTAGAAACCATAAGAAATATAAAGTTAGAATAAAACTTTAGACTACTTTTTTTTCTTCCACACTTTTTTTTTTTTTATACTGGAAACATAGAAAAACAAATCAGGTATTCCATCTTTAAAATAGTTTTTCACTAATTTACTTGAAAGAGGAGACTATTTTTTAGTCTATGGAGATTTCATCACAACAAACATTTTTCTTGTGGTTTGGATGTTACAGTGATTAAGAGAATGGAAATCTGATTACTATCTAAAAACCCTTTATTCAGACTAACAGTTTTTCTCACAACTTTTATTAAGGACTATTAATTTATGAGGCACACTTTAAGGATTATAATAGTTTTAAGAAAAGCTTACTTTATTTTTGAGTACAGTGGTTTTTTGCTTTTCTTTTTTTTCTGGGGAACATCAGAGGGATCTTGATTATTTAAACTTACGAGATTACAGCAATTTTAACGTGTGTTTAATATTACTGCATTGGTTTATATTTACAGTTAGAACAGTAATATTCACTTCGTAATATTTTTATATGTTATAGAGGAAACAAGAGGTTTTTCGCCATATTTTTAAAAAGGCAGTTCTTTTGGATTTGACATTTCTTTTTGTTTGATTTTGATGTTTTTATATTGTTTCTGTGTGTATTACTTGTATTACTTTTTTATTTATATTTAGGAGAGAGAGAATAAAGTATCTGTAAAGATTTATTCTGGGCATTGAAAGAGTTAATACCTTGCCCGGGCAGAAGAGGGTTTTTTGATTTTTCCCAGGTTGGGCAGTCGGAGTTATTTACAATAAAGAGTCTTTCAAGGCCACGCTGGGGCCTGGGTGAGGACTGTAGGGTTTAGTCAGAGGAGCCGTGATGAGTTTCTGGTTTCATGGCTGTTCTCCAGCGCCTGCTGCACTCAATTCCAGCCACGGGCCGGGGGTTCTTCCTCCACCCTGCCCAGCAGGGCACCACCAGAAGAGAGGATTGAACACAGAAGAGCCAAATCCGCCCGCGCAGCCCCCGCCGAGCCCGAGCGGCGGCCGCCGGGGCCCTGCTCCCGAGAGCGCTGCGAGGAGATGGTGGCGCTGGAGCGGGCCGAGGAGCGCATGGCCGAGCTGCAGCAGGAGAAGGGCAGCCTGCGGCAGCTGCTGGAGGACGTGCGGGCCGCCCTGCAGAGCAGCGATGCGCGGTGCCCGGCGCTGCGGCTGAGTCCGGGCCGGCTTCTGCACCGCGCTCCCGGCGGCGGCTCGGGTGGCCCCAAGCGCTTCAGGAGAGATGATGCTCTCGGAAAGTCAGTGTTTAGAACCCCTCCACCTCCGGACTGACACCGAAGTTGCTCGTTCATCCTCGGCATTAACTTTCCAGTAAAGTTTAGTTACAAGGGAGGCTTTTAGGAGAAATGTATGGCATCGGTGTGCCATTAAATATGTTTGTGATGAGCACTGTTCAAAGTGTAGGGGAGTTCAGCTTAACAAACCCACGTGTACAATGCTGCTGCTGCTTCTCCTGTACGTGTAGCCAGGATGTGCTGATAGCAGATGCTGGGTATGCACTGCTGCAGGGTTTTTCCAGAAGTAAGAAAGAACTTTGGGATTCTTCCCTGCACAAGCACATGCAGTGCCTCAGTCATAAGTGCCTCAGAAATAGCAGAAGTGTGTCTTCTTCAGAGTGTGGTCATAAGGGTTCAGAGTTGGAGCCAGTTCTGCGGGCAGGCTGATGAATAGTCTGGGGCTCCTCTGCAGAGCCCCATTCATTCTGGGGCTGCTTTCTGCTGGTCCTGCTGGACTGGCTCGAGTGAAACACACACCCAATTAACAGCAGTTAAATTACTCTGGCATGAAACAGTGGGGAACAGGCAGAGCAGTGAAGGGCAGCATGGACCAGTTGTTCTGGCAGGTCTGACGAGGTCTGGTTTGATACAGCACTCACAGAACTCTGCTCCACCTGTGACACTTCCACTTGCAGTAGATGACTGTTCCTCTTCACTATATCCAGCAAGGCAGGTCAAAGACACTTTTACCATTTTCATCTTCAAAAGGGAGAAGAAATCAGCAGCAAACATGAAGTAACCAGTCAGAGCTCCTGGGCAGAAACAAAAGAACAAAGAGTGATGGAAAAAAACAGGTGGAGCAGGGATCCTTATCTGTGTGGGAGATATCCTCTGCTAATGGGCCATCTGTTAAAACCAGGTGGGGCAGTGTTCTTTATCTTTTCCACAACCCATCCTTCCTCCAGGAAGATATCTTCTGTTAATGGGCCATTGAGTGCCACTGCATGACTGATAAAATTCCATCATCCCATTGGGAGATGCTCCAGCCAGGGGGAGGAGCCAAGCCTTTCCTACCTAGATAAAATCTGAGATTTGGAACACCAAGGCAGCCCTTACCCACTGGTTTCCAGAGGACAAGAGCTACCAGACCTTTCTACAGCATCACTACTACAACAAGACCACTTCATCGGGACTGCTACCACCGCCCTAACTAGCGGGGAGTCAGGTTGTATTCTGATTCTGTCAATTGTTTTCTTTTCTACTGTTGCATGTATTTTAATTCTCTTCTCTTTTTTTCCTATAAAATTGCATTTCTTACTTGGAGTCTCTCACTGGTTTTGCTTTCAAACCAGCACAATTTTGGAGGGTATTTTGGCTGAATCTTGATATTTGGGGAGTTTTTGATCCGTGTGTTAAAGTTTGGGGGATTTTGGTTGGGAATCTTGTTGTTTGGGAGGTTATTAGAGACACAAGATGCTCAATGACTTCCAGAGATGGACTTGGGCAAGGAGGAACACCCAGTTTATGGAGTTGTCTTCTTCTTATTTCCCCCTAAACCAGGAATTTTCATTCCCCAGGTGTGCAGGGATGGAGGAGGCAGAAAAGCCCCGGAGATCTCTCGCGAGGAGGGGCTGCAAACCCAGCCCAGGGAGCTGTGAGGAGGAAAGACCCTCCCTGAGCCGGGAAGGCGGCCGGAGATCCAGGCAGAGCTCAGAGCTGGTGGAGAAGCCTCATGGAGGGGAGAAGCCCCACAAGTGCTTGGAATGTGGGAAGGGTTTCAGCTACAGCTCCAAACTGATCCTACACCAGAGGATCCACACTGGGGAAAAGCCCTACGAGTGTGGGGAATGTGGGAAGGGCTTCAGCAACAGCTCCAGCCTGATCCGGCACCAGGTGATCCACACTGGGGAACGGCCCTACAGCTGCTTGGAATGTGGGAAGAACTTCGCATGGAGCTCTGACCTGAGAAAACACCAGCGCATCCACACAGGAGAGAGGCCCTACGAATGTCCCAAGTGTGGGAAGAGGTTTCAGACCAGCTCCAATCTCCTCCTACATGAGCGGATTCACACAGAGGAGAGGCCCTTCCGCTGCCCCGACTGCCGGAAGACATTCAACCGCAACGACAACCTCATCAGGCACCAGCGCATCCACACTGGGGAGAGGCCCTACGAGTGTCCTGAGTGTGGGAAGAGCTTCTCACAGAGCTCTCACTTGACTCAGCACCAACGGAGTCACCACTAAGGGAAGCCCTGTGAGTGCCCCGAGTGTGGGAAGAGCTTCGTGCTCTGCTCCAGCTCCATCCCCCATGGGAGGATCGGTGTTGGATGATCTCCAGTGACCCCCGTTGGGCAGAGCCCTGGTGATCCGTGGTCCTGGTGACCCCACTGGGTGGGGGGAGGTTGTTGGAGAGATTTCTCTCTCTTTTCCTTCTTTTGTTATGATTTGATTGTTAATAAATTCCCTCGCTGTGCCCAGGCTGTGTCTGTGACACCCATTTTGCTGTTTGCTGTGTTTGCTCGTCCTATCTTAATCTGATCCTGGAGCTCCTGGTTAAACTTCCCTTGCAGCTGGAGAGGCAGGGTCAATGGCTTTGGTGGGTGCCTGGCATCGGGCCAATGTCACCCAGGCCATGGGCACCCCTGAGATCCCAGTGTGGGGATGCATTCCCCCACTCCTAGAGAAAGTGCCCACCCAGACTGAGGCCAGGATGAAACATGGTTATGACTGGAGCCCACTCTCTTGTGACCCTGCCAGCAGAAATCCAAAAGGAGACCTTTGAGCTCTCCTGGGCCACCGTGTGCTGTGACCAGCAGTCTCCCTCTGAGGGGCCTCTCAGAGCCAGCAAACCCTCGGCTTTGCTGTGCCTGGAGAATCACTGAAACACGACGTGTCCTGGGCCCATACCCTCACTGCTCAAGGCCCCATCCTTCGGCCAGTGGGAGATGCAAAAACATCTGAAGGGAGGATTTCACTGAGCTCTGGGGGGAATTGCCTGCACTGACTGTTCCTGTCTGTGTGTGTGCCCCTGCACATATGCTATAGCACATCTGGGAGAAATACAGCTTTCCTAGATGTGGAAGTACCTTGGATATCTAAGTTAGGCCTGTAAGCAAGGTTCAGTTATAGTTATGAACATACTTAAATGCTGTTAAATGCTAAGTGTTTTGCTAAGTTCTTAAATGTAAGTCATAAGTGTTGTTATTGTATTAAGTTGCTAAGTACAACTTGGAAGTTACAGCTGTAAGTTAGGTTAAATGCTGTTAAGTGTTATTGCTCTGTGGAATTGTTAATGTTAAGTTCTAAGTTAAGTTAGGTATAAGTTTGGTGTTGTTCGTCTGTTGAATTGCTAGGCCTAAGGTATAAGTTAAGTTACAAATTAAGGTAGAAGTTCAAATGTTTTTAGGCCGTGTTCCTTTTAATCCATGCATGCACCTAAACACAGCACACACCCACCCACACTCCCCTAGAGGGTTCCCAGTTAATTTCTGTTCTGATTGCATGGATTTTATTTGGTGTTGATCTTGCCTTGTTGTGCCTCACCTGTCCTGTAGGCAGTAGAATGAATTTTGCCAACAAACTTATTGTACTTTGTTGCTTAATATTAAATCTGACTTTTGCTCATGCATTTGTCACCGATTTTTAAGCGATCTGAAATGCTCTCATTCATGACAGCACCACAATGTCCCGCATCACCGAGGGCCCTGACACACGCCCGTGTCACAAAGGGCCACCCCCGGCACCCAAGAGCAGAGGGACAGCCTGGAAGCAGCCCGGAGCAGCCCCGGCCTCGTGGCCTTGTAGCCCCTGGCGTGGCCAGAGCCCTGGGAGGCTTTGGGGTCCCCACGTTGGTGTCCCAGGGGTTCCCCGTCTCCAGGCTCATCCCTTCTCCAGGCTCCCCTCACTCCCGGCTCTCGGGGTCCCCCCTCTCCAGGCCCCCATTTCAGGCTCCGGCACTCCCGGGGCTCTCCCCTTTTCGCTTTCCCCCCCTCAAGGCTGCTCCCCTCGCCCTGCCAGTCCCGGGCGATCGCCACGGGGCTCCGGGGACCTCCATCCCCCACCCACCGCCGGGGCTCTGTCTGCAGCCGCCACCCAGACATCCCCAAAAAAACACCCGGGGACCCCGCAGGATCCCCCAAAAGGGGATTTCGGGACAGCTCTGGAGCCCTGCAAGGTGCAAACATCGCTCCGCCTGCCGCCTCCCGAAATACACAAACAGGGAGACCCAAAGATACTTCGGGTGAGCTCCAAATATCCCTCTCCCTCTCAAAAAATCCCTGCCAGGACCGCCCAAGATATTCGGGGCGAGGTCCCCCTCCCCGGTCACCTACACAATACGGGGGGGCCGATACTGCGGGCGCGAAGGGGCTGCAGATCCAGAGAGCGATGGACGCACGGGCTGCCGCCTCTCGCTGCTCCTCCTCCTCTTCTTGCTCCTCCTCTACCCCTCCTCTTCCTCCTGCTCCTCCTCCTCCCTCTCCTGCTCCTTCTCCTCCATCCCTTGGCTGCCGGCGAGGAGCTCTCTCGGGTGAGCGGGGCGGGAACGGGACCGGTGGGAAAGGGGTGGGAGAGGGGGTATAAAGGGAGATGGGAGAGCGGGAAGAGGGTTCCCAGGGAGGGTGTCCACGTTAAGCCCAGGACCCCCAATCCCCTCCGTGTCCTGCCAGCCCCTCCCGGCGCTGTGGGGTCCGGGCCGTGCCCCAGTGCCGGCTCAGGGGGTGCTCCAGGCTGACGTGCTCCACCTGGAGCTGGAGCTGACCCCGTGCCGGGGGGGTTTCCAGCAGCACCAGGAGCTGGTAGAAATCCATTCCCCATTGGGGACCAGGTCGGTGGCCACCACGTGTCCCGAGAGCTCCTGCTGGCCCTGGAACCAGCTCAGCTGGATGTCGGCAGGGTAGAAATCCATCAGGGAGCAGAGCAGGCAGCCGGGGCCGGGCTGGGAGCTCGAGGGAAGCAGCGAGATGGACACACTGGGATGGGCAGGGGGCCCCTCCAGTGCGGATCTGCCCCCCCATCCAAGCCGCAGATAATCGCTCCAGGGATCGAGTGCTAAGGGACAGGGAACCACCTTTCTTCCATCCCAACTCCACCTTTCCCTCCCCCTCTCCCCCCCTTTCTCATCATTCCCCAAATCTACTGACCCCTCACGACTCAATGTGGGTTTCCCAGCCCCCTCCCCCAATCTTTGGGCATCCCAGCTCCCTCTTTTCCCCCATTCTTTGGCCCATTCCCAATCATCACTCCAACATCAAACCCCCTAACCCGTGCTTGCTTTTGGGGGTTCCAGGCCTCTCCTGCTCAATCTCGGGTTCCCAACCCCCTCTTTCACTCCTTTTGGACAGCTCCTGGCAGCTTTTTCCTGGGAGGAATCCCTGATTTTCAGTATTTTTGGGGTGTAGTTTCAAAGCGGACAGCTCCAGATCCCTCCTGCTTCCTCTGGGGATCCAACCCCCTTTTCCCCAATTCAAGCACCTCTCGAAAGCCCATCAGGTGACTCACATATTCTCTCCTTCCTCTCTCCCCTCCCCACTCCCGCTGCTTTTCATTTTTGGTCTCCTTTTAAAACAATATTCTATTAAATATTACAGGGCTTCTGGTTTTGCCAAATGCAGCCTAAAGGTGAACAGTGAACGTTACAAATTCCATACCAAAATTTTGCCATCACTAACAGCCACTCATAAACATACACAAAAAAATCCCCAAAGGAATAAAGATTTTTTCTTCTTATTCCCCTAACACTAAAATGTGGTTCTCACACCGTTGGCCCAATCTTAACTGAAAATACAAAAGTAGGAGTATTAAGAAAAGATATTCTAATGGTGTAATCTTGTCACCAAAACCGCGGGAGGACCCAAAATTCTTCAACACCATTTCTACTGTTAGAGAATCAAGGCATTACTTGATTCAGGTCAGGATGTGCAACAGAAATAATTTCAGCCACACATAGCCCGGGTGTGCAGAGAAAATCATTCCATGACACGTGAGTTTTACTAGATTTTCCCTTAACTTTTTACAGTCCAAAACCTATAGAAATCCATTGGTTTTATGTTCATTGCTTCCAAGTTGTACAATTTTAAGTATTCAATTTCCTATCGGACCCAAATTTCTTCCCCTCTATATTAATTAGGTCCGCACTCCTGGATTTCCTTCTCAGCCTTTTGCAGACCAGGCATCTCCAACTATGCCAGGGGCAGTGTCTGGGGTGGGTGTTCCTTGATGTTTGCTGATGGGCCTTAATGGTCGTTATCTTTGTGAGTATCTTTTGGGCTATTCCCAGTCTATTGAGATGTTAAACTCATCTCCTTGACTGGAGGAACATTCCTTAGAAATCTCTTTCAAATTCGTTTTCCCAGTGCAAAGGCACGTGAAGCCTGAGTAGAGAAATAGATTTTTAATAATTTTAACTTGGTATATTTTCCGACCATGGAATCCCAGTCAGCCCAGTGTGTGAGTGTAACTGAGGGGCAGAGTGGAATTGTGCCGTTGTCTTCCCCAGCAGCTGTGGCAGTGCAGGCACAGAAAGCAGCGAAGCTCCAGCAGTGGCAGCAAGGATTGGCCCCAGTGTGTGGAGATGCCAAAGGAGGGTGCCCAGGCAGAGGATTTCAGCAGAGGATCTGTGGGCAGGCCCAGGGGCTTGGCCCGATGTGGAGCCCTGGCTGCTGCTGCGTTGCCTTCAGTGCAGGGTCAGTGGTGCCCTCCCATGCTGCTCCTGCAGCCGGGAATTCCAAATTCCTTTGGCATGGCCCTATTTAACATCCACACCCCATTCCAATTTCTTTTCTGAGTCTGGTAGAGCCATGGCAGGGGTTCAGTCACTTTGTTTTTTCATTTTCTCAAGTTTTGTACTTTTTCTTATGTCCATACCATAATATTAAGGCTCTCTGGGGTTAAAAAGTCCTACAATATTCTGGCTGGAACAGAAAATCCTCAATGCAGGTCCTGCAATTCACTCTTAATCCCCTTAGTTGTCCCAGCTCCATATAAGTGATGGGTAATGTTAGTTCTGAGGTTGCCTGGTCCCTCTCTGGGTCAATACACCACAAACCTTCAGTCAAAATATGTCCCAAATATTTAATCTTTTTCTCCAGCATTTGCACTTTTTTTTTCAAATAATCAAAGATGCTTTTTAGCCTGAACATTCAGCCAATTCACAGAGGCTTCTTCTGCCACTTCTTGTCCTTCTTATTGGAGCAAGTCATCCACATCCTGCATTAACCCAATCCCTGGGGGTGGGGTAAATTCTTGTGATATTTTCTGCAAGGCTTGCCCCAATAAGGCTGGTGCTTCCGTGCATCCCTGCAGAAGGACCGTCCATGTCTTTTCCATTTTCTTCTACCTCTTGTTCCCACTCAAAGGCAAAATCCAGTTTACCACCCTGTGTAAGTGGGCATCCCCAGAAAGCATCTTTGCCATCAAGGACTGAATGGTGTCAGTGTGAGGAGGGCACCTGGATCAAGATGGTGTAAGGATGTGAGAGCCCCTGGGTGCTGGGGCCCCCTTGGGCCCTGGGGTTCATCCCTCAGGGGCTGTAGAAACTCTGCCATGGCCTTTGCCTTCCCCTTGGCCTTTTCCTCATCCCTTCTTGCATTCCCCTGCTGTGCCTTTGTGACCAAGTGCTCCAGGGGCTTCTTCTGCCCCTCCTGCAGCCCCCTCAGTGCCTGGGGGTGCTCATCCTCTGACAGCTGCTGAGCTTTCTGCTAAATCATTCCTTTCTGCAGTGACCCAAGGAAAATGCTTAAAAGCTAATCTGGATGCTTGCCCGTCCAATGCCCATTTCCCAGCTGTTCCTTTGTCCTGCTGCTCCTTGTGCTGTGGCTGCCGTGGCCAGCCCGTATCCCAGAGCCGGTGCCTGTCCTGCCGCAGTGTCCAAACGCGGCCCCCCCGGCGGGCAGGGCCGGCAGCTCCACGGGGCCGGGCAGCGGCCGGGGCGTCCCGCAGCCTCCTGGGGGCCGGGGGCCACTGCCGGGCCTGCAATTGCCGGGGGGTGCTGGGCTCAGGCAGCGCCCGGCGCTGAGCCCCGGCTGCCCCACAGCCCCGGCCCGGCCCCGCAGCTCCCCACAGGCCCCCAGCCCGTGCTCCCGGTGCCGCCCCTCTGCGCCCGCTCCTGCCGCTGCCCAGCACAGAGAAACCCCCTGCAATCCTGACCTCCTTGTGTGCCTGTCCTGGCAACCGGGGATACAAAGGATCTGCATCAGCTGGCAACTTTTGAGGATGAGAGCCTGCTGAAAAACAACCCCATCCTCAGTGTTTTCGCTTCCTGCTCTTGACGATCCTTCATGTTTTTTTGCCACATAGATTGCTCCTGCTGCTTCTTTCCTGAACCATATTCCTGCACACTCCCCTTCACACAATCCCTTCCTAGGAAACCAACAGCATCCAGCCCCTGTTGCACGAATCTCTTCTGGACTTCCCTGATTGCCCCCCTGAGTGTCCCTGTCCTTGATTACCTTTGTGAGAATGTGCAAACTTCATCAACATGCTCCTAAGGGACCCTTCAGAGATATTTTGGGATCATCGTCCCTTTGGCCAGGAGCCCTTCCTGGCTTTCCCTTTCTACCCTCCACGGGTGCCCTGCCATGTTTAGTCCCCGAAGATCCCACTGTAGTCCCTGCTGAGATTTTCAGTGCTCTCTGGCTGCCGACTCTTCCCAGCCCCCCCTGATCTGTCACTCGTCTGTCTCCTGGCCCCAGCGCCCCCCTGGATGGGAATTTGGGGAGGTGGGAGGGGGGGAGCGCCAAGGCAGGGCCCCCCCGCGCTGTGGTGGCGGCAGCGGCTGCAGTGGGGAGCGAGTGCGGGCGGGAGCGGCCGAGAGCCCAGCGCTGCCCCAGCCCGAGCTGCCCCAGCTCCATCGCTGCCCCTGCGCTGGGATGCTGTGGGTTTGGGGGGAAGAGGGAGCCGGCAGTGGGTGCTGGGCCTGGGGGCAGCAGGAGAAGGGAAGGAGAAGCAGGGTTGGAGAACAAAATGGTCAAACGATGCACGTGGGAGGAGGAGGTGGGATTGTGCATGTGAAGGAGGAATAGTAGAAGGAAGAGAAATGTCAGGAAAAGTGGTGAAAACAGAGGAGGAGGATGAGCAGAAACGGGAAGCAGCACAAGGTTCCACCCTTCCCTGTATGTGCAGGCTCCCCTCCAGCCCTAGGAGTGTTGTTCCCCCCACCTGCAGCGGGTGACAAGGGAGAGGGTTCCACGATTTTCACAGGGATGAATCTTGGTGTTTCTGAGCTTTATTGGGCTGTTGGTGATTTAGTTTATTTGCAGGGCCTTAATCTTTCTATTTTGGAGAGGATTTTGGCTGAATCTTGCTGTTTGGAGGGGTTTTGATGTGTATCTTGATCTTTGGAGGATTTTTGGGCTGAATCTTGGTGTCTTGGAGGTTCTTACACACAGACACAAGATGCTCAGTGACTTCCTGAGATGATCTTGGGAAAGGAGAAGACCCCAGCCCAAGTACCTCTTATCTTGTTCTTTTCCGCAAACCAGGATTTGTCATTCCGAAGGTGTGGGCAAATGGAGGAGGAGGAAAACCCAGGGAGATCTCTCACAAGCAGGGGCTGCAAACCCAGCCCAGGGAGCTGCGAGGAGGAAAGACCCTCCCTGAGCTGGGTAGGTGTCCGGAGATCCAGGCAGAACTCAGAGCTGGTGGAGAAGCCTCCTGGAGGGGAGAAGCCCCACAAGTGCTTGGAATGTGGGAAGGGTTTCATCCGGAGGTCTGAGCTGATCCGGCACCAGAGGATCCACACTGGGGAGAAGCCCTATGAGTGTGGGAAATGTGGGAAGAGCTTCAGCGACAGCTCCAACCTGATGCAGCACCAGGTGATCCACACAGGGGAACGGCCCTACACCTGCTTGGAATGTGGGAAGAGATTTGGGCATAGCTCCGGCCTGAGAAGGCACCAGCACATTCACACTGGGGAGAGGCCCTATGAGTGTCCCAAGTGAGGGAAGAGGTTTCAAACCAGCTCCGATCGCCTCAGACATGAGCGGATTCACACAGAGGAGAGGCCCTTCCGCTGCCCCGACTGCGGGAAGGGATTCAACCGCAACTCCCATCTCACTGTCCACCAGCGCATCCACACTGGGGAGAGGCCCTACGAGTGTCCTGAGTGTGGGAAGAGCTTCTCACAGAGCTCTCACTTGACCCAACACCAATGGAGGCTCCACTAAGGGAAGCCCTGTGAGTGCCCAAGTGTGGGAAGAGCTTCGTGCTCTGCTCCAGCTCCATCCCCCATGGGAGGATCAGTGTTGGATGATCCCCAGTGACCCCCGTTGGGCAGAGCCCTGGTGATCCGTGGTCCTGGTGATCCGTGTTGGGAAGACACCTGGCTGGGGGGCTCTGCATCATCCTTTCTCCCTGTGGGCACCTGGATGAACTCAGGGGCAGGAAAGTCCATCAGGATGCAATCCGACATTGAGAATTTCTTGGGGAGAGTGGATTTGTTGACTTCCAACCCCAGAAAATCTCCTGTGTTCAATCCTATCTTCTGGTGGTGCCCTGCTGGGCAGGGTGGAGGAAGAACCCCCGGCCCGTGGCTGGAATTGAGTGCAGCGGGTGCTGGAGAACAGCCATGAAACCAGAAACTCATCACGGCTCCTCTGACTAAACCCTACAGTCCTCACCCAGCCCCCAGCGTGGCCTTGAAAGGCTCTTTATTGTAAATAACTCGGACTGCCCCACCTGGGAAAAATCACAAAACCCTCTGCTGCCCGGGCAAGGTATTAACTCTTTCAATGCCCAGAATAAAACTTTACAGATACTTTATTCTCTCTCCTAAATAAAACCAAAACAAAAACAACAACAACAACGAAAAAACCAAAATAGTGCTGCACCCAGAAACAATATACAAACACCAAAATCAAACAAAAAGAAAAGTTAAGTTCCAAATAAACAAAGGAGAAAAGTCGTGAACTATAATTTCTCTTTTTAAAGAGATGGCAAAAAACTTCTTGTTTCCTATATAACACATAAAAATATTACGAAGTGAATATGACTGTTCTAACTGTAAATATAAACAAAGGCAGTAATATTAAAGTAAACACACATTAAAATTGCTGTAATCTCGTAAGTTTAAATAATCAAAATCCCTCTGATGTTCCCCAGAAAAAAAAGAAAAGCAAAAAACCACTGTACTCAAAAATAAAGTAAGCTTTTCTTAAAACTATTATAATCCTTAAAGTGTGCCTCATAAATTAATAGTCCTTAATAAAAGTTGTGAGAAAAACTGTTAGTCTGAATAAAGGGATTTTAGATAGTAATCAGATTTCCATTCTCTTAATCACTCTAACATCCAAACCACAAGAAAACTGTTTGTTGTGAAGAAATCTCCATAGACTGAAAAAAAGTCTCCTCTTTGAAGTAAATGAGTAAAAAACTTTTAATGATGGAAAACTATCTGAGTTGTTTTTCTGTGTTTTGGGTATTAAAAAAAATGGTGTGGAAGAAAAAAAAAGTAGTCTCAAGTTTTGTTCTAAGTTTATATTTCTTATAGTTTCTAGCAATAAAATTTCTCTTTCTACCATTTAAAGTTTAACCTGCTTTTTGTCTACTTCTTAATCGTCTCTCACCACAAAAAAGTTTCAAATGAATAAACCAAAACCACTACATCAAACCTCAGTGATTCCAGGATTTTGATTTCTATTACCCAAGGGTGTCTTCTGCAGCCAAATGGTGATGGACTGGGGCAACGACCAAGATTTTGGAGACAGTGGGATGGAAACTCCTCCAAAAATGTTCTTCCCTCCCTCCCAAGCACGTGAATCCTCAGCTCACACAGACATGGAAATCCTTTTACTTTGGCCTTGATTTGCTTTTCATTTCTCTTCATCCCTTTAAAAAATCCAACACTGGGGTAAAAATAAAGACACTGAACTGAGACATGGGTGTGGACATGGGGGGACACAGATATGGAGAGTGACATGGGGACACATGGACATGGAGGGGGACGTGGCCATTCGTGGGGACATGGGGGGACACAGGCATGGATGGAGATGTGGGGGACAGTGACAGGGATGGAAACATGGTGGGGACACAGCCATGGGTGAGGACATGGTGGGACATGGCCAGTGACATGTGGGGACACGGCCACGGCCGGTGCCATGGGGGGAACTTGCAGGGGCTGTGGGGGATGCTGGCTTGGAGGGAGTTGAGGGTTCCTGGCAGGGACTTGGGGCTCGCTGAGGCCTTTGGGGACCCCAGGCCGAGCGGCTCCGGCTGCGCTGGGAGACCCTGGCGGAGGTTCTGGGGCAGCTGCTCAAGGACCCCCTGCCCTGGAGCCCCAGCCGGGCATTGGGCTCCTGGCAGGGAATGAACGTCCTTGTCCCCAGCAGGACAGATTTCTTATTTCTTGCAGGTGCAAATGGTTCTCTTACCAGAATAGCTTGTTGTGTTAATTGTTGTCATGCTTGAGATTGTTTTCACCTGGGAACAAGCAAGTTACTTAGCTGCACATAGAAGAAGTGACAGGCTAGCTATTAATTAGCAGAGAGCAAGACCTGATTTTATGAGGCCTTTCTTTTAGAATTTATAATACCTGACTGCAACATCTCACTCTTTTTCATTAATTCAAAAAAGTCACATATGTTCTGATGATAAAATAGCTCTCTCTTGTGAGGGTGTTATCTCATTAAGGTTATCACTGGTTATCTGTTAGATACGGGATAAGATACATAAAAGACAGATTACAATCAACAAAACTTAGCAAATTCTATCATGTCATTGACACAGGGTTTCACAGCATGAAGAAAAAAAAGCATAATGTCCAATGTCTCCTAGGGAAATGGAAAGAAATGACCATTGTTTTAAAGACCAAATACTTCGTTAGCTGGAAATGTTGATCTTTGACATCACTGAATGTGCTCTTGGATCCTGGAACAGGGAATAAGTGAAGGTTAGTAGGAACACTACTCCATGATGATGACACAGGGCTTTTGTTGGCAATTTGCCTGTAAATTTCCAGACACAGCCATGTCTTGGCACTCCTACTTCTGGTTTTGTTCTGGCCACGAAGGCTGCATGGTGATTAGGTTCTCTTTCTTCTCACTGGGCTTCATTTTCTTGGAGGCAATTGATATTTGGCTGAATGAACAGGTGACTACTTTGAACTTGTTGATGATAAAAACACATGCATACCTTCTCCTTAAGTTAATGAATTAATTAGACTTTGTCATTGTACCTTCAATTGAAGAGCCTTACATAAAAATATTTTACCTTTTTTTGGTATAAATATTGCAAAAAATTTTTTATGAATATGTAAATATTTAGGAGCTAATTCCCCCTTCCTTGTTTTAAAAACAGCATGGATGACTCTTGCCATGAACATGAAGAGAAGTTCAAAACAAAACAATACATGTAGTAAAACCTATATATATATATATATATATATATATATATATATCTGATAACAGATATAATTAAAAACACTTGTGAAATTAGATTATTACCAAACATTAAAACATTGTACCATCATTCCAGTGTCTGCAACAGCTGATAAACCTCAAATCAGTGAAGAACTGGATAAGCGTCTGTTGGGGGTTGTTTTTTCCTTTCCTCTCTGCCTGTGGAATTTTTTTCCCATTGACATGCTAAGAAGCACTGATGGTTAGGTCCTAGCACCAGGGAGAGCCTCCCTGTTTTTTGGGGAGTTTCTCTCGGAGGGTGGGTGGAGGGAAAGGGGGAACACGGTGAGATTGGAAGCAGGTAAAGGAGGGTGGGGGGCAGTTGCTGGCTCTCGCTCGCTTTTGGCTCTCGGAGCAGAAAGGTCATTGCTACCCCCCCACCATCCCAACGCCGGGAGCTGCCTCTCTGTTTTGGACCCCGCAGCCCTGCTTGGACGCCCTCCTGCTTCAGCTTGCTGTTTTCCCAGCATCCTGCCTCTCCTCCATCCCTTTCCATCCGGGACACAGCTGCCATCACCCCCAGCCCCTGCAGGTGCCGGGATCGTCACATCTGCCCCGTCCACCGGGAATCTGCCAGCGCTCACTGCCAGCGGTGACGGTGACTGCAGCACAGGGGAAAAGTGCCTGAGGCCCAGAAGGACTGGAACTGGGTTCCTGTTCTGCTTCTTGTTAATTCCAGAGTTGTTGTTCTGTTTGCCTTCTTAGATATACTAGTAAAGAACTGTCATTCCTATCCCCATGTCTTGCCCTGAGAGCCCCTTAATTTCAAAATTGTTCTCATTCAGAGGGAGGGATTTACTTCCTCCATTTCAAGGGAAGGCCCTGCTTTCCCTAGCACACACCTGTCTTTTATTCAAACCAGGACAGATTTTGGCACCCATGGTGCCACCTGTGGGCATTGAGTGGAAAGGCTGGAAAAGCAATAACAGTTCTTGAGTGACCTGATTTTGTGTTTTAGGTGGCACCATATTGTCCAGCTTACCCTGGTTTGGGCTGCACGTGGTCACTGCTACATCTCTCCCATTTGCAGCCCTTTATCTAAAAATGGGTCCTATAACAAAGGCTACTGTGGCCATTATCCAGTTCATTTTGTGGGTTGATAAGATGAGGAATTCATGGATTTTTAAGTCTCTCTGGAAGGTAAGTACATGGATTCAGAGCTATTGAACTCTAACTGTGTGTTTTTGGGGTTACTTCAATAATGGTACTTACTGTGAGGAAGTGACAGCAGGGGAAATTTTCTCCCTTCCCTTCATCCAGTTCACCATTTAGGTCCACCCCACCAGTTTTCAAAGGCTTCAAAGGCTTCAAATCTTCTCTAAATACTAATGCCTTTACAGTGGCTGGTGTTGCTGATAAGACTGTTAAACCTGTTCTATTTAACATTCAGAGATAAGGGGAGATTGATTTGGATAACAACCCTGATACCTACCCCAGGAAATTGGGATGCTGCTGCAGAGACTGACCCTGCCCCACAGCCCACTTCAGAAATGAAACACCCGGATTGGGTGGGCGTTTTAGTGAAGGAGATGTGTGAGATGAGCCAGATGCTGAAGGAGTACCTTTCCCCAGCTGGTGAGAAACCCTCCCCCTGCCTTCAAGAGGGAGAGTCTGATGGTGCAGCAGTGGAACCCACAGACATTACATCTGTCCAGGTTCCAGCTGAACTGCAAGGACACTCACAGAGAGCAATAGTCACCCCTGTGGAAACAAAGAAGTCTAAGATGAAAACAAGGCACCTAGAAAATAAGGATAAGAAAGGAGGGCCCGCACAACCAGCAGGGGAGCCAGAGGTTGAGATCATCAACGAGTCCCTGTCGTACAAAAGTCTCCATACTCTGCAAAAAGACATTGAGTGACGAGGCCGTGAGGCTTTTACCACCTGGTTACTGCAGGTGTGAGGCCTTATGGGTACAGGTGTGTGACTGGATGGTGCTGAGGCAAGGAATTTGGGATCCTTGACCCAGGACTCAGGTGTGGACCAGGTATTTGTAAGGGAGCCAGGCCTCCTTTCCCTCTGGGAGTGGCTTTTAATGAGTGTGAGAGAGAGGTTTGTCCACAGAGAGAGAATGCAGGAGCACCACCATAGAATGTGCTGGAAGACCCTTGAGGAAGGGATCCAAGAGCTGAGAGAAGTGGCAGTGCTGGAGGTGCTCTTTGGGAGGGATGGACAGCATGACAATGACCCTGACAAGGTCAGGTGCACAGGGCAGATGTTGTGGAATCTGGCAGACCCGGGGCCATCTCAATACACCACCTTCATTGCAACAATTAACGCTGATAATAACAGAGACAGTGGGTTCTGTTGCCAACAACCAACAAGCTTAGAAATTTTGAGAGTATGAGCAATGGCGCGGTGCAGGCTCATGTCTCTGCTGTGATTGTGAGCCTCCAAGAGGAGATGAGGGAGATGAGGAAGGAGGGGAGGAGGAACAGTTCCCAAGCAACACCAGTGCGAGTCACAGACCCCAAAGTTAGAGTACACTCTGAGTATTTTATTGATAACTTACATCTTGCACTTCATACATTAAACTGTGTTAATCAGACTCTGTCATATCACGAGTTCCTGGAACACATTTTCAAGCCCTTCCAGCTGTAGCCCAAGGGAAGCTGTTTCTGTCTTGCATCACAAAATTGGCAGATGTTTTGCAAAGACAGCCCTTTAAAAAGCACTTGTTACTTGCATTAACATCCGAGGGGTTGCTTTCAAAGACAGACAAAAACCCCATGAACAAACAGAAACCAACCAAACAACATATTAAAAACTTTATTTTTAGCTCTTGCTTTTAATATTTTCCAAGCTGGCCTCCTCTAACACTGCAGTGTTTTTCTTTGAACAGAAAAACACCTTTGCCAGAGGATGTGACTTAACAAGGCAAACAGAACTTACACACAATGGATATATTAAAGCTAAACAGGCAGAGTCCCATTTCACAATCATCATCATTTATTTTCTGTTTACTTTGTTTTCAGAAGGGTAGGAACTGTATCTCAGATCCCTTGGCTAGTTTGGTGCCATAGCCACTGATTACCTGTCCTTTCTAATTATCTGTCCTTTCTGTAGTTCCTCTGGCCATTTGTTGCTCTTTGATCGCTGCCTCCTTCACCTGATTTTTATATTTTTCTGGATTTGTGGGGGGTTTTGTATGGGTTTTGATTTTTTCTTGGTGGTTGTTTGGTTTGCCTGTTTTGTTGGGTCACAGTTTTGGTTTTGTTATTTGGTTGGGGTTTTTTCCAGTTACCAGTAGGAATCAGCTTGTGATTTGGATTGTCAAGTTTTGAAGACAGGTGTTGCACATAAAGGTTGTTTTTGTTTTTAAAGTCATCTCACACACAGTTCTGCAAGGCCCTGTGACTTTGAGGACTGTGGGCTCTCAGACAGCAAATTGTGCATGAATAGGAAACTTGTAGTTCCTACCTGCATTACACACAGCAAAATGTAAAGTGTTTGGAATGGAATCAATTCTAACCTTTTTTTTTTTTTTTTTCTGCCATGCCATAAATTGTGTCAGATTCATCAATGAACTCGGTTCTTCCAGGATGGAGTGTGCAAGGATAATCCCTTAGCTCCTGTGTGGAGCTGGTGTGCACCAGGCCAGACACAGCACTGTCACCCATAGCCAGCCTCTGTCTGCACAGAGAGCAGGGAGCTGCAGCTCTGAGGAACGCAGGGCTTAGTGAGCAAACACACCAAACCCCTAATTTAGATCAGTTCCTTTACTGGACTATTTGCTGCTATGTATTTAGTATATATTTATTTATAGTATATGCTGCTGGTATATTTTTATATCCCCTCCCAAAGCTGAAAAAAAAGAACCCTGGCAGTTTGCTTTAGCTGTGAAGTCAAGAGACTCATTTCAACAGGTTCCAGCTTTGCTCCTTGTTTGAATTCAAAGCAAGCAAAAACCTCTTCTGTTGGTCACATCAAACCAGCATAAGTCTGTGAAAGACAGAAGAGTGTAAAAGTTAGTTCATTTTCTAGTACTTACAGTCTTCTAATTCAGCCATGGGATAATTATGCCATAATTCACTAGATCAAATAACTGGTAAAAGCAATAGAAAAGAAATTTTTTAAAGCTAGGTTTAACAAAAGTGGATTAATTTCATAAACAAAACCATGTAGTAAAAATATAGTAATTTAAACTTCTCAAAGCCCTTTGATAATGGAGCTCTGCACCCCAGTCATGTGCAGTGCAGCCTCAGCTGTCCCTTTGAGCCCAGAGCTGCCAAGGGTCAGGGCTGGGATGAGCCTTCACCCAAAAGTGAATCCAAAATCAGTCGAGAACAGGGCTCACACACAGAGCAGAGTCTCAAGGCCAAAGCCAAACCTCCATCGGGTTGGATTTGTTTAAACACTGAATTGTAGAAAATTTGCTCATCCTGTAACATCATTATTACCATGAAACTTTACATGAGCTGCTAAATAACCACATTCCCATCCTGAAATGCATTCCCAAATATTGTTGTGAACTTGCTCTGCCTCTGCCGCTGCTCCTGGGGCTGCTCTTGGCCACGCAGCCTCAGTGGGAGCCAGCACTGGCTGCAGCCCCAGCGGGCTCCCCAGGACAAGGCCCAGCAATTAAGAGGCCAATTAAAGCACTGGGCAGCAGCAGAACCCTTATCAGAGTTATTTGGACAACAGGGACTTGCCACAGCTCCACAGCAGCATGACCATGAGCCAGGCTACCAATGCAATGAGCAGAGTTTTAATCAAACTGCAGAGAAAAATCAGCAACTTACTGTCCTATCTGATAGAGCTTCCGAATGCCAAAATAGCAGCAGAGCAGGACAAGTGGCACAGTGAACATTGTCACTACTGTGCCGATCATGCAGGACCAGCGCACATCCTGGGGGCAGACAATTCTTGGAAGGCGCGCTGGATCCTGAGCATCTATTCCTGTTTCAGGGATAACATCTGTGGGAGCAATGGGGAGCGTGAGCCCGTGCTGGGCTCCACTGCTGAGCTGGCAGCTCGCTGCATACGGCCAGGACGTTCTCTGTTTGCCCCAGAGCTGGGGCCTGCAGGCACCTTGGCACCCCTTGGCACAGGCTGTGCCACCCAACAAAGCCCAGGAGGCCGGGAGGAGAGCCCGGGGCCAGCGCAGCTGCTTGGGCAGTCGCTGCTTCCAGGGGAGCCGTGCCCAACCCATCCCTGAGCAGCCACTGCCAGCCCCGACCCTCCCTGCCCCGTGACAGCTCCCCCAGCCCAAGGGGACAGAGCCAGGCCCTGTCAGGACACACTGGAGCCCTGCTCTCCCCCTCTGCCCTTTCCCCACCATGGTCACCCCTTGCAGCCCCTCCCAGGTTTCGGGCGGTGTCTCCCACGGAGGGATCCCAGCAGGATTGCTCAGCCTGGCTGAGCCTGGCACAGCAATCACCTTCTGTGGCTCTGCCTGGCATCTCCTCCCTTTGTGTAGCAGGGGGTGGCACGGAGCCATTGCTTTCTCCAGGAAGCACTGCCTTCACCAAGGCCTTTTGGTCCACCTCTGGAGAAAGGAAGAGGCGCAGCTGGATCAGATGCAACCGTTCCCCATTGGGGAGGGGGCATCTTCAGTAAGTAATATTTGTCAAAGACATGGATAAGGATCAGGAAAAGGCCCAGGCTCTTGGGGTTGCCACGGGGCCCTCCCTCCTCCAAACAGCCACCCCTCCTGATCTACCCTGAGACCAGGAAAATTCAGGGATCTCAGGGTGTGCATGGCCTGTGGGGCACTTTGGGCTCCCTGTCAGATGATGCCAAAGGCCTTCCTGCAGAGGCTGGGGAGAAGCTGCAGCCGGGCCAGGCTGGGAAACAGCCCTGCAGGCTGTGACAGCAGCAGTGGGACAGCGAGGCTGCCATGGATCCCTTCCTGCTGTGCCGGGCACGGTGTGTCCAGATGTGCAGAGAAAGCCCCCGGCTGCTGAGTGTCAGGAGAAGGCTGAGGGAAATGCACCAACCACGGCGTCTCTGCAGATCACTCAGCATCTGGTCCAGCAGTTTGGTTGCCTCCAGGGATTTCTTGTTTCCTGTTTCTTGGGCCTTGCCTGTTGGTGGATCTTAGAGCAAAGTAATTCAACTTCATGTGGATGGATTCCACAAAAGCAGTGCTCAGCTTGTGGGGTCAGCAGGTACACACTACTCACTCCTGCTATGAGAATTGGATTTGGACACAGCATCCAGCCCTGGAGCTTGAAAAGTGCTCCCTGCAGACACACCTGTAACTCAACAGCCACACAAGCTTCTGTCACCTGGTTTCTGCCAGGTTGTCAATGATTGTGCTGTGAGGGGAAGTTAAGAACTTACCTGCAGAAGCTCCCAAGAGTTCCAAATCATCTTCCACCCAACTTCCTTGAGAAGCCTTCCCAGGAACCTCACCTAGAAGGGAGCACAGATCAGAAGCATTTCCATGGTGTGCTGGGATCCCCTTCTGCCTTAGGGAACTGGGCAGTGCAAGGAAGGGAAATGCACCCACCACGGCGTCTCTCCAGATCACTTAGCATCTGGTCCAGATGTTTGGCTGCCTCGAGAGATTTCTTGTCTCCTGTGTCTTGGCTCTTGGCTTTTGGAAGACCTTAGATCAAAACAGTTCACTTCAAGTGTATGCATAGAGTGAGGCTGTGGGAACCAGATGTGAATGGCCATGGCCAAAGCTGCAGAGGGGCCTGGGGGGCTCTATGGTAGCTCTGGTCACTCTGCACACTCTCTCCATGCCCTGTTCAACATCCCTGGAGGGGAAACTAGGCCAGCCCAGGGCCCGTGTGGGCTCTCTCCCTCCCACTGAGGAAAACCTCCCTAAAGCCCTATGGAAAACCATCCCCAACGCTCCCTGGGGAGAAGGGAGCGCTGTCCCAGGAAAGGGGAGCCAGGCCCCCAGCTCACCTGCTCCCTGTGCTCTCCACGGAGCTGCCTGGGCAGCCCTGGCAGGCAGGGCCAGTGCCAGGAGGAGCAGGAGGAAGAGGCGCAGAGCCAGGGCCATGGTGCCTTGCCCTGTGCCAGTCCCGCAGCTCTTGCTGCCCCCGCTGTCCTGACACCGCTGTCCCAATGTCAGCACCACTGCCGCCGCCGCCGCTGCTGCCGCAGCAGTTGTGCTCAAGGCCTGACTGCTCGGTGCCTGTGGTGCTGTGCAACCACGGGGCTCTGGCACTTCTGGGACCCCAGAGCCTGCTGTGACCTCACAGCGAGGGTGGAATTTTGTGGGGAGTGGGATTTATGTTCTTTGGGAGGGAGCTCATCCTGCCCAGCAGCTCTGTCCAAGGGCTGTGACACAGTCCCAGCCCAGCTGATCTCACATCCTGGGGGATGAAGGGATGGAGAGCAGCTCTGCCAGGAAGGGCTTGCAGGTGCTGC
Source organism: Sturnus vulgaris (assembly GCF_052056855.1). Lineage (NCBI taxonomy): Eukaryota > Metazoa > Chordata > Aves > Passeriformes > Sturnidae > Sturnus > Sturnus vulgaris. Next base: position 16,581,695 of record NW_028276170.1, read on the forward strand.
TAGATGAGAGGCTGGACATGAGCCAGCAATGACACATCCAAAGGAGTGAATGTTGAAGGAGGTGATTCCACCCCTCTGGTCTGATGAGACCCGACCTGGAGTACTGCATCCAGCTCTGGGTCCCATCACAGGAAGGACATGGTCCTGTTGGAGCTAGTCCAGAGGAGGCACAAAATGATCTGAGGGCTGGAGCCTGTCTGCTTTGGAAACAGGCTGGGAAGCTGGGGGTGTTCATGCTGGAAGAGAGAAGCCTCCAGGGAGACCTGATTGCTGCGTTTCAGTACCTTAAGGGGACTTGTAAAAAAGATGGGACAGAATTTTTAGTGGGGTCTGCCTTCTCCGGGCAGGCCTTGGCAGCACCACAGCCCTTCATGGCCTCCCACTGTCCCGTGCCCTCCAGGCCTCCCCCAGGCCTGCCTGGCTGCTGAAGGAGCTCCAGAGGAGCCGCATCAAGAGGCACCTCAGAGCCCTCAGCAATCCAGCCAGCAACACACGGGCAGGACACAGATGGCGCTTCCAGGCTGGCAGAGGGGTGCTGGCCATCTCCAGGGACCGGTCTCTCAGGGATCCCCGCCGCAGCTCCGGCCTCTGCCCGCCCGCTCTGTCAGAAGCCTTAAGGCTTCCACAGAACCACCAAAGGCCAAGGGCCTTTTGGCCACTTTCCCTTCCACACCGCACGCTTGGCCAACTTGGCGAGCACAAGCACCCTTTTTGCTCTCTTCCCCATTGGCCTGAAGACTCTGGGCACCAAAAGAAAGCTCCTGGACCTCTGTGTATGACAACAGCAATTTACTAATCCTACAGTAGGGTGAAACAAAGTGCTTGCAGAGCAGAGGTGTTCCCTGCAGGCTCAGGTGGCCCCAGCAGACGCAGCCTCCCGGATCAGTTCTCCACACTGCTCACACAGGACAACCAGCCCCTGAGACACAGGGAAGGCCGTGACTTCCAGAGGCGGCGGAATCCATCTCTCATCTGCTGGAGTTGGGAGGAGGGAATGCTCTGTACAACTCTGTTGATGTACAGAGTCTGAAGAGCCAGGCATGAGATGGCAGGGCTGGTGTCATCTGTCATGTCCTGAAGGGCTGGAAGAGAGAGGAACAGAGCCACAGTCAGAGCCTGCATCTGCAGGGACCTGGGGAGACCCTCCAGCCCCATCCCTCCCACACGGCAGCTCTTGCCATGGCCTGGAGGAAGCAGGAGACAGCAAGGATCAGCTGGAAGGCGCTGGCCACGAATGTCCCTCCCGCAGGCCCCTGGAAGGTCTCTGTGCTCTGCCCACGCCGCCCCTCGTGCGCGCAGGGAGCAGAGCCCTCCCAGCCGGGGCAGGGAACGCAGCTGCCAGCGCCAGCCCCCGCTGACAGCCCGCTGGCCTCACTCACCCCTGCACATGAGCTGCAACTCTCGCTGCTGCTCTCTCAGGAACCGCCCGGCCATCCCTGCCAACACAGAGCCTGTCACGGCCCCAGCCGCACAGCTGCCCCGCAGCGGCGCTGCCAGCCCTGCGGCCACAGCAGCGCCTTCCCCTGCAGGGCTCAGGCCCGGCCCTCGCCGCATCCTGACGCCCAAGGACACGGCTGCGAGAGGGCGGCAGCGGCGCCGAGGGCAGGCGGGGCTCCAGAGCCCCGGCCCGGATGGCGCTGCCGGGGCAGCAGGCGGGGCTGGGGCCGAGCTGCGGCGGGGCGGGGAGGGAGCCGGGCTTGTGGCTCACCAAGAAACCTGACGGCCGCCTCTCGCAGGGGCTCCTGTGGGCTCCGCAGGTACGGCAGCGCCTGGCGCAGCAGCTCGGCCGCTCGGCTCCTGTCCTGTGCCAGCTGGAGAGAGCGGCAGGGCACGGAGGGAAGGGTTGGCGCGGGCTCTGTCCCTTGGCCCCGGCCTGCCCTGCCCGCACAGCCCTGAGCGGGGCAGAGGGCCCGGCAAGGCGCGGGCTTGATGGAGCTCGGGGCTCCATCAGCTCCGGCCCTGGGGCCAGAGGAGCCTGGAGAAGAGCCCGCGTGGGCAGCCCAGGGAAGGGAGCAGCGTTCTTACCAAGCACTCGCCAAACCTCCACATCTGATCCGCCATCAGCAGGTGCTCAAGATCTCTCCTCTTTAGGAAGCTTAGTGCAGAAAGCAGCGTTTCACAAGAGGCCTGCAGAGCAGCAGAGACCCAGAGATGGCACCGCAGCCCAGGGCACAGGACCTGCCTCCCTGTGCCAAGGCCAGGAGGAGGCTGGAGCCCATGAGGTGCCCGGGTGCAGGGAGACAGCTGAGCCCCCTGCCAGGAGGACAGCAGCGCCCAGGAGTCCTCACCTCTGCCACACGCATGTTCTCATGGTGGCAGTTGAAGAAGAGTGGCAGCAGGCTCTTGCTCACAAGCATCTTGAGGGGCTTTTTACCCTTGGCCGCTACCAACCTCATCACCTCTTGGAAGAGGCGAATGGAGAGCAGCTGCACATGGCGGTTGTCCTGTTGGAAAGGAAGCAAAAGCCCTCCACATCAGCTACTCCAGGCCCCTCTGTGCACAGGCCCAAAGATCCACGGGGCCCCACACTTGGGGGCAGCACCCAGTGGCCGTGGCTGGGGGCACAGAGCCTTACGTTGTCCAGCAGTGGCCAGAGCGCGCCAGCCAGCCGCAGGGCGATGGGGCTGGGTATTGCGAGGTGTCTGTGCGAGAGCAGAAAGCTGAGCACCGTGACGGTCATCTCAACGATGTCTTCATCTGCGTCCCGCAACAGGTCCACAAGGCTTTCTGTCAGGCTGTACATTCTAATGTTCTGCACGGAAGACAAGGCAGGGCAAGCCCACGCTGCTGCTGCTACCGTGGAGCCCAGGGGCCGAAGGCCTGTCCTGAAGCACTCGGGCAGCTGAACAGCAACGCAGGAGAGCTGGGAGCAGCTGCCACAGCTCCCAAAGCCCAGCCAAGCCCAAGGGGCTGCTTTCCCCAGCCCTACGCTGCCCGCACAGCTTCAGCCGCTGCTGTCTTCTCACCATCGAGGGGTCCTTGCTGAGCTGCACGAGGCCTCTGAGCACCAGGCGACGCATCTCCCTGGACGTGCTCTGCAGGCGCCTTGCCATGATCTCCAGGAGGCTGTCACCCCATTCTTTGATGTCCAGGAAGTCCAGGACCTGAAAGGCACAAAGCAGTGACCGGGGTGCCCAGCTGGCAGGAGCTCAGAACTGCACAGGGCTGAGCCAAGGCAGCAGCACAGGGCACGGGCACCGTCCCAGGCAGCTGCGGCTGTGAGAGGGCAGAGAGGTGGGAGGCAGCTCAGCTGTGCTGCCCATGGGGCTCACCTCCACAAGGAACGCCATGGCAGGCAGCTGCCAGTCTGAAATGTCTTGGCTGAGGAGCTCCAAGAGGCAGGAGATGAAGCTGCAACACCAGATCATGGGGACACAGCGCATCTCCCTGGTGGGGGGGAAAAGGCATCATTGCCCCTGAGCCGAGAGGGCAAAGCTCTCCCAGGACTGACCCACGGAGCTCTGGTCTTTTCCCAAGCCCCCCGTGGGCGCTTTGGGAGGCGGCTGTTCCCGGGCACCCTCCTGTGCCAGCCTTTTCCAGTCTGCTCGTCCGTCTCTTTGTGACAAAGCCCTATCACCCATGCCCATGGGAACTGTGTGGGGCACCCTGGGCACAAGTTCCGGGGGCAGCAGGGAGAAGGGGGGTCTCACCTGGCCAGGAGTCCCACTGCATAGTGGTGGGTGTCAGTACAGAGCAGCGTGTCCCAGCCAGCCTTGCCTTCCATGGCTACCACAACACGCTCACACTGCACTCGGCAGAGCAGGACCTTCAGGGTCTGCACTGCAAACCTGTGTGCAGAGCAAAGCCCAGGTGATGCTGGCAGCCCTGGCTCCTGCCTTGGAAGGGATGGGGAGACTGGGAGGACTGGGATGGAGCACCTTTGGGGGTTGGTGGCAAGGCCCAGTTGCTCCTGGCACCCCTTCCAGAAGGTATCAACCTCCTCTGGTGTATCCAGTGCGCTAATGTAAATTTGGAAGAGCAGACACAGAAAGAGACGGGGAAAATACTCCAACACTATAGGTGGGCACCAGGTCAGGTTGAAGACCCTCCACAGTGTCACGGTTGCCTGCAAAAAATGAACCACCCAGAGACAACACTCAGTGCCAGGACATCCGTGTGGCAGGGCCCGAGCATGCCAGGGAGAGGCCGGGGGAGACACCGCGGGGTCACCCAGCCTGGTGCCCCTGAACCTTGCCCCTAAGGCAGGTTTCAGCGCAGTGCCTGAGGCAGAGAGATGCAGCTGGGGGGAGGACAGAGAGCTAGCTGCTGGAGAGGTGGCCTAGGGGCAAGCCAAGGTCAGTTGCAGGAACTCACAGCCAGGGCAAAGACTCCTGTGCTGTCCCCATCGGAGGTGTACACACTGTCCACTGGCCAGGCGTTCAGCACATTGAGGAGTATCTGCAGCGCCGGCTCCGCAGTCCCAGTGGAGGACATGATCACTCCCCACATGGCCGTAGCAGCTCTGTGGGGTCAGAGCTCTGTGTCAGGGGGGTCTGGGCCACAGCACTGTGGCCTGGGCTGCTGCAGGGGCCCGCGCTGGCCGTCAGCCCTGCCTCTGCCCACCGGCCCTCGCTGGCAGCACCCAGCCAGCCCACGGGGGTGCAGGCATCTTGAGGGGCAGGGAGGGAGCGTGGCAGCACGCTCAGGGGCTGACATGGCAGCACTGGCAAACGGAGGAGCCAGAGGCTCCTGGAACTGTCCCCCTGTCTGGCAGTCACCAGGGACAGGCTCTACAGGGTAACGGGCCAGGGAACCCTCAACCCTCAAGGCAGGTGGGGCTGCCGTACCTGTCACCCGATGGGGCCCAGCGCAAGAGAGTCATCAGCACATCGCAGGGGTATTCCCTGGTCAGCTCCAGAAGGGCCTTGTCCAGCCTGTGCCCAGCAGACTCATTGGCCGTGAGCCACTTGTGGATGTACCTCACCATGGATGGCACCTGCAGAAGGCCCGAGGAGACTTGGACACCTGCCCGAGCAGCAGGTTCCCCAGCTTCCCCTGAGAAGTGCTGCCCTTCCCACCCTATTGGGCTGGGCCTCAAAGACTGAAGGAACCCAGCAGAGCTGGCTTGAGGCACCACACAAATCCTGGCCACAGGCTGCTTACTTGCTTTGGATTGGAGACCCCCTTCTCCACAAGCAAATCCAGCATGGCAGCCCCGGTCTCAGCAGTGAAGAGGGGAAAGTTTGCCAAGAGCCCAGTGCCCACACCGGTGGTCTGTTCGTGCCAAATGCACATGATGAATTCATAGATCATCTGCAGGAGAAGGGCAGGAAGAGAGGGAGAATCCATGGAGTGCTCCAAGCACGGTGCTGGGCTGAGCAGTGACAGCAGGCCCAGCCCAGGTGGGGATGGCTGCAGTACCTGCGCTGTTCTGCGGAAGCGGCCACGGGCAGGGTCCTGCTCTTGTGTCGGGTCCATGGCGGCACCTGGCAAAGAGCGAGCGCAGCCAGGGCTGAGGGGCTGTGGGAGAGGCCGGAGAACACAGGCCAGCCCTGCATTCCCAGGCAGGGACAGCCCTGGGATGCTCCAGGGATGGGGTGTGGCTGCCTGGGCTTTCAGCCCCGGCTCCTCTTCTGTCCTATCCATGGGCATGTTGGATGGGATGGGATGGGATGGGATGGGATGGGATGGGATGGGATGGGATGGGATGGGATGGGATGGGATGGGATGGGATGGGATGGCACCAGCCCTGTGACCCAGCTCTGCTACTCACCCTCCTGCAGCAGCTGGATCTGTTCCAGCTCTTCAGGCTGCTGTGGTGAGGGAGCTGCAGCCTCCTCCTCCTCCTTCACCCAGGCCAGCTTGGGCACTCTGGGTGGTGTCTGCTCCATGTCAGTGTATGGAGTTGGGACTGCTTGCAGGCGAGATGTCTCAGGAAAAGCTCCAGATGAGCAAGTGCTGCAGTTGAGCCTTGTAGGCACCTGCAGCAGAGAAGCCTTGGGAAGGCTACAGGACACCGTGTCCTGCAGTCTGTCCTCGAGGCCACCTGCAGAGGAAACGCTTTGGAAAAGCTCCGGGTCAGTAAGGAACAAGCTGGCTGTGTGGGGGCTCCTCACAGCACCGCTCTCTCCGTCCTGTCCCGACGAGTGCACCGAGCACTGTGGTGTGGCCGTGTCACCGCCAGCACCTATGTCACGATGTGTCACAAAGGGTCACCTTGTACGCTCTGTCCCTTTCCTATTGCACGGTGACCACGGTGCACTGTGTCACAAAGAGCCCTAGGACACACTTCCACGTGCCCTGGGGACACCCACACCCCCCCAAAGTGGCCCAGCTTGCAAGGAAGACGTTCCCCCAAGGTTCGAGGACAGCCCAACAGGAATTTTAGGAATGGCTCAAACAACAAGCAGATGCTCCTCTGCTCTGCCTCCTCAGGGCAGCAGAAGGAGCCCCCACGGTTGCCAAAGCAGCTGCAGCAGGAAGGGCATCGGGGCCTTCCACAGCAGCTGCCAGGGCCTCTTTGGGACAAGACCCGGTGCTGGGTGGCCGTCACACACACAGGAGTGTGTGACACAGACACGGGACGTATGGCCCAGGGCACGAATGCTGCTCTGAGCCCTGGGAGCAGTGAAATCAGCAGGTGTGGCAGAGTCCCTGCCAAAGGAGACCTGCCGCCCCCAAGGCCTGCCAATGCTGGTGCCTGCTCCTGCCACAGAGACCTGTGTCCCCTGGGGACTTCTCTGCCAGAGGACAGCCAAAGCCCACGTGCATTGGTGTGTGTGCTCCTTTCTGCAGGCGGCTGTTGGCAGGAGCACCTGGTGGCAACACTTGGTCTCTGTCAGAAGCTGTTACTCCTTCCTGGAATGATTTTTGCTTGGAAGTGATTATGTGCAGTGTCCACGCATCTCCCTAGCCCATCATTGCCTCACACACGAGGTGACCACCAAGCCACTCTCCGGCCATCTGACCCGCAGCTGAGCCCTTCCCAGAGTGCCCGCACCCGCAGGGAGCGCAGGGCTGGATTTGGCCGCCAGAGAGTTGGTGACCCTCGTGAGATCCTCGGTGCATTTAGTTCCTACAGGAGTGTGGGGACCGCTGGGAAATGATCTGCATGCCTTGTTAATTGGATGTTCTTCCACCGCTAGCCTGGGGCAGGATCTCTCCCGGTCCTCCTCTCAACTCCCGGGCCTCTCCTCAGCCAATGAGAGAAGGCACCAAAATAATTGAGCCAATCAGAGCGCGCGGCGCTGATGACTCCTCAGGCAGTCCCAGAGCGCCCAGAACTCCTCACCTGGACTCCACCCGCGCCCCGCCCCCAGCGCCCCCCGCCAGGAGAATTTGGGGAGGGGGTATCGCGTTTTATCTTTTATTCTTCCAGAGCCAGGATTAAATGCTCGACAGACGGAATTTCATGTTTGGACTCAGATATGTATTAATTCTTATCTATATTACATTGAGTTCTACAGCACTTCTAGCTAACAGGCTAAAAATGAACACGTATCTCTCTCTCTCTCTACAAGGCCTTTTAAGGGCCAATCTGTCCAATTAAGAACGGACAGCTAAATTCTTTATACTTTTAACCCAACAACCAATCACCCATGACGTGCAATGTGGAAAATTCTATCCAATTACAAAAGTACCACCTAGACCCGTGAAGAAGGTGAAAAAGAAAGAAAACTCCACCCTAAACCCTCCATCTTGTTTTATATATATTACTATATTCTAAAAACCCAAGCTGTAAATTGTCCACCATGGGACATTACACACTTCTATTCAAACTACACACCAGTGATTTCAGTTCTATCACTCAATTCTGGAAACCTTCTTCCCAGCGTCAGGTCAAAAGCAGTGTTTTCCTGGGGGTCAGTTCCTGTCAGCAGAGAAAGCCCAAACCCCTCAGTTTCCAGGGTTCCAACAGGGGGAGGTGTCACACCCTGCCCGGCGCTGGCCATGGGGCGTGTGGGGCAGCTGGGGCCCTACTGGTGCCACTGGGAGCCCCCCGGGCTGGGGGCGCGGAGCTCTCGGGTGAGCAGGAGGGGCGGGAAGGGAAGTGGTGGGAACCGTTGGACCGGTGGGGAGAGAAAGGGAAATGGGGAGGTGGGACCCCCAAACAGATGTTTGGGGGAGGCTGGAGACTGGGGAATGTTGGGAAAGGGGGAGGAAAATACAGAGAAGAGTGGAAAAGAGGAACTGGGACAGCAGGAAGATGGGTTCCATGGCGGCCGTGGAGCACTGGGGGTGCCGAGTCGGGGTTGCCCCGGAGCTCTTGGCTACTGTGGGCTGCTGGGGGGCTGCTGGGGGGGCACCCCCGGACCTGTGTCCTGCACACACAGCGCTGTTCCAGGAGATGGTTTAGTCCGAGTGTCACTTCATTCACGGCACCGACCGGCTGAGGTTCGTGGAGAGGAACATCTCCAAGCGGGAGCAGTTCCTGCACTTGGGCAGCGATGTGGGGCTGCACGTGGGGACACCTCCTTTGGGGACAAGGCTGCCAGGCACTGGAACAGCGACCCGCAATGGATGGAGTACAGACGGGCTGCGGTGGACAGGCACTGCCGGCACAACTACGAGTTGTCCAGCCCGTTCCTCGTGGAGCGCAGAGGTGAGCGTGGGGCAGAGCGTGTCCCCTCGGGCCCTGCCCTGGGAATGACCCTGGAGCCCCTCAAAACCTCCCTGGGAATCACCCGAGACACGTCAGCCCTTCTTGTGCCCATCCCCGGGGCCTCCTGCCCCCTCACCCCAAGTCACTCCAGTGGCTCTCCCAGTCCATCCCAGTCTCTCCCAGTGTCCTCACGGTCCCTCCCAGTGTCACCAGAGTCCCTCCCAATTCCTCTCAGTTCCCAGGCATTCCATTCCCAGTCCACTCCCAGACCTCCACCCTCTCTCCCATTGCCCCAATCCAATCCACTCTCTCCCAGTGTTCCTCCACTCTCTCCAATTTCATTCCCAGTCCCTCTCAGTGCCACACCAGCCCTCTCCTGTTGGGGACCTGGTCCTGGTGGCCACCACATGCCCTGAGAGCTCCTGCTGGCCCTGGAACCATCTCACCTGGATCTCAGCAGGGTAGAAATCCATGGAGCAGAGAAGGCAGCTGGGCCCGGTCTGGGAGCTCGAGGGCCACCGTGAGATGGACACACTGGGGGGCACTGGCAGAGAGTGGGGACACACTGGGGTCAGCTGGGGGGAACAGGGAGGGATTTGAGTGAGCCTGGAGGGGATGGAGAAAGATCTGGAGCTGGAAATCAAGGGTTGGAATTAGGTTGGCTGTGATGGGAAGAGACTGGGAGGAGTGCTGGTGAGTCCTGGTGAGACCGGGTAGGGACTGGGAGAGGGTTTGGGGGTCCTGGGGTGGTGGGGGGCAACTGGGAGGGGGTTATGGGATGCTGAGATGGAAAGCAGGAGCGTTGGTGGGTCCTGGGGAGGCTGGGAAGATATTGGGAGGAGGATTTAAGGAGTCCTGGGTGGGTTAGAGGTGACTGGGAGGGTGACTGGAGTAGCTTGGGGTGTCTGTGAGAGATTTTGGGAGGTCTTGACGCCTGTGGACCCCCAGAGATGCCGCCGGACACCACCCGCAGCAAGGTGCTGATGGGGATCGGGGGCTCCGTGTTGGGTTTCGTCTTCCTGGCGCTGGGGCTCGGCTTCTACCTGTGCAAGAAGGGTGAGGGGAGGGTCCCGGGGGTCGTGTTCCGACCCCGGAGCGTGTGCGCTCCCCATGGGGCCCCCAGTCAGGTGCTACCCCCTTTTCTCTGCCCACAGAGCTCCTGACCCAGCAGCGGCTGCAGCCCCTCCCCATGGCCTCGGGTGCGGCCGGGACCCCCCCGCTCCGTCCCCGCGCTGATTTTGGGGGGGTCATGTGTTCCCCCCAGCCCTGCTGTCACTCTGCCCCAGCCTGGCTGCTCCCAGTGCTCCCGATAAAGCTTTCCAGTTCGCTCCGGTCCCGTTTAGTGTGGGGCGGGACAGGGGAGAAATTGGGGGGACCCCGCGGGGGGATCGTGACTGGGCGGGCAGGGTGGGGTCCAGGTGGGGAACACTGGGTGCTGCGGGTCTGCCCGGCAACCGATGAGTCATCACAGCTGCTCTCTCTGATTGGCTGAATCTTCTTCATCGCATTCTCTGATTGGCTGAGGAGAGGCCCGGGAGTTGAGAGAAGGAACAGGAGAGATCCCGCCCCGAGCACCGGCACGGGAACAACAGAGCCAGCCTGGGCACAGCGACGGAATTTATTACCAACCAAGTCACAGCGGGACAAGGAAAAGGGAGAGAAATCTCTCCAAACAGTTCCCCCCACCCAACGGGGATCACCAGGACCACGGATCACCAGGGCTCTGCCCAACGGGGGTCACTGGGGATCATCCAACACCGATCCTCCCATGGGGGATGGAGCTGGAGCAGAGCACGAAGCTCTTCCCACGCTCGGGGCATTCCTAGGGCCTCTCCCCAGCGTGAATCTTGAGGTCCTTCATGCTGTGGAGGTTCTTGCTGAATCTCTTCCCTCCTTCCAAGCAACAGCAGGGATATTTCTTAGTTTGGATCGCCTGGTGCCGAATCAAGTGGGAGCTCAGGGTGGAGCTCATTCCATGTTCTAAGCTCTTGTAGGGTGTCACAGTTTGAGTTGTGATTTTTAAGAGGACACTCTGGAGTGAGTATCATCTCCTCTACAGGGTTTCAATAATCCCTTTCCACAAATACGAAATTAATATTAATAGATGAAAGTGGAAAAAACTCCAACACTTTATTAACAAACAGTAAGCCCACAAGGCAAGGAAAAAAAATGTAAATAATTGCTAGATATTAAATTGTCCGATCTTATCCCACACAAACACCTGGGACAAAAGACCCCAAATGCCAGAGAAATCCCCGCTCACAACACACGGTTCAGCCGCCGACTTCTCCCCCAGGGGAAAAACCAACCAGGGGCTGTCCCGAAGGAGAGGAAAGCCCGGGGCTCGCCTGCCCTTGAACTCCTCCCCAGCCGGGCTCCGCGGGCACGGTCCCGGCAGGCGAAGCAGCGGGGCTGAAGCCTCGGGCTGTTTTCTCTCCGGGCTCGGCCCGGCTCGCAGCGGCTTTGGGCTGCAGCGGCGCCGCTCCGCTCCTGCCGGCGCGGAGCCCCCGGGCTGCGACACAGCAGCTGCTCAGTTCGCCTCCAGGCACGGCAAGGCTGCCCCTGCAGCCTCTCCGAGCCAAGAAAAGGGATAAAATCCTTGGTTTGCTTGGGGCAAAAACGCTTTTCAGCCAAACAGAAACCCACGGTGCACAGAGAGAGCCGCGGAAAACCCGAGCAGCGAGGCTTCAAAACGCCCGCGGAATGAACAAGGAGCCTCTCCCCGCCCCGGCCCCGCACACATCCCCTCCCGGGCTGCCGGGGTTTAGATACAATAACCATTCTTTGGGCACCAAGCAGAGGATCATGGAATTACCATCACCGTAACTCACTGCAAGAGAATCGTGTACACAATAATCACATGTATCTATCTATAAAAGCATGTACTGAACTCTGGATCCAGCAATGTGCTCTAGGACAGGAGCAGAGAGGATGAACGGACACCAGGGGAGATGGGGAATGTACGGACAGAGCAAACCCTCCAAGGTCTTTAACCTCATTGCCAGCTTTTCCGTGTTTCAAGGGCCTTGAATGCTGGATTTCAATGAACTGAGATGTCATTGTGAAAAGCAGAGCAGTCTGGAACCAGACACTGCTGCTGGAGTCAAAGTCTGGACTTGTCACATCTCAGAGTTCAAAATATATTGAATAAACAGCTCCCACAACATTTCCCAGCCCATCCGTCCTCACACATAACAAAATACAATGGAATTCTTTCTAAAGGGTAAAAAATAAAGTAAAATGAACATTGGAAAAGATAGAAAGTCACATTGAGAAAATACAAAATAATGAAGAGTGTCTAGAAAAGCCGGCTGTGATTTCTCAGGTATTGGGCTCGGTGTCAGCTCCGAGCCGGGCTCTGTCTCCCAGGTGCCCAAGTGCCCGGGCCAGCTCTGAGCAGCCTCTCCCGGCTCTCCAGCCCGGCTTTGCCCCGGCTCTGCCCCGGGCAGGCACTCGGTGTTTCCGTGGTGCCCCTGCCCCGCTCAGCTCCCCGTGCCCTGCAAAGGCGCCGAGGCTGCGCTCGGTGCCCCTGGGTGTCACTGAGCGAGGCACTGACGAGCCCCGGTGCCCGGGCACAGCCCTGAGGGACACCCCTCGTCCCCGGCCTCCCGCGGGACACGGAGCCACTGCCCACAAGGCCCTGGCACGTCCGGCCCGGCCAATTCCTCCTGCCCCGGCCAGCCCGGGCTGCAGCCCCAGGGCTCTGCAGGCCGGGGCTGGGGCTGCCGGCTCCCACCGTGGCCAAAGCCTCCCAGGGCTCTGGCCACGCCAGGGGCTACAAGGCCACGAGGCCGGGGCTGCTCCGGGCCGCTTCCAGGCTGTCCCTCTGCTCTTGGGTGCCGGGGGTGGCCCTTTGTGACACGGGCGTGTGTCAGGGCCCTCGGTGATGCGCGACATTGTGGTGCTGTCATGAATGAGAGCGTTTGAGATCGCTTAAAAATCGGTGACAAGGGCATGAACAAAAGTCAGATTTAATATTGAGCGACAAAATACAACAAGTTTGATGGCAAGATTGACTCTACTGCCTACAGAACAGCTAAGGAACAACAAGGGAAAACAAGCAACAACAAAACCAAACAAAATCCAGGCAACCAAAACAGAAATGAACTGAGAACTCTCTAGGGGAGTGTGGGTGGGTGTGTGCTGTGCTTAGGTGCATGGAACAAAAGAGAGTGCAGGCAAGGATTAAAAGGAACACGGCTTAAAAACTAATCAACACTAAGCAGCACTTTAACTTCTCCCTTAATTTGTCACTTAATTTATACCTTAGCCCCAGCAATCCAACAGAGGTACAACAACGAACTAATACCTGACTTAGCTTATAACTTAACATTAACAATTCAACAGAGCAGTAACACTTAACAGCATTTAACCTAACTTATAGCTATAACTTCCATGTTGTACTTCGTAATTTAATGGAAAAACAACACTTAGCTTAGGACTTACATTTAAAAACTTAGCAAAACATTTAACACTTACAGCATTTAAGTTCATAACTATAACTAAACCTTGCTTAGAGGCCTAACTTAGATATCCACAGTACTTCCACATCTAGGAAAGCTGTATTTCTCCCAGATTTGCTATAGCATATGTGCAGGGGCACACACACAGACAGAACAGTCAGTGCAAACAAGGTACCTGTGAAAAATTCTCCTCGGAGCTCAGTGAAATCCTCCTTTCAGATGTTTTTGCATCTCCCACTGGCCAAAGGACGGGGCCTTGAGCAGTGAGGGTATGGGCCCAGGACACGTCGTGTTTCAGCGATCCTCCAGGCACAGCAAAGCCGAGGGTTTGCTGGCTCTGAGAGGCCCCTCAGAGGGAGACTGCTGGTCACAGCCCACGGTGGCCCAGGAGAGCTCAAAGGTCTCCTTTTGGATTTCTGCTGACAGGGTCACAAGAGAGTGGGCTCCAGTCATAACCATGTTTCATCCTAGCCGCAGTCTGGGTGGGCACTTTCTCTAGGAGTGGGGGAATGCATCACCACACTGGGATCTCAGGGGTGCCCATGGCCTGGGTGATGCTGGCCCGATGCCAGGCACCCACCAAAGCCACTCTGACCCTTCCCCTCCAGCTGCAAGGGAAGAGAAAGTTGAACCAGGAGCACCAGGATCAGATTAAGACAGGGAGAGCAAACACACAAAACAGCAAAACGGGTGTAACAGACCCAGCCTGGGCACAGCGAGGGAATTTATTCCCAATCAAATCATAGTAACAGAAGGAAAAAAAAGAGAAATCTCTCCAAACACTTGCCCCCACCCAGTGGGGTCACCAGGAACACAGATCACCAGGGCTCTGCCCAACGGGGGTCACTGGGGATCATCCAACACCGATCCTCCCATGGGAGATGGAGCTGGAGCAGAGCACGAAGCTCTTCCCACACTCGGGGCACTCACAGGGCTTCCCTCAGTGGTGACTCCGTTGGTGTTTAGTCAAGTGAGAGCTCCTGGCGAAGCTCTTCCCACACTCAGGACACTCGTAGGGCCTCTCCCCAGTGTGGATGCGCCGGTGCCTGATGAGGGTGAAGTTGCGGTTGAATCCCTTCCCGCAGTCGGGGCAGCAGAAGGGCCTCTCCTCTGTGTGAATCCGCTCATGTAGGAGGAGAGTGGAGCTGGTCTGAAACCTCTTCCCACACTTGGGACACTCGTAGGGCCTCTCCCCAGTGTGGATGTGCTGGTGCCTTCTCAGGTTGGAGCTCCACCCAAAGCTCTTCCCACATTCCAAGCAGGTGTAGGGCCGTTCCTCTGTGTGGATCACCTGGTGCTGGATCAGGCTGGAGCTGTAGTTGAAACTCTTCCCACATTCCCCACAAATGTAGGGCTTCTCCCCAGTGTGGATCCTCTGGTGTAGGATCAGCTGGGACCTGTAGCTGAAACTCTTCCCACATTCCGAGCACTGGTGGGGCTTCTCCCCTCCAGGAGGCTTCTCCACCAGCTCTGAGCTCTGCCTGGATCTCCGGCCGCCTTCCCGGCTCAGGGAGGGTCTTTCCTCCTGGCAGCTCCCTGGGCTGGGTTTGCAGCCCCTCCTCGAGAGGGATCTCTGGGGCTTTTCCTCCTCCTCCATCTGCCAAAGCCTTGGGAATGAAAAATCCTGGTTTGGGGAAAAAACAAGAGGATAGAGTCTTGGGCTGAGAATTCCTCCTTCCCCAAGTGCAACTCAGGAAGACATTGGGCATCTTGTGTCTGTAAGAATCTCCAAAATACCAAGATACAGCCTAAAAATGCTACAAACATCATGACACAGATCAAAACCCCCCCAAACAGCAAGATTTAAACAAAACCCTCTCCAAAATACTAAGATTGAGCCCCTGAAAAAAACAAATCCCCAACATTTAGCCAGTTAAAGCTCAGAAACACCAATATTCACCCTCTAATAATTGTGGAAGCCCACAGCTCGCCACCCCTCACTCAGTGCATGTGGGGGGGGCAACGCTCCTGGGACTGGGGGAGAGGCTGCAGATAGACGGAGGGCTGGAACATTGTGGTGTTTCCAGTTTCTGCCCTCCTCCTCCTCCTGTATCCCTGCTCTTCCTCACACTTCTCTTCCACATGCCACTCCCCCTTCTCCTGCACAATCCCACCTGCTCCTCCCACGTGCAGCGTTTGACCATTTTCTTCTCCAACCCTGCTTCTCCTTCCCTTCTCCTGCTGCCCCCAGGCCCAGCACCCACTGCCGGCTCCCTCTTCCCCCCAAACCCACAGCATCCCAGCGCAGGGGCAGCGATGGAGCTGGGGCAGCTCGGGCTGGGGCAGCGCTGGGCTCTCGGCCGCTCCCGCCCGCACTCGCTCCCCACTGCAGCCGCTGCCGCCACCACAGCGCGGGGGGGCCCGGCCTTGGCGCTCCCCCCCTCCCACCTCCCCAAATTCCCCTGCCGGGGGGCGCTGGGGCCAGGAGACAGACGAGTGACAGATCAGGGGGGCTGGGAAGAGTCGGCAGCCAGAGAGCACTGAAAATCTCAGCAGTGACTACAGTGGGATCTTCGGGGACTAAACATGGCAGGGCACCCGTGGAGGGTAGAAAGGGAAAGCCAGGAAGGGCTCCTGGCCAAAGGGACGATGATCCCAAAATATCTCTGAAGGGTCCCTTGGGAGCATGTTGATGAAGTTTGCACATTCTCACAAAGGTAATCAAGGACAGGGACACTCAGGGGGGCAATCAGGGAAGTCCAGAAGAGATTCATGCAACAGGGGCTGGATGCTGTTGGTTTCCTAGGAAGGGATTGTGTGAAGGGGAGTGTGCAGGAATATGGTTCAGGAAAGAAGCAGCAGGAGCAATCTATGTGGCAAAAAAACATGAAGGATCGTCAAGAGGAGGAAGCGAAAACACTGAGGATGGGGTTGTTTTTCAGCAGGCTCTCATCCTCAAAAGTTGCCAGCTGATCCAGATGTTTTGTATCCCCGGTTGCCAGGACAGGCACACAAGGAGGTCAGGATTGCAGGGGGTTTCTCTGTGCTGGGCAGCGGCAGGAGCGGGCGCAGAGGGGCGGCACCGGGAGCACGGGCTGGGGGCCTGTGGGGAGCTGCGGGGCCGGGCCGGGGCTGTGGGGCAGCCGGGGCTCAGCGCCGGGCGCTGCCTGAGCCCAGCACCCCCCGGCAATTGCAGGCCCGGCAGTGGCCCCCGGCCCCCAGGAGGCTGCGGGACGCCCCGGCCGCTGCCCGGCCCCGTGGAGCTGCCGGCCCTGCCCGCCGGGGGGGCCGCGTTTGGACACTGCGGCAGGACAGGCACCGGCTCTGGGATACGGGCTGGCCACGGCAGCCACAGCACAAGGAGCAGCACCACAAAGGAACAGCTGGGAAATGGGCATTGGACGTGCAAGCATCCAGATTAGCTTTTAAGCATTTTCCTTGGGTCACTGCAGAAAGGAATGATTTAGCAGAAAGCTCAGCAGCTGTCAGAGGATGAGCACCCCCAGGCACTGAGGGGGCTGCAGGAGGGGCAGAAGAAGCCCCTGGAGCACTTGGTCACAAAGGCACAGCAGGGGAATGCAAGAAGGGATGAGGAGAAGGCCAAGGGGAAGGCAAAGGCCATGGCAGAGTTTCTACAGCCCCTGAGGGATGAACCCCAGGGCCCAAGGGGGCCCCAGCACCCAGGGGCTCTCACATCCTTACACCATCTTCAACCAGGTGCCCTCCTCACACTGACACCATTCAGGAATTGATGGCAAAGATGCTTTCTGGGGATGCCCACTCACACAGGATGGTAAACTGGATTTTGCCTTTGAGTGGGAACAAGAGGTAGAAGGGAAAATGGAAAAGACATGGACGGTCCTTCTGCAGGGATGCACGGAAGCACCAGCCTTATTGGGGCAAGCCTTGCAGAAAATATCACAAGAATTTACGCCACCCCCAGGGATTGGGTTAATGCAGGATGTGGATGACTTGCTGCAATCAGGAGGACAAGAAGTGGTAGAAGAAGCCTCTGTGAAATGGCTGAATGTTCAGGCTAAAAAGCATCTTTGAGTATTTGAAAAAAAAAAAAGCACAAATGCTGGAAAAAAAGGTAAAATATTTGAGACATATTTTGACTGAAGATTTGTGGTGTATTGACCCAGAGAGGGTCTGGAGAAGCTCAGAAGTCAAACAGGACTGAAAAGGGAGTGCAAGAATTCTGAGCATTAATAGGAAATTTGAGGACCTGGATTGAGGATTCTCTGTTCTACCCATAACATTTTATTACTTACTAAACCCCAAAAACCTCAAGGCTGTGGTATGGACAGAAGAAAAGGAAAAAAAGCCTGAGAAAATTAAAAAGAATAAAATGATTGGTGCACCAGCTATGGCTCTTCCATACTCAGAAATCTGAATCCAAAGTGCGTTATAAGTACATATTATATTATTGGCTGTTTGAAAATATTAAAATGAATGCTATATGTTGGAAAACGTTGCTGCATGAACACAGTTTCTTTTAGCTTTGCTATTTACAGAACTTATAAATAATAGTGATAAATATATTTTTTTGGACTACAAAATTTTGATGTGAAAAGCTTTTGTTCATGTAACTAACTCAGAGAATGGTAAAAAAGATAATCAGGAAATTCTTCACATTCTTGGACTCTGGGACAGCAGAACCCCAGGGAGGGAAAAAATAGTGATTTACAGGTTGGGGAGAATGATTCAGAATAATGCATGAAGGGCTATGAATATGCAACATGTTGCTGCATTCAGGAAGTGTTTTCTGAGTCAGTGTGTGCCCTTGGCTGAAGGCCAAGCATCCGGCCATTATAACCTTTGGCCAGAGCCAGGGCAGATATTCAATTCTCTCCCTTGGAATTGATCTTTGCAATTCCTTACCCTGGGAATTCTCCACCTAGTGCGGGCTGGAGATAAGGGATGTATATTTCAAGCAGTCTGTGGCCAGAATCCTGTCTCTTGTGAAATCTCTGACACAGGAAGCTGGGCTGGCACAGAGCCTGCCTTGGCACTTTGCTGTTCACAGCATCCACCCAGGACTCTGCCTCTCAATTACACTCACACACTGGGCTGCCTGCGATTCCATTGCTGGAAAGTCTACCAAATTTAAAATTTTTTACATTCCATTTTACTAGTCAGGCTCGGTTTGCCTTTCTCTCAGGAAAGAAATTTTAAAAGGTTTTTTTTATGGGATGTTGCACCACTCAAGAGAGATGAGTTTAACATCTCAACAGACTGGGAATAGCCCAAAAGATACCAACAAAGAGAACGACATTGAACAAAACATCAATGAAACATCAGCAAACATCAAGGAACACCCACCCCAGACACTGCCCCGGCATAGATGGAGACACCTGGTCTGGAAAAGGCTGAGAAGGAAATCCAGGAATGCGGATCTAATTAACATGAGAAGAGGAGAAATCCATTTGCAATAGGAAACCAAATACTAAGAACTAAACAACCCGGAAGCAATAAACACTATTTCATAGGGTTCGGACAGTAAAAAGTTTAGGAAAAATCTAGTAAAATTCACATCTCATGGAATGATTTTCTCTGCACACCCGGGCTATGCGTGGATGAAATTATTTCTGTTGCTCATCCTGACCAGAATCAAGTAATGCCTTGACTCTAACACTAAAGACATTATTGAAGAGTTTTTGTTTTTCCCGCAGTTTCAGTGACAAGATTACAAAATTAGAAAATTTTTTCATATTAATCCTACTTTTATTTTATCAGTTAGGTTTGGACCAGGGGTGTGACAAGGAATTTTTATTCCTTGGAGAAGATGTAGAAAAGACATGCTTGCACTGGAATATTTTTCTCTATATTTGTGGCTGACTCTTAATGATGGCAGAATTTCGTAATGGGTTTTTCAATGCTCACCTTTAAGTTGCATTTTGCAAACGTAGAAGAGTATTAATCGTAAGGCTTTAACACATAAATAGTTAATACAAAATCGTTAAAAAAAAAAAGAAAAATAAAGCAGATTGTGGGGGTGCAGGTGTGAATCACCTAAAGGCTGCTCTGCAAAAAAAGCATTCCTTCCAGGCAACCAGCAGACGAGCTTTAGAAATGCAAATTAACATTGCTCTGGAAAAGTGCAGACAATGCCCAAGTGCCTTTTTACCTTGGGGAGGAATTGGGCTGATTCCCTCTGCCCCTCACTCCAAGCTCTGCCTGCTTGCACAGATGGAATTTGCACAACTAAAGGCAGAGCCCATAGTGAGGATATCTGACTGCAACAGAAATTGGTTAAGCTGCAAAGGGAAACAGCAAACGCAGAATGTTGTGGAAGGTTAATAGAAAACAGTGTAGGGGGGGAATCATCCCTCTCCCCAAAGCACTGGGGTGTTTTTGCTAGTCCAGAGAAATCACTTTGGAATCCAAGTATTTGATGATTTAATAAGAAAAAGTAGTCAATTGATGCAGCCCTGGATGGAGGGAGCACCCAAAAACGCAAAAAAGATGAACAGACACCAGAACAAATGCTACAACACCATGGACCAGCCCCTGGGATCACTAACGAATTCATATCAGGACACAGAAAACCCATCCATAATTTGAGTGGCATAATTAGGTTAAAAAGTATCCTTGAAATAATAACCAAGCAGACAGCTCCAGCTCCTGACCTTCCTGCTGACCAAGCCGCTGAAATGAGGAACGAGACATTTCACCATGGGATGGGATCAGATTATCTATTAACAGAAAGAGGAGCAGTTTGTGGAAAATTAAATCATTCAAATTGCTGTTTGCAAACAGATGATAACCGAAAAGTGGTGAAACAGATAACAAAGGAAATAAGAAAGTAGCTCATGTACCAGCCCAAACAGGGAAAGGAAGGGAATGGGACACGTTTTCGTGGTTCCCTGGCAGACCATGGCTTAAACGAATGCTGCTCCTCCTCAGACGTGCTGCACCAATTCTCAGCTTTTTACCATGCACGACACTTTGTGCCAAACAGGAAGCAGGAAAAGAGATTGAGTCAATGGAAATTAAAAGTTTGTAAGCGCTATTCTTGAGAAAATGAGAAAAGGAGGGATTGAAAGCAGTAAGATTAATATCGTAGTAGGAGTGCATATTAAGAGGGACATGCAGTAGGTGGATCGGGAATTCTGAACCTTCAAAAAACGTAAGCCAGAGGGGAATGGGAGAGGGAGATGCAGACGGGAAAATGAGGATAAAAAGGAGGCGGCGCTTTAGAGACCGCATGGCAAATGCCGCATGGCCTCTCTCTTTGTTCATCAATAAAGTCACTTTTACAGGACTCCTCTGTCTCCTTTGGATACACAAACCTCTGGCCACGGGAATTTTCCCGCACAGCCCCGGGCACAGGGCAGACACCTCTGTGCCACCCACAGCAACCGGGACGAGCCAGCGCTGCTCCGGCACCGGCTCCTGCCGAGGCCCCAGCGGGAAGGAGACCGCGGGCAGCCGCTCCCGCAGCGCCCTCAGCCCAGCGCCAACACGGGCCGGCACCGGCACAACCAACCCGCCAGAGCCCCCTGCCGCCCCCGAGGCCCGCAGCGAGCCCCGAGCCCCCGCACAACCGAGCGCGGCTCCCACCTGCGCTGGGGCCGCCTCCGAGCTCCGCCGCCGCCTCCCCGGGCTCCGGCCGCTGCCGCCGCTGCCGGGCCCGCACAGACGCTGCCACAATGGCGCCTTTGCTGCTCTGCCCAATCAGCGCGCGACAACCAGGAGTGACATTGGCACAATCAGCCAATGGCAGCGAGGGCCGGGCTCTGCACACGGCTAAGCCTCGGCCCGCGCTCTCAGCGCCCCCCGGGCTGTGGGAGGGCAAAGGCGGAGATGAGGAACAGCCCTGGAACGGGCCCGGGCCCGAGCCGCCATTGGCCTGGAAACACAAAGTTCTCCGCGGCTCCCGGCACGCCTTTCCCAGCCCTGCGTGTTTTCTGGCTCAGCGGGAAGCCCTGGAGCCTCACTTCTCCTATCCCCTAATTAGGAGCATCAGTGCATGGCTTTGATTTCCCCCAAAAAGGGAAAACTGCCCCAAACCCCAGGGGATGAGTGGGGGAGGGGAGAGATTTCTGGCAGAAACTCCAGAAACTCAAAGCAGGACAATGAGAAGTAAATGAAGACCCTTCAGACCAGCTTTCCCTCACTGCTCCTTCCTTCCAGCTACACCTGCTACCCCGGCAGTGCAGGGTGGGACAAATGACACTCACTTTTTTAAACTTTTTGAGGTTTATTAAGTCTTAGCATAAAAATACAACAACAGACTGAGAAAAGTGAAAAATCAGCGCTGGGACCACTGGACTAAACCCCCACGTGCTCACCTACAGAATGGATGTTCTGCCTTTCATGCCCCTGGGCCCTCCCAAAGTCTTGTCGCTGAACTCCTTCTCTGCCGTCCATTGCTGGAGACTCCTTTCTTACATCTGCACTGGAGGTCAGGTATAGGAACAAGCCGGGTGTTGGGGGTTGGTTTTTTCCTTTCCTCTCTGCCTGTGGAATTTTTTCCCATTGACATGCTAAGGAGCACTGATGGCTAGATCCTTGAGACCTTGAGATGGGGGAGGGACAGCTTCCCTGGATTTTTGGCCCTTTCTTTTGGAGGAGGGCGTAGGTGGAGCGGGAGTGAGGTAGGGGAAAGGGGGGGGAAGACCACGAGATTGGAGGCAGGTAAAGATGGGGGGGAGCCATTCCTGGAATTCACTCGCTTATGGCTCTGGGAGCAGGAAGGCCCCTGGAAAACCTCGCCCCACCATCCCAATGCCTCTTCTGGTGTTGGATCCCTCACCCCTGCTCGGACGCTCTCCTGCTTCAGTCTGGATCTCCAGCATCCTGTTGGAGCACCGGGACTGACACTGCTCCAAGGATTCGTCAGCAGAGTCTCTCCTCCATCCCTTCCCATCTGGGACACAGCTGCCATCGCCCCCAGCACTCCTGCAGCCACGTGGGATCACCGCGTCTGCCCCTGCCCACCGGGAGCCGGCTGGCACTGACTGCCAACTGGGACGGCATCTGCACCACAGGGAAAAGGTGTCCACAACCAAAAGAACTGTTACTGGGTGCCTGTTCTGTTTGTTGTTAATTCCATAGTTGTTGTTTTGTTTGCCTTGTTATATACACTAGTAAAGAACTGTTATTTCCTATCCCCATATCTTTGCCTGAGAGCCCCTTAATTTCAAAATTATACTAATTCAGAGGGAAGGATTTATTTTCTTCATTTCAAGGGAAGGCCCTGCTTTCCCTAGCACACCTGTCTTTCCAATCCAGGACAATGGCCCTCCCCAAATGCCCCGACTACCTAAGCCATGTCACAACAATACAAGGGGGAGGGGAAAGAGCACTATGGGAGGATATATTACAATAACGTCATTATACATCCATAAAACTTAACTTAGGCACAATATTTATCTTTTAATTGTGAGAGCCAACCATCACGTTTCTCATCTATAACAAACCTCCTTTTTCCTTTTCATAAGTCATTTGGCTTAAACAATGGACTCTTATTTTCGATTCTGATGATTCACTCTTACTTTTCAAAATTGAGTTTTTTCATACTAGCGTCTGTTGATGTGGATGAGGACAGTGGGAACAGAAAAATCTCAGGTTTTCCTTAGGCCCACTTATTTGCAATGAACAATTGGGAATCACAGGGGCCTGGCATGGCCCCCTACCATGCTGATGGCATTACTGCCCATAGCAGGCGTATCTCACCTGTTAAACACCAATTGAGGAATGATGGAGGTCTGGTATGGCCTTTTTGCCCCCACCTTACCATGCCTACAGGGTTGCTGCACACAGCAGGGCTATACAATCTTCTCGGTGGGGAACACAGGGGCCAACCCGGTCTTGCCCTGAATTTCTTGTGTGACTCCACTTGTTGGTTCCCAAGGAAACCACCCCAGCACCCCCTATGGTTCCCTGTGTACTTTTTTTACAGATGCTTGTAATTTCCATCCATTAAAACAGGACAATTACATTAATAGCTGATATGGTTCAACTCCCCCCAAAGTGTTTGATAAAATAATCTTCGAACTGGCCAGTGGAAGCTTGACCCCACATTTTGGACGTCTTCATACTTCTTTGGTTATCTCTCAGTCTCAGCTTGAGAGTCAATTCTATCTCTCCTTGTCTGGATGTTATAGTTTATTCTTTGGGTTCTTTTACTGGGCCTTTAATTCCATTGCCATGAGTCCACTCCCACTCTGCAGTTGGCACAGCCGATTCAGTGGTGAACAGAACCTGAAAGGGACCTCCCCACTGAGGGGTTAAAAGCTGGTCTTTCTCTAAAAGACAGACACTAAAGACAATGTACATAAGGTAGCATTTTTCTACAGAGCAGCTTCTGTTGAGTGTTGGACAAGGAACTGAAATGCTTAATGTGTCTGACACTCAGTCAGAGGCTGGAGAGCACAGACTCAGGAATCATTGTTGAACAAATACATATTAGCAGGCAGTTCTATTCTTCATGGCTATTTCCACCCCAGTACTTCCCCACCTGCTTCACCCTAAGGCAGTTGCTCACCACTGCTGACACAAGGGAACTGGCTTGAGGAGCATTAAATTGTAGAGAGGTTATGTGCCTGGCATGGCCTCTCATCTTGATGGCAGCAGTTTCTAGGGGACCTGGGCGAGAGCAGCAGTGGATGCACATAATGATGCCACTTGTTCCTTGATGTATTTGAAAAACTCTTGTTTGACATGTTAAATTTAAAAGGTCAGTATAAATCAAAGCTCTGGATATGACTATGAAATCTATTTAGAGAACACGCACCCCTCCCAAAGACACCCGTGCAAAGCAGGCACATCTTACAGGGATTCAATGGAACCTTAAACACTACTAAATTTGATGGAAATCACTGTACACAACCTTATAAACATTATTGGCAAATTTATATGTAGAGGTGAATTCCTCTCCCTACAAGAACAGAGTGTACACAGAGAGCCAGGGGACACTGCAGCCAGCAGAGCCCAGCAGTGACACACAGACACACAGACACACATAGACACACACAGACACACAGACACAGACAGACAGACACAGACACACAGACACACACACACACACACACACCCCAGCACATCCGTGCTACACACACACCCACCTAGGCACAGTCTCCACTAATGCTCACCTGCCCACAAGCACAAGACCTGTTGTCCTTAGAGAGCTCGTGCACACGAATACGTGCAGTGTCATTGACACACGGATGTCCCACACAGAGCCGTGCTCACCCTTGCGGAGCTGTGCACACCTACAAGCACAGAGCTGTGCACAGACTCCACACACGTGTACACAGCAGTGCACAGATGTGAACAGTGCTGTGCACACCCGCACACATGGACACTGTGCAAAGCAGGACGGGCACTCTTACATCTGGACACGCTAGAAAATATCCGTGTGTGCAGCTGTGCACACTGACACACGTGTGCACTTCGGTGTCTGCGTGTGCACACAGAGCTCTGCACACTGGCACACGTGTGCACTGCACTTTTCTAGAGCCCTCCTGGCCCCGAGCCCCCTGTGGGTCTCTCTGTGGGATCATGACACGGTGGGGATGGGGACAGGAGAGTGGAATATGGGTGGCACATTGTGGCACCGTTGATGCTTACAATTAGTTAAAATATGTCCCTAGAACTTCTGCTTACTTCCCCAACCCTCCCGCACACACATACTCGAAGACAGGTCCTGCATGCATTCCTGCAGGTAACACAAGGCTGCACAAAACCCTGTGTTTGGGGACAATTTCTTGGTTATTTCCCTCTGGCGAGGCTCAGCGGGGGACAAGGGGACTGTTCCTCTCCTCTCATGGTCTTAGGGGCAACCAACCCTGTTCCTTTCTTCATCTCACTCTCTGCAGAGCTCTGCCCACCATCATTCGCCTTTAATGAAGAAACAAAAGACAACCTAGAAATCTCCCTCCCATTGCAAACAACACACAGAGAATCTGTGCTGGAAAGAGAACACCCGTGGTGAACAGTGAGCTTGTTCTGCACAAACAGGAAAGGCCAGGCCAGTGCCCACATGAGTCGAGTCACATCCAGTGCTTGCCACCCTCCCAGGCAATATTCAACCTCTCAGCCTCACAGATCTCTGTTCTAGTACTCCCAGTGTGGTCCTGGAAAGAGAATGGTGGCAACATCTACTGCCTGCTACCCCCCTCTAGGCAATATTCAACTGTTTCGTTCACAGACTCATCTTCTAGCACTCTTAGTGGGGTCAGCAGAGCCACTTCCCACTGGTGGGGGCAAAGAGCACCCTCTGTGCCTTTGTGGTGGGAGCAGACAGTGTTGTCTCAAAGGAAAGGTCAAAGAGAAACCAAGCTGGACCTCTGCCTCCTGCCCCTCACCCCACAAGGGCAGGAGGGCACAAAACTGAACACTTTTTTTTTGGACCCATCTTTTCCAGGAGCTTGACTAGCTCGAAGGAGAGGATTAGAAGGATTTCTTGAGGATCAGTGCCAGTGCACAGCACACATGGCATCCCTCACCCCTTACATCATCATGGGATGGAGGGGTAGGAACCAACCACAGCCCTACCCCACTGCTCCAGAAGCCAAAATCCCCATGCAAGCATTTAGTTATGGCCTTCTTAGAGAACCACATTGAGAGGAATGTTGAATTAGTCTTTACAAATGAGCTGTGGATCTGCTTGTAGATAAGGCTAGCACTGAGAGATAAAAGAAACAATGGGATGGATTCCATTGATTGATGAATGGAAAAAGATATTTGCCTTTACAAACAAACTGTAGGGCTGCTGATAAATGAAATTGGATATTGAAAGATGAAAGAAGCAACGGGGGAAAACTATGAATTCTGTAAGAATTAAAAATTAAAAGGAAGGGTTATACATTAGAGGGGAATTTCAGGTATCAGGCGTTCCGGGAAGTCTGTGCCTCTCAAGTACCTCAGCCAATGGGGAAAGAGAGAGGGAAATGTGGCTGGGAAAACAGGATAAAAAGGAGGCTGCGTCCTCAAAAAATTTGAGAGATCCCAGGGGAATGTCCCATGGTCTCTCCCTTTATTCGAATAAAGCAAAAAGGACTCCTCTGTCTCCATTTTGGACATAAACCTGTGGTGTTGGTGGATTAATTTTCCTGACAGAAAGAACTTGGGGATTCTTACCTGCACAAGCACATGCAGTGCCTCAGTCATAAGTGCCTCAGAAATATCAGAAGTGTGTCTTCTTCAGAGCGTGGTCACAAGGGTTCAGAGTTGGAGCCAGTTCTGCGGGCAGGCTGATGAATAGTCTGGGGCTCCTCTGTAGAGCCCCATTCATTCTGGGGCTGCTTTCTGCTGGTTCTGCTGGACTGCCTCGAGTGAAACACACACCCAATTAACAGCAGTTAAATTACTCTGGCATGAAACAGTGGGGAACAGGCAGAGCAGTGAAGGGCAGCATGGACCAGTTGTTCTGGCAGGTCTGACGAGGTCTGGTTTGATACAGCACTCACAGAACTCTGCTCCACCTGTGACACTTCCACTTGCAGCAGATGACTGTTCCTCTTCACAATATCCAGCAAGGCAGGTCAAAGACACTTTTACCATTTTCATCTTCAAAAGGGAGAGGAAATCAGCAGCAAACATGAAGTAACCAGTCAGAGGTCCTGGGAAGAAACAAAAGAACAAAGACTGGTGGAAAAAAACAGGTAGAGCAGTGATCCTTATCTCTGAGAGATATCCTCTGCTAATGGGCCATCTGTTAAAACCAGGTGGGGCAGTGTTCTTTATCTTTTCCACATCCCATCCTTCCTCCAGGAAGATATCTTCTGTTAATGGGCCATTGAGTGCCACTGCATGACTGATAAAATTCCATCATCCCATTGGGAGATGCTCCAGCCAGGGGGAGGAGCCAAGCCTTTCCTACCTAGAGAAAATCTGAGACTTGGAACACCAAGGCAGCCCTTACCCACTGGATTCCAGAGGACAAGAGCTACCAGACCTTTCTACAGCATCACTACTACAACAAGACCACTTCATCGGGACTGCTACCACCACCCTAACTAGCGGGGAGTCAGGTTGTATTCTGATTCTGTCAGTTGTTTTCTTTTCTACTATTGCATGTATTTTATTTCTCTTCTCTTTTTTCCTATCAAATTGTATTTCTGACTTGGAGTCTTTCACTGGTTTTGCTTTCAACCCAGCACAATTTTGGGGGGGATTTTTGCTGAATCTATATATTTGGGGTGGTTTTGATCTGTGTCTTAAAGTCTGGAGGATTTTGAGTGGGAATCTTGGTGTTTGGGAGGTTATTACAGACACAAGATGACAAATGACTTCCAGAGATGAACTTGGGCAAGGAGGAACACCCAGTTTATGGAGCTCTCTTCTTGTTATTTCCCCCTAAACCCGTAATTTTCATTCCTCAGGTGTGCGGGGATGGAGGAGGCAGAAAAGCCCCGGAGATCTCTCAGGAGGAGGGGCTGCAAACCCAGCCCAGGGAGCTGCGAGGAGGAAAGACCCTCCCTGAGCCGGGAAGGCGGCCGGAGATCCAGGCAGAGCTCAGAGCTGGTGGAGAAGCCTCCTGGAGGGGAGAAGCCCCACAAGTGCTTGGAATGTGGGAAGGGTTTCAGGTGGAGCTCCCATCTGATCCGGCACCAGGTGGTCCACACTGGGGGGAAGCCCTATGAGTGTGGAAAATGTGGGAAGGGCTTCACAAGGATTTCTCACCTGATGTGGCACCAGGTGATCCACACAGGAGAACGGCCCTACACCTGCTTGGAATGTGGGAAGAGCTTTGGGTGGAGCTCTGCTCTGAGACAACACCAGCGCATCCACACTGGGGAGAGGCCCTACGAGTGTCCCAAGTGTGGGAAGAGGTTTCAAACCAGCTCTGATTGCCTCAAACATGAGCGGATTCACACAGAGGAGAGGCCCTTCCGCTGCCCCGACTGCAGGAAGGGATTCAACCGCAACTCCACTCTCATCAGGCACCGGCGCATCCACACTGGGGAGAGGCCCTACGAGTGTCCTGAGTGTGGGAAGAGCTTCTCACAGAGCTCTCACTTGACCCGACACCAACGGAGTCACCACTAAGGGAAGCCTGTGAGTGCCCCGAGTGTGGGAAGAGCTTCGTGCTTTGCTCCAGCTCCATCCCCCATGGGAGAATCGGTGTTGGATGATCCCCAGTGACCCCCGTTGGGCAGAGCCCTGGTGATCCGTGGTCCTGGTGATCCCCGTTGGGTGAGGGGGAAGGGGTTGGAGAGATTTCTCTCACTTTTCCTTCTGTTGCTATGATTTGATTGGTAATAAATTCCCTCGCTGTGCCCAGGCTGGGTCTGTGTCACCCGTTTTGCTGTTTCCTGTGTTTGCTCGTCCTGTCTTAATCTGCTCCTGGAGCTGCTGGTTAAACTTTCTCTTCCCTTGCAGCTGGAGAGGCAGGGTCAGAGTGGCTTTGGTGGGTGCCTGGCATCGGGCCAGCGTCACCCAGGCCATGGGCACCCCTGAGATCCCAGTGTGGGGATGCATTCAGAGAGAGATCAGAGTGCAGGGATTGAATTAAAGTCTTGAGATGGATTGAAATATGTTAAACCTCTCACACATAAAGCAGAGGTGAAGGTTTAGGTTGTAGCACGAGGGATCAATAAGTAAGTAAATGGAAAAAGTTTTAAGTGCTTTTAGTGAGTAAAAGGTCTTAGACGCCAGAGAAGTAGTACATGTTCTAGTGAAGGTTGAAAGACATGCTAGTGTTTCCCTCGAGGCTCCAAGAACCTCGCTTCAGACATAATAGAGTTAGAGTTAAGAATATTGCTTACATTTTCCAGTTACAAGAAGATAGGCCATGTACATAGTTTATATGTAGCCTGGCGTGCTAAGAAACTAGAATTCTAATAGGTTAAGAAGCAGTGGTCCGAGTTTGTGTCTTAGCAAGCTGGAAAGTCTCTATAAAAGAACATGCTTTAGGGAGAGCTGGTGCTCTGTGCCATGGCTTTATGCCATTGCATTTTGCCACTTGCATTTTGCCATTGCCACTTGCTTTATGCCATTGCTTTTGCCATTGCTTTTAATGCCATGTGCTTTTTGCCATTGCTTTGCTTTGTTTTTGCCTTTGAGACTGATGTGCTTCTGCAATAAACAACTTGATAGTAACTATTAGCTGCTTGGCACATGAAAGAAAATAACCCGACAGTTGGGTGCCTGAGAGCACCTGGAGGTTCAAAACCTCACAGTCCTCGAGTTCTGTGAGGACAAAGAAGAGAGAGAGCGCAGATGGGCAGGTCTGTCAGCAGGCGGGTTCCCCTTGGCTGCCCCTCGCCAGGCCTGGGTTGAGCCGGGACCAGCTGAGCCGAGCTCCCCAGGCCCGTGCTGTGCCTGCCCTGCCCGTGTGGAAGCGCCTGCAGCCATCAATAACCATCGATCCCGGCTGCGGCGGGCACTGCAGACGCTGCGCCGCCTCTGCCGCTGCCCCTGCCTGGCTCCACTGCCCCAGCAGGAGGACTGGAAAAGGAGTGAGAACAAGAAAAAAAGAAAATGAAAGAAAAAGAATAATAAGAAGAATTAGAATAAGAATAGGAAAAATAATAGGAATTAAGAATAAGGAAAAATACCCAAAAAGTAATAAAAATAAGACTATAAGAGCAAGAACAAGACTATAAGAATATAAGAATAAGAAATAGATGTAGAAATAGGAGAACAAGTAGAAGAAGCCCATAAGAAGAAATAGTTATAGTAAAAATTATAATAGGAAGAAGAATGATAAAAATCCTAAGTTGAAGAAGAAATAGTGGTAGCAATAAATGTAATAATCATTATAAGTATAGACAGTAGAAAAAGAAGAAAAAGAGGAGGAATGGGAAGAAGAAGAAAGAGAAGAGGAAGAGGAGGAGGAGGAGGAAGTAATAGATGTAGTATTAAATAATAGAAGTTGTAGTAAATAGTTATAATAAAGTTATGATGATAATAATGATTTGTATTAATGTTATCAAGTTAAAATACACATCCACACATCTTCTAGAGTCAAACCATAGTTTGGGTGGTGAAGGATCTCAGAAATCCTCTACTGAATAAAGAGGCTGAGACCACCCCAGCCCAGCCCTCCTTCACCTGACTGCAGCTTTGGCCTGGGACTTGAGCGGCCTAACAGCACCTGAGGTACCATCAAGGTGACACCATTGATCAATTGCCTCTGGTCTAGGGACAAGGACACGAGACTGGGGCAGGAGAATGTATCCAAAGCAAGGCAAAGCCAGCAGCTGTCCTGAAAATCAGCTTGGGCCAGGCTGGGGCTGGGGGAGGCCGTAGCCCACAGGCTCATCTGCTGAGGCCACGTTTGCACACACTGCCCACAGCCAGCCAGGGAGGAGGAGAGTTCTGGGGCTGTGGGGGAACCTCTGCTCACAGGCACTGAACACCCATCCTCCCTCACACAAACTGGCTCCGCTGGAAAATCCCCACCCCGGGAAGGCCACATCCACGGCACATTGCCGTGAGGGGCAGCTGAGGAGGTGCCAGAATCCATCCAAGAGCCCCAAAGCGCTGCCCAGACTCACTGCTGAGGCCTTGCAGCAGAGCACTGCTCCTGATGCAAAGGGAT
This sequence comes from Sturnus vulgaris, assembly GCF_052056855.1. Classification (NCBI taxonomy): domain Eukaryota; kingdom Metazoa; phylum Chordata; class Aves; order Passeriformes; family Sturnidae; genus Sturnus; species Sturnus vulgaris. The sequence continues at coordinate 16,612,140 of NW_028276170.1, forward strand.
GCAGCAGAGCCAGAGGCTGCTGCCAGAGCCTGTGTCAGACTTGTCCCTGCCAGGGGAGGAACCTGGGCCTTCCCACCTGCCCCAAGTGTGTATGGACACCCTGAACTCCGTGTTTGTGGGGGACCCTGAGCACCAAGAAGAGATGTAGAGCATCCACAGGAAGCCACTGGGATCCACAGAGTGGTGAGGTTTTCTACTTAATCTGTCTCTGTCACTCTCTTTCTCATCCCCCACCTCTATTCCATTTCTATTTTTCTCTCTTTGTCATTCTCTCTGCCTCTCATTTACTCTTCTTTAAACCCACACTATTGACTTTGGCACATGCTCTCATTTGCGATAGAAACAGATTCTGCCCCCACATGCCTTGATGGAATTAATGTGCACTGTGAACCAGGGTTGACCAAGGCCTCATATTTTCGTGTTTCTGATGTGCCAGACCAATGAATTCGCACAGTCCAAAAAACCTGGATTTCCCCAGCCTCTACCTGGCTAGAGGCAGGGCCCCTCTAAGCCTGGTTATTCTTCTTTCCTGAGTTATGTCTTGGAGGTTCCTTCAAGGGGATTGGACGTGTCATCAGCATCATCATCATACCTGGCAGTTTGACTACGGGCAACTGGAGCTGCTTCCTTTTTGGTGAAGTTTGGTGAAGTTACACCTTTTTTTGTGGAAATCCCTCTCTGCATCTCACTGTCCTGCAATTCAAGCACCAGTTTTACCAGAGCAACAGTGGATTTTCCATCCCACTTCTTCATGTTTTCTCCAGAATCACGCAGCAAAGACCACAGCTCAGCTCGTGAGAAGGGTCTTCTCTCCCCATCTGGGGAACGTTTACGTTTGGGGCCAGAACTTTTGATCTGTACAGCCAAGATTTGGAAAAATCCCTCTTTCATCTCCTCCCTGAGTTTCCTGTGGTTCTCCTCTATCTTATCTTCTCATTTCTGTAGAAGTGTTTCCACAGCTGAGATTCTGGCATGTGTTGGGCCATGCACAGCATCTGCATATGCTCAGAGCTTCTTCTCCATATCGAGCATACATACAGATGTACATGGTACCAAGTCTGAATTCTTAGTTGTTAGGTCATCTGAAAAAACAATCTCTGCCACTGCCATTTCTCTCAAGCGTTGAGCCCCTTGTTCTATGGTCTCCCACTGGGTTTGCTGCATACAGAGATCATCTGCACACAGATATCTTTATGCCACACTTCCCAGGACCCGTGCCCAGAGACTCTGAGGATTAGCCCCCCTCACCATTCCTTGGTCAATAACGGGAACATGTGACAGGGATCCCAAATGCCTGGCTTCAGTGCCATCCAGAATTGTGGCCTCGCCTGCAGCATCCCAAAGACGGACCAGCCAGCTAATTATAGATTCATCAGGTCATCGGGTGTGATCCTTTCTCAGGCCATGAAGGTCTTTAAGGGATAAGGACTCAATATTGGCTTCTGATCCTGTCTCAGTTGCTCTGACTTCTGATTTTGTACCAGGAGCTCACTTTGAGGATCCTTCCCCTGGATCATCATCACCCACTGGCCGATCAGTTTTGCTGCTGTGCTTCCTCCCCACAGCAACTGCCCGTGGCTTAGGCTCACTGTCTGGTTTAGCTACAGCCTGAGTGACTGGGGTATTGGCTGATTTATCTCCCTGCCCCCCTGCCTCTCTCTGCTGCCCTACAGTATCTAGCAGTGTGCAATAAGCATATGCTAGGGCCCAGCTTACTGCAATGATCTTTTTCTCATTAGAATCATCATGGCACTTCTCTTCCAGATATTTCCCCCCCTCATCTGGGTTCTGAATTTGTTCACGTGAAAATTCCCAGGCTGGGCGATCAGAAAATTTATTCAGGGTTCTGCCCATTCTCTCCCATTCCCCATCCCACTCAGAATTTTCCACGCCTGGGCCTACTCCTGGATCAGGGGTCCCATCAGCTCCTCTGGACATCTCAGCCCTCATTCTAGAGAGGCTGCAGACTGTGCAGAGGAAGCTTACCAGATGAAATACCAGGACAGTAGTATCCTTGACATTCAGGGGAAACTGAACATTCTCAACAAATGTCTAAACATATTCAAGGGAGAAGGAAAGGCTAAAAAGCCTCATCCCCTGCTTCTCCTCTAACAAACTGGATGCAATTACTAATGAACTCCCAAAACATGCTATTGGAAATAGGATGCAGGGTAGGACGAAGAAACCATAAACCATAAATACTTGGAACAAACTCCAGTAGCTTTATAAACTTTCTATAAATCATAATCACTAAGCCCAGCACAACAGCTATTCTAATTCGTGCTCCTCTACTGAAAAAGTTGCATGTTAATGACACTACTGGAGCCATCTCCAGATAAGAAAATAAGCCTAGGGACCAGAAAGGTATTAAAACCTCAAAAAAGCCTGGGGACCCGAGACACATAAAGGCCTCCACCCCTCCAACCAAAATGCAATCAGAACAGGTTTTCTTTTCCACTTTCTTGCAACGCATTGGGTGCCAAAAAAGTATTTGTGCTCATTTAGGGCAAATTTGGTAGGAAACCTCTGAATGGGGTCCCTCTATGAAACAGATTCAAGCCGTCCCTCCCCCAGCCGGCTCAGGAAAAAAATATTCCCTCGGAGAGAAGTGGAAAGAGAAAATACTGTTTATTCAACAGGCAGTACACCTCCCAGCACAAAAATGAACAAAACCAAACAGCAAAACCCCTCGCTGTTCCCAAGAGATGACAGATTTAGAAGATTTCTTTCCCTGGGCTGCCCGGCTCACTCAGTCTGTTCTCAGTCCCTCCTGTGCTGGGAAATGCCACGGCCCAGGCCAGGCCTGGTGGGCCACAGGTGTGAGCTCCCGGTGCCCTTCTGGGTTTTCAGTCCAGAGCAGGTTCAAACTGTTCCAGGAAAAAGGAAAAAAACCCAAAACACACAGTCCAGGGAGATTCTCTGCCTCAGCTAGCCAGAAAAATTAACCAAAAGCAAAAAAAGAGAGCTCTCTCTGGCTGTCCACTGCAGACAACACAGTCTGTGAGCAGGAATGTGGGGGAGCCTGTGCAGTCTCTGATAACAAACTCTGCACTTCTTCTTTCCCACCCTTCACTCCTGGAACCAGTCTTAAAACTGCACAATTCAATATCCAACACCAAAAGAACAGACGATTTGTGGGTACAGGCATCATACAGTCACCCCAAGACAGGGGTCCCCACTATGACGTTCTGGGGGTCCCCTTGTCCTGGATGCCCTGGATCCTGCATATATTTGGAGTTCCCCCCTCTGCAGGGTGTCCCCCTGCTCCAGGCTTCCCGGGAATCCCAGGGATCCCCCCTCTTTGATCTCCCCACTTTGGGATTCTGGGGTTCTCCCTTCTCTGGGCTGCTGAGGGTCCCATGGGTGCCCCTCTCTGGGTGGCACTAAGGGATGCCGAGCTTTCTGGGCTCCCAGGGGCGCCTCCTCCCCTGACTCCCTGCTCTGGCCTGCCAGGGCTCACAGGGGTCCCCCTCTCTGGGGTCCCCACTTTGGTGTCCTAGGGGCTCCCCGTCTCCAGGCTCATCCCTTCTCCGGGCTGCCCCTTCTCCAGGCTCCCCTCACTCCCGGCTCTCGGGGTCCCCCCTCTCCAGGCCCCCATTTCAGGCTCCGGCACTCCCGGGGCTCTCCCCTTTTCGCTTTCCCCCCCTCAAGGCTGCTCCCCTCGCCCTGCCAGTCCCGGGCGATCGCCACGGGGCTCCGGGGACCTCCATCCCCCACCCACCGCCGGGGCTCTGTCTGCAGCCGCCACCCAGACATCCCCAAAAAACCACCCGGGGACCCAAAAGGGGATTTCGGGACAGCTTTGGAGCCCTGCAAGATACAAACATCGCTCCGCCCGCCGCCTCCCGAAAAAAAGAAACAGGGAGACCCAAAGATACTTCGGGTGAGCTCCAAATATCCCTCTCCTGTTCAAAAAAAACCCTGCCAGGACCGCCCAAGATATTGGGGGCGAGGTCCCTCTCCCCGGTCACCTACACAATACGGGGGGGCCGATACTGCGGGCGCGAAGGGGCTGCACATCCAGAGAGCGATGGACGCACGGGCTGCCGCCTCTCGCTGCTCCTCCTCCTCTTCTTGCTCCTCCTCTACCCCTCCTCTTCCTCCTGCTCCTCCTCCTCCTTCTCCTGCTCCTTCTCCTCCATCCCTCGGCTGCCGGCGAGGAGCTCTCTCGGGTGAGCGGGGCGGGAAAGGGACTGGTGGGAAAGAGGTGGGAGAGGGGGTATAAAGGGAGATGGGAGAGCGGGAAGAGGGTTCCCAGGGAGGGTGTCCACGTTAAGCCCAGGACCCCCAATCCCCTCCGTGTCCTGCCAGCCCCTCCCGGCGCTGTGGGGTCCGGGCCGTGCCCCAGTGCCGGCTCAGGGGGTGCTCCAGGCTGACGTGCTCCACCTGGAGCTGGAGCTGACCCCGTGCCGGGGGGGTTTCCAGCAGCACCAGGAGCTGGTAGAAATCCAGTCCCCATTGGGGACCAGGTCGGTGGCCACCACGTGGCCCGAGAGCTCCTGCTGGCCCTGGAACCAGCTCAGCTGGATGTCGGCAGGGTAGAAATCCATCAGGGAGTAGAGCAGGCAGCCGGGGCCGGGCTGGGAGCTCGAGGGAAGCAGCGAGATGGACACACTGGGATGGGCAGGGGGCCCCTCCAGTGCGGATCTGCCCCCCCATCCAATCCGCAGATAATCGCTCCAGGGATTGAGTGCTAAGGGACAGGGAACCACCTTTCTTCCATCCCAAATCCACCTTTCCCTCCCCTCTCCCCCTCTTTCTCATCATTCCCCAAATCTACTGACCCCTCACGACTCAATGTGGGTTTCCCAGCCCCCTCCCCCAATCTTTGGGCGTCCCAGCTCCCTCTTTTCCCCCATTCTTTGGCCCATTCCCAATCATCATTCCAACATCAAACTCCCTGCCCCGTGCTTGCTTTTGGGGGTTCCAGGCCTCTCCTGCTCAATCTCGGGTTCCCAATCCCCTCTTTCACTCTTTTTGGACAACTCCTGACAGCTTTTTTCTGGGAGGAATCCCTGATTTTCAGCATTTTTGGGGTGTAGTTTCAAAGCGGACAGCTCCAGGTCCCTCCTGCTACCTCTGGGGATCCAACCCCCTTTTCCCCAATTCAAGCACCTCTCAAAAGCCCATCAGGTGACTCACATATTCTCTCCTTCCTCTCTCCCCTCCCCCCTCCCGCTGCTTTTCTTTTTTTGGTCTCTTTTTAAAACAATATCCTATTAAATATTACAGGGCTTCTGGTTTTGCCAAATGCAGCCTAAAGGTGAACAGTGAACATAAAAAATTCCATACCAAAATTTTGCCATCACTAACAGCCACTCATAAACATACCCAAAAAATCCCAAAAGGAATAAAGATTTTTTCTGCTTATTCCCCTAACACTAAAATGTGGTTCTCACACCCTTGGCCCAATCTTAACTGAAAATATAAAAGTAGGATTATTAAGAAAAGATATTCTAATGGTGTAATCTTGTCACCAAAACTGCGGGAGGACCCAAAACTCTTCAACACCATTTCTACTGTTAGAGAATCAAGGCATTACTTGATTCTGGCCAGGATGTGCAACAGAAATCATTTCAGCCACACATAGCCCGGGTGTGCAGAGAAAATCATTCCATGATATGTGAGTTTTACTCGATTTTCCCTGAACTTTTCACAGTCCAAAACCTATAGAAATCCATTGGTTTTATGTTCATTGCTTCCAAGTTGTGTAGTTGTTACTATTTAATTTCCTATCGGGCCCGCATTTCTTCCCCTCTATATTAATTAGGTCCGCACTCCTGGATTTCCTTCTCAGCCTTTTGCAGACCAGGCATCTCCAACTATGCCAGGGGCAGTGTCTGGGGTGGGTGTTCCTTGATGTTTGCTGATGGGCCTTAATGGTCGTTATCTTTGTGAGTATCTTTTGGGCTATTCCCAGTCTGTTGAGATGTTAAACTCCCCTCTGTGGAGTGGAGGAACATTCCTTAGAAATCTCTTTAAAATTCGTTTCCCCAATGCAAAGGCACATGAAGCCTGAGTATAGAAATAGATTTTTAAAATTACACTCGGTATATTTTCTGACCATGGAATCCCCGGCAGCCCAGTGTGTGAGTGTAACTGAGGGGCAGAGTGGAATTGTGCCGTTGTCTTCCCCAGCAGCTGTGGCAGTGCAGGCACAGAAAGCAGCGAAGCTGCAGCAGTGGCAGCAAGGATTGGCCCCAGTGTGTGGAGATGCCAAAGGAGGGTGCCCAGGCAGAGGATTTCAGCAGAGGATCTGTGGGCAGGCCCAGGGGCTTGGCCCGATGTGGAGCCCTGGCTGCTGCTGCGTTGCCTTCAGTGCAGGGTCAGTGGTGCCCTCCCATGCTGCTCCTGCAGCCGGGAATTCCAAATCTCCGGGGCTTGAGAGCCCCTGAGCCCAGGGTGAGGGGTCCCCCCGTGTTGAGCTGTGCTGGCGGCTGTTTCTGTGCTCAGGGACTCTTGGAATGGGCCACGGCACTTGGCCACCAGTGGTGCTTCTTTGCACTCCTTAGGCAGGACCCGATGTCCTGGGTGGATGCTGTGAACAGCAAAGTGCCAAGGCAGGCTCTGTGCCAGCCCAGCTTCCTGTGGCAGAGATTTCACAAGAGACAGGATTCTGGCCACAGACTGCTTGAAATATACATCCCTTATCTCCAGCCCGCACTAGGTGGAGAATTACCAGGGTAAGGAATTGCAAAGATCCATTCCAAGGGAGATAATTGAATATCTGCCCTGGGTCTGGCTTTTATTCTTGCCAAAGCCAATGGCAAAAGCTGTATCCATGACATCTTGGTTTCTATCACCAGCTTCCAAAGGAGTTTCTTTATTTCCCCATTCATTCTTTCTACCTGCCCTGAGCTCTGGGGGTTCCAGGGCTTGTGGAGGTCCCATTGTATTCCTAAAGCAGCCATAACGCCCTGAAGGGTCTTTGCTGTAAAATGAGTTCCCCATCTGAGAGTCTGTTGTTTCCACAATTCCTTATCTTGGAGTTATTTGTTTTAGAAATACCTTAATAAGTGATCCGGTTATTGCTGAAGAAGTCAGAATTGCTTTTTTCACTCTGTTAGCTGCCATGCTGTCACCAGCAGATATTTGAGCCTTCCTGCTCAGGGCATTTCAGTGCCAGGCTCTTCCAAGCACACCCAGCTCTGCCGGTTGAGCTGACCATGCAGGCGGTAACCTGAGCTTGGTCTAATTCCCTTTCCTTCATCAGAGCTTGTCTTGGAGCTCTTTTCCCTTCTCCTGCCCTTGCAGACCCATCCATAAACACATTTTGTCCCTCAGGCCAGGGAAAGTCTCATCAATATCTCTTACCCTGGCTCTGGAGCTCCGTCACTTGAATGCAGTCATGGGTTTGTTCCCAGCCCCCTGTGCAGGCTGTTCAATCAGGAGCCTGGGTTAAACCCTTCCCCTGTCCTCAATTCTAAATCCTCCTGTGCCACTGAACAAGTTTCATTCTGCCCCAGTTTGATCCCTGTCCCTGCGCTGGGATGCTGTGGGTTTGGGGGGAAGAGGGAGCCGGCAGTGGGTGCTGGGCCTGGGGGCAGCAGGAGAAGGGAAGGAGAAGCAGGGTTGAAGAACAAAATGGTCAAATGATGCCCGTGGGAGAAGGTGGGATTGTACAGGAGAAGGAGGAATAGTAGGAGGAAGAGGCGTGTGAGGAAGAGCAGGGACACAGGAGGAGAATGGGCAGAATCAGTAAACACCATAAGGTTCCACCCCTCCCTGTGTTTACAGCCTCTCCCCCAGCCCCAGGAGCGTTGCCCCCCACGTGCAGCAAGTGACAAGGGAAGGGGATCCATGATTTTCACAGGGTTGAATTTTGGTGTTTCTGACCTCTATTGGGCTAAATTGGTTGGTGCTTTGGGTTTTTGTGAGGGCTGAATCTTTATATTTAGGAATGAGTTTTGGCTGAATCTTGCTTTTTGTGGAGGTTTTGAACTGTGTCTTGATGTTTGGAGGACTTTTGGTTTGAATAATGGTGTTTTGGAGGTTCTTACAGAAACAAGATGCCCAATGACCTCCTGAGATGAACTTGGGAAGGAGGAACCTCCAGCCCAAGGCACTCTCTTGTTTTTCCCCCAAACCTGGATTTTTTATTCCTAAGGCATTCATGGATGGAGGAGGAGGAAAAGCCCCAGAGATCTCACTCGAGGAGGGGCTGCAAACCCAGCCCAGGGAGCTGCGAGGAGGAAAGACCCTCCCTGAGCCGGGAAGGCGGCCGGAGATCCAGGCAGAGCTCAGAGCGGGTGGAGAAGCCTCCTGGAGGGGAGAAGCCCCACAAGTGCTTGGAATGTGGGAAAGGTTTCAGCCGGAGCTGCGACCGGATCCAGCACCAGAGGATCCACACTGAGGAAAAGCCCTACGAGTGTGGGAAATGTGGGAAGAGCTTCAGAGACATCTGCGGCCTGCTCCAGCAGCAGGTGATCCACACAGGGGAACGGCCCTACACCTGCTTGGAATGTGGGAAGAGCTTTGGGCAGAGCGCCACCCTGAGAAAACACCAGCGCATCCACACCGGAGAGAGGCCCTACGAGTGTCCCAAGTGTGGGAAGAGGTTTCAGACCAGCTCCAATCTCCTCCTACATGAGCGGATTCACACAGAGGAGAGGCCCTTCCGCTGCCCCGACTGCGGGAAGGGATTCAACCGCAACTCCACCCTCACTGTCCACCGGCGCATCCACACTGGGGAGAGGCCCTACGAGTGTCCTGAGTGTGGGAAGAGCTTTTCTGACAGATCAACCTTTACCAGACACCAACGGAGTCACCACTAAGGGAATCCCTGTGAGTGCCCCGAGTGTGGGAGGAGCTTCGTGCTCTGCTCCAGCTCCATCCCCCATGGGAGGATCGGTGTTGGATGATCCCCAGTGACCCCCGTTGGGCAGAGCCCTGGTGATCTGTGGTCCTGGTGATCCCCGTTGGGTGAGGGGGAAGGGGTTGGAGAGATTTCTTTCCCTTCTCCTTGTCCCGCTGTGATTTGGTTGGTAATAAATTCCCTCGCTGTGCCCAGGCTGGCTCTGTTGTTCCCGTGCCGGTGCTCGGGCCGGGATCTCTCTTGTTCCTTCTCTCACTCCCGGGCCTCTCCTCAGCCAATCAGAGAATGCGATGAAGAAGATCCAGCCAATCAGGGAGAGCAGCTGTGATGACTCACCGGTTGCCGGGCAGACCCGCAGCACCCAGTGTTCCCCACCTGGACCCCACCCTCCCCCCCAGTCACGATCCCCCCGCGGGGTCCCCCAAGTCCTTTCCCAGTCCCGCCCCACAATAAACGGGACGGGGCGAACTGGGAAACTTTACTGGGAACACTGGGCGCAGCCAGGCTGGGGCAGAGTGACAGCAGGGCTGGGGGGAACACATGACCCCCCCAAAATCAGCGTGGGGACGGAGCGGGGGGTCCCGGCCGCACCCGAGGCCATGGGGAGGGGCTGCAGCCGCTGCTGGGTCAGGAGCTCTGTGGGCAGGGAAAAGGGGGTAGCACCTGACTGGGGGCCCCATGGGGAGCGCACACGCTCCGGGGTCGGAACGCGACCCCCGGGACCCTCCCCTCACCCTTCTTGCACAGGTAGAAGCCGAGCCCCAGCGCCAGGAAGACGAAACCCAACACGGAGCCCCCGATCCCCATCAGCACCTTGCTGCGGGCGGTGTCTGGCGGCATCTCTGGGGGTCCACAGGCGTCAAGACCTCCCAAAATCTCTCACTGACGCCCCAAGCTACTCCAATCACCCTCCCAGTCACCTCTAGCCCACCCAGGACTCCTTGAATCCTCCTCCCAGTCTCTTCCCAGCCACCTCAGGATGCACCAACGCTCCTCCTGTCCCTCTCAGGATCCCATAACCCCCTCCCAGTTGCCCCCCATCAGCCCAGGACCCCCAAACCCTCTCCCACTCCCTACCCAGTCTCACCAGGACTCACCAGAACTCCTCCCAGTCTCTTCTCATCACAACCAACCTTATTCCCACCCTTGCTTTCCAGCTCCAGATCTTTCTCCATCCCTTCCAGGCTCACTCACTGTTTCCCCCAACTGATCCCAATGTCTCCCCACTCTCTCCCAGTGCCCTCCAGTGTGTCCATCTCACTATGACCCTCGAGCTCCCAGCCCGGCCCTGGCCGCCTGCTCTGCTCCATGGATTTCTACCCTGCTGAGATCCAGCTGAGGTGGTTCCAGGGCCAGCAGGAGCTCTCAGGGCATGTGGTGGCCACCAGGACCAGGTCCCCAGCAGGAGAGGGCTGGTGTGGCCCTGAGAGGGACTGGGAATGAAATTGGAGAGAGTGGGTGAACACTGGGAGAGAGTGGATTGGATTGGGGCAATGGGAGAGAGGGTGGAGGTTTGGGATTGGACTGAAAAGGACTTGGAAAGGACTGGGAGGAACTGGGGGGTCACTGGGGGAGAAGGGAGAGATTTGGAAGGGCACTGGGGGAGAGGATGGAGGTCTGGGAGTGGAATGAGAATGGAATGGCTGGGGACTGAGAAGAATTCGGAGGGACTCTGGTGACACTGGGAGGGACTGTAAGGACACTGGGAGAGACTGGGATGGACTGGGAGAACCACTGGAGTCACTTGGGGTGAGGGGGCAGGAGGCCCCGGGGATGGGCACAAGAAGGGCTGACGTGTCTCGGGTGATTCCCAGGGAGGTTTTGAGGGGCTCCAGGGTCATTCCCAGGGCAGGGCCCGAGGGGACACGCTCTGCCCCACGCTCACCTCTGCGCTCCACGAGGAACGGGCTGGACAACTCGTAGTTGTGCCGGCAGTGCCTGTCCACCGCAGCCCGTCTGTACTCCATCCATTGCGGGTCGCTGTTCCAGTGCCTGGCAGCCTTGTCCCCAAAGGAGGTGTCCCCACGTGCAGCCCCACATCGCTGCCCAAGTGCAGGAGCTGCTCTCGGTTGGAGATGTTCCTCTCCACGAACCTCAGCCGGTCGGTGCCGTGAATGAAGTGACACTCGGACTAAACCATCTCCTGGAACAGCGCTGTGTGTGCAGGACACAGGTCCGGGGGTGTCCCCCCAGCAGCCCCCAGCAGCCCACAGTAGCCAAGAGCTCCGGGTCCCTGCCACACGCCCCATGGCCAGCGCCGGGCAGGGTCTGACACCTCCCCCTGCTGGAACCCTGGAAACTGAGGGGTTTGGGCTTTCTCTGCTGACAGGCAATGACCCTCAGGAAAACACTGCTTTTGACCTGAGGCTGTGAAGAAGCTTTCCAGAATTGACTGATAGAACTGGGATCACTGGTGTGCGGTTTGAATAGAAATGTGCAGTGTCACATAGTGGAAAATTTAGAATTTGTGATTTTAGAATATAGGAATATATATTAAACAAGATGGAGATTTTAGGGTGGAGGTTTCTTTCTTCTTCGCTTTCTTCATGGGTCTAGGTGGTACTTTTGTAATTGGATAGAAAATTCCACATTGCAGGTCACGGGTGATTGGTTCTTGGGCTATTATGGTGTCTTTTTTAAATTGGACTCATTGGCCTTTAAAAGGCCTTGTAGAGAGAGATACGTGTCCATTTTTAGCCTGTTAGCTGTAAGTGCTGTAGAACTCACTGTAATATAGATAAGAATTAATAAATATCTGAGTCCGAACACGAAATTCCGTCTCTCGAGCATTTAATCCTCACTCTAGAAAAAGAAAAAAGAAGATAAAACTTGATAACCTCCACCCCAAATTCTCCTGGCGGGGGGCGCTGGGGGCGGGGCGCGGGTGGAGTCCAGGTGAGGAGCTCTGGGCGCTCTGGGACTGCCTGAGGAGTCATCAGCGCCGCGCGCTCTGATTGGCTCAATTATTTTGGTGCCTTCTCTGATTGGCTGAGGAGAGAACCGGGAGTTGAGAGGAGGACCGGGAGAGATCCTGCCCCAGGCTAGCGGTGGAAGAACATCCAATTAACAAGGCATGCAGATCATTTCCCAGCGGTGCCCACACTCCTGTAGGAACTAAATGCACCGAGGATCTCACGAGGGTCACCAACTCTCTGGCGGCCAAATCCAGCCCTGCGCTCCCTGCGGGTGCGGGCACTCTGGGAAGGGCTCAGCTGCGGGTCAGATGGCCGGAGAGTGGCTTGGTGGTCACCTCGTGTGTGAGGCAGTGATGGGCTGGGGAGATGCGTGGACACTGCACATAATCACTTCCAAGCAAAAATCATTCCAGGAAGGAGTAACAGCTTCTGACAGAGACCAAGTGTTGCCACCAGGTGCTCCTGCCAACAGCCGCCTGCAGAAAGGAGCACACACACCAATGCACGTGGGCTTTGGCTGTCCTCTGGCAGAGAAGTCCCAGGGGACACAGGTCTCTGTGGCAGGAGCAGGCACCAGCATTGGCAGGCCTTGGGGGCGGCAGGTCTCCTTTGGCAGGGACTCTGCCACACCTGCTGATTTCACTGCTCCCAGGACTCAGAGCAGCATTCGTGCCCTGGGCCATACGTCCCTTGTCTGTGTCACACTCCTGTGTGTGTGACGGCCACCCAGCACCGGGTCTTGTCCCAAAGAGGCCCTGGCAGCTGCTGTGGAAGGCCCCGATGCCCTTCCTGCTGCAGCTGCATCGGCAACCGTGGGGGCTCCTTCTGCTGCCCTGAGCAGGCAGAGCAGAGGAGCATCTGCTTGTTGTTTGAGCCATTCCTAAAATTCCTGTTGGGCTGTCCTCGAACCTTGGGGGAACGTCTTCCTTGCAAGCTGGGCCACTTTGCGGGGAGGTGTGGGTGCCCCCAGGGCACGTGGAGGTGTCCCCAGGGCACGTGGAGGTGTGTCCTAGGGCTCTTTGTGACACAGTGCACCGTGGTCACCGTGCAATAGGAAAGGGACAGAGCGTACAAGGGTGACCCTTTGTGACACATCGTGACATAGGTGCTGGCGGTGGCACGGCCACACCACAGTGCTCGGTGCACTCGTCGGGACAGGACGGAGAGAGCGGTGCTGTGAGGAGCCCCCACACAGCCAGCTTGTTCCTTACTGACCCGGAGCTTTTCCAAAGCGTTTCCTCTGCAGGTGACCTCGAGGACAGACTGCAGGACACGGTGTCCTGTAGCCTTCCCAAGGCTTCTCTGTTGCAGCTGCCTACAAGGCACAACTGCAGCACTTGCTCATCTGGAGCTTTTCTGAGACATCTCTCCTGCAAGCAGTCCCAACTCCATACACCAACATGGAGCAGACACCACCCAGAGTGCCCAAGCTGGCCTGGGTGAAGGAGGAGGAGGAGGCTGCAGCTCCCTCAGCACAGCAGCCTGAAGAGCTGGAGCAGATCCAGCTGCTGCAGGAGGGTGAGTAGCAGAGCTGGGCCACAGAGCTGGTGCCTGCAGCCAGCTTAGCCCCATCCCATCCCATCCCATCCCATCCCATCCCATCCCATCCCATCCCATCCCATCCCATCCCATCCCATCCCATCCCATCCAACATTCCCATGGATAGGACAGAAGAGGGGCTGGGGCTGAAGCCCCAGGCAGCCACCCCACATCCCTGGAGCATCCCAGGGCTGTCCCTGCCTGGGAATGCAGGGCTGGCCTGTGTTCTCCGGCCTCTCCCACAGCCCCTCAGCCCTGGCTGCGCTCGCTCTTTGCCAGGTGCCGCCATGGACCCGACACAAGAGCAGGACCCTGCCCGTGGCCGCTTCCGCAGAACAGCGCAGGTACTGCAGCCATCCCCACCTGGGCTGGGCCTGCTGTCACTGCTCAGCCCAGCACCGTGCTTGGAGCACTCCATGGATTCTCCCTCTCTTCCTGCCCTTCTCCTACAGATGATCTATGAATTCATCATGTGCATTTGGCGGGAAGAGACCACCGGTGTGGGCACTGGGCTCTTGGCAAACTTTCACCTCTTCACTGCTGAGACCGGGGCTGCCATGCTGGATTTGCTTGTGGAGAAGGGTGTCTCCAATCCAAAGCAAGTAAGCAGCCTGTGGCCAGGGCTTGATCACCCCAGGAATTGTGTGGCGCCTCAAGCCAGCTCTGCTGGGTTCCTTCAGTCTTTGAGGCCCAGCCCAATAGGGTGGGAAGGGCAGCACCTTCTCAGGGGAAGCTGGGGAACCTGCTGCTCGGGCAGGTGTCCAAGTCTCCCCGGGCCTTCTGCAGGTGCCAGCCATGGTGAGGTACATCCACAAGTGGCTCACGGCCAATGAGTCTGCTGGGCACAGGCTGGACAAGGCCCTTCTGGAGCTGGCCAGGGAATACCCCTGTGATGTGCTGATGACTCTCTTGCGCTGGGCCCCATCGGGTGACAGGTACGGCAGCCCCACCTGCCTTGAGGGTTTAGGGTTCCCCGGCCCATTACCCTGTAGAGCCTGTCCCTGGTGACTGCCAGACAGGGGGACAGTTCCAGGAGCCTCTGGCTCCTCCGTTTGCCAGTGCTGCCATGTCAGCCCCTGAGCGTGCTGCCACGCTCCCTCCCTGCCCCTCAAGATGCCTGCACCCCCGTGGGCTGGCTGGGTGCTGCCAGCGAGGGCCGGTGGGCAGAGGCAGGGCTGACGGCCAGCGCGGGCCCCTGCAGCAGCCCAGGCCACAGTGCTGTGGCCCAGACCCCCCTGACACAGAGCTCTGACCCCACAGAGCTGCTACGGCCATGTGGGGAGTGATCATGTCCTCCACTGGGACTGCGGAGCCGGCGCTGCAGATACTCCTCAATGTGCTGAACGCCTGGCCAGTGGACAGTGTGTACACCTCCGATGGGGACAGCACAGGAGTCTTTGCCCTGGCTGTGAGTTCCTGCAACTGACCTTGGCTTGCCCCTAGGCCACCTCTCCAGCAGCTAGCTCTCTGTCCTCCCCCCAGCTGCATCTCTCTGCCTCAGGCACTGCGCTGAAACCTGCCTTAGGGGCAAGGTTCAGGGACACCAGGCTGGGTGATCCCACGGTGTCTCCCCCGGCCTCTCCCTGGCATGCTCGGGCCCTGCCACACGGATGTCTGGGCACTGAGTGTTGTCTCTGGGTGGTTCATTTTTTGCAGGCAACCGTGACACTGTGGAGGGTCTTCAACCTGACCTGGTGCCCACCTATAGTGTTGGAGTATTTTCCCCGTCTCTTTCTGTGTCTGCTCTTCCAAGTTTACATCAGCGCACTGGATACGCCAGAGGAGGTTGATACCTTCTGGAAGGGGTGCCAGGAGCAACTGGGCCTTGCCACCAACCCCCAGAGGTGCTCCATCCCAGTCCTCCCAGTGTCCCCATCCCTTCCAAGGCAGGAGCCAGGGCTGACAGCATGACCTGGGCTTTGCTCTGCACACAGGTTTGCAGTGCAGACCCTGAAGGTCCTGCTCTGCCGAGTGCAGTGTGAGCGTGTTGTGGTAGCCATGGAAGGCAAGGCTGGCTGGGACACGCTGCTCTGTACTGACACGCACCACTATGCAGTGGGACTCCTGGCCAGGTGAGACCCCCTTCTCCCTGCTGCCCCCGGCACTTGTGCCCAGGGTGCCCCACACAGTTCCCATGGGCATGGGTGAGAGGGCTTTGTCACAAAGAGACGGACGAGCAGACTGGAAAAGGCTGGCACAGGAGGATGCCCGGGAACAGCCGCCTCCCAAAGCGCCCACGGGGTGCTTGGGAAAAGACCAGAGCTCCGTGGGTCACTCCTGGGAGAGCTTTGCCCTCTCGGCTCAGGGGCAATGATGCCTTTTCCCCCCACCAGGGAGATGCGCTGTGTCTCCATGATCTGGTGTTGCAGCTTCATCTCCTGCCTCTTGGAGCTCCTCAGCCAAGACATTTCAGACTGGCAGCTGCCCGCCATGGCGTTCCTTGTGGAGCTGAGCCCCATGGGCAACACAGCTGAGCTGCCTCCCACCTCTCTGCCCTCTCACAGCCGCAGCTGCCTGGGACGGTGCCCGTGCCCTGTGCTGCTGCCTTGGCTCAGCCCTGTGCAGTTCTGAGCTCCTGCCAGCTGGGCACCCCGGTCACTGCTTTGTGCCTTTCAGGTCCTGGACCTCCTGGACATCAAAGAATGGGGTGACAGCGTCCTGGAGATCATGGCAAGGCGCCTGCAGAGCACGTCCAGGGAGATGCATCGCCTGGTGCTCAGAGGCCTCGTGCAGCTCAGCAAGGACCCCTCGATGGTGAGAAGACAGCAGCGGCTGAAGCTGTGCTGGCAGCGTGGGGCTGGGGAAAGCAGCCCCTTGGGCTTGGCTGGGCTTTGGGAGCTGTGGCAGCTGCTCCCAGCTCTCCTGCGTTGCTGTTCAGCTGCCCGAGTGCTTCAGGACAGCCCTTCGGCCCCTGGGCTCCACGGCAGCAGCAGCAGCAGCAGCGTGGGGTCGCCCTGCCTTGTCTTCCGTGCAGAACATTAGAATGTACAGCCTGACAGAAAGCCTTGTGGACCTGTTGCGGGATGCAGATGAAGACATCGTTGAGATGACCGTCGCGGTGCTCAGCTTTCTGGTCTCGCACAGACACCTCGCAATACCCAGCCCCATCGCCCTGCGGCTGGCTGGCGCGCTCTGGCCACTGCTGGACAACGTAAGGCTCTGTGTCCTCAGCCACGGCCACTGGGTGCTGTCCCCAAGTGTGGGGCCCCGTGGAGTTTTGGGCCTGTGCACAGAGGGGTCTGGAGCAGCTGATGAGGAGGGCTTTTGCTTCCTTTCCAACAGGACAACCGCCATGTGCAGCTGCTCTCCATTCGCCTCTTCCAAGAGGTGATGAGGTTGGTAGCGGCCAAGGGTAAAAAGCCCCTCAAGATGCTTGTGAGCAAGAGCCTGCTGCCACTCTTCTTCAACTGCCACGATGAGAACATGCGTGTGGCAGAGGTGAGGACTCCTGGGCGCTGCTGTCCTCCTGGCAGGGGGCTCAGCTGTCTCCCTGCACCCGGGCACCTCATGGGCTCCAGCCTCCTCCTGGCCTTGGCACAGGGAGGCAGCTCCTGTGCCCTGGGCTGCGGTGCCATCTCTGGGTCTCTGCTGCTCTGCAGGCCTCTTGTGAAACGCTGCTTTCAGCACTAAGCTTCCTGAAGAGGAGAGATCTTGAGCACCTGCTGATGGGGGATCAGATGTGGAGGTTTGGCGAGTGCTTGGTAAGAACGCTGCTCCCTTCCCTGGGCTGCCCACGCGGGCTCTTCTCCAGGCTCCTCTGGCCCCAGGGCCGGAGCTGATGGAGCCCCGAGCTCCATCAAGCCCGCGCCTTGCCGGGCCCTCTGCCCCGCTCAGGGCTGTGCGGGCAGGGCAGGCCGGGGCCAAGGGACAGAGCCCGCGCCAACCCTTCCCTCCGTGCCCTGCCGCTCTCTCCAGCTGGCACAGGACAGGAGCCGAGCGGCCGAGCTGCTGCGCCAGGCGCTGCCGTACCTGCGGAGCCCACAGGAGCCCCTGCGAGAGGCGGCCGTCAGGTTTCTTGGTGAGCCACAAGCCCGGCTCCCTCCCCGCCCCGCCGCAGCTCGGCCCCAGCCCCGCCTGCTGCCCCGGCAGCGCCATCCGGGCCGGGGCTCTGGAGCCCCGCCTGCCCTCGGCGCCGCTGCCGCCCTCTCGCAGCCGTGTCCTTGGGCGTCAGGATGCGGCGAGGGCCGGGCCTGAGCCCTGCAGGGGAAGGCGCTGCTGTGGCCGCAGGGCTGGCAGCGCCGCTGCGGGGCAGCTGTGCGGCTGGGGCCGTGACAGGCTCTGTGTTGGCAGGGATGGCCGGGCGGTTCCTGAGAGAGCAGCAGCGAGAGTTGCAGCTCATGTGCAGGGGTGAGTGAGGCCAGCGGGCTGTCAGCGGGGGCTGGCGCTGGCAGCTGCGTTCCCTGCCCCGGCTGGGAGGGCTCTGCTCCCTGCGCGCACGAGGGGCGGCGTGGGCAGAGCACAGAGACCTGCCAGGGGCCTGCGGGAGGGACATTCGTGGCCAGCGCCTTCCAGCTGATCCTTGCTGTCTCCTGCTTCCTTCAGGCTATGGCAAGAGCTGCCGTGTGGGATGGATGGGGCAGGAGGGTCTCCCCAGGTCCCTGCAGATGCAGGCTCTGACTGTGGCTCTGTTCCTCTCTCTTCCAGCCCTTCAGGACATGACAGATGACACCAGCCCTGCCATCTCATGCCTGGCTCTTCAGACTCTGTACATCACCAGAGTTGTACAGAGCATTCCCTCCTCCCGACTCCAGCAGATGCGAGATGGATTCCGCCGCCTCTGGAAGTCACGGCCTTCCCTGTGTCTCAGGGGCTGGTTGTCCTGTGTGAGCACTGTGGAGAACTGATCCGGGAGGCTGCGTCTGCTGGGGCCACCTGAGCCTGCAGGGAACACCTCTGCTCTGCAAGCACTTTGTTTCACCCTACTGTAGGATTAGTAAATTGCTGTTGTCATACACAGAGGTCCAGGAGCTTTCTTTTGGTGCCCAGAGTCTTCAGGCCAATGGGGAAGAGGGCAAAAAGGGTTCTTGTGCTCGCCAAGTTGGCCAAGCGTGCGGAGTGGAAGGGAAAGTGGCCAAAAGGCCCTTGGCCTTTGGTGGTTCTGTGGAAGCCTTAAGGCTTCTGACAGAGCGGGCGGGCAGAGGCCGGAGCTGCGGCGGGGATCCCTGAGAGACCGGTCCCTGGAGATGGCCAGCACCCCTCTGCCAGCCTGGAAGCGCCATCTGTGTCCTGCCCGTGTGTTGCTGGCTGGATTGCTGAGGGCTCTGAGGTGCCTCTTGATGCGGCTCCTCTGGAGCTCCTTCAGCAGCCAGGCAGGCCTGGGGGAGGCCTGGAGGGCACGGGACAGTGGGAGGCCATGAAGGGCTGCGGTGCTGCCAAGGCCTGCCCGGAGAAGGCAGACCCCACTAAAAATTCTGTCCCATCTTTTTTTACAAGTCCCCTTAAGGTACTGAAAGGCAGCAATCAGGTCTCCCTGGAGCCTTCTCTCTTTCATGATGAACACCCCCAGCTTCCCAGCCTGTTTCCAAAGCAGAGAGGCTCCAGCCCTCAGTTCATTTTGTCCCTCCTCTGGACTAGCTCCAACGGGACCATGTCCTTCCTGTGTTGGGACCCAGAGCTGGATGCAGTACTCCAGGTGGGGTCTCATCAGACCAGAGGGGTGAAATCACCTCCTTCAACATTCACTCCTTTGGATGTGTCATTGCTGGCTCATGTCCAGCCTCTCATCTAGCAGCACCTGCAAGCCCTTCCCGGCAGAGCTGCTCTCCATCCCTTCATCCCCCAGGCTGTGAGATCAGCTGGGCTGGGACTGTGTCACAGCCCTTGGACAGAGCTGCTGGGCAGGATGAGCTCCCTCCCAAAAAACATAGATCCCACTCCTCACAAAATTCCACCCTGGCCATGAGGTCACAGCAGGCTCTGGGGTCACAGCAGGCTGAGGTCACAGCAGGCTGTGAGGTCCCAGAGGTGCCAGAGCCCCGTGGTTGCACAGCACCACAGGCACCGAGCAGTCAGGCCTTGAGCACAACTGCTGCGGCAGCAGCGGCGGCGGCGGCAGTGGTGCTGACATTGGGACAGCGGTGTCAGGACAGCGGGGGCAGCAAGAGCTGCGGGACTGGCACAGGGCAAGGCACCATGGCCCTGGCTCTGCGCCTCTTCCTCCTGCTCCTCCTGGCACTGGCCCTGCCTGCCAGGGCTGCCCAGGCAGCTCCGTGGAGAGCACAGGGAGCAGGTGAGCTGGGGGCCTGGCTCCCCTTTCCTGGGACAGCGCTCCCTTCTCCCCAGGAAGCGTTGGGGATGGTTTTCCATAGGGCTTTAGGGAGGTTTTCCTCAGTGGGAGGGAGAGAGCCAGAGTGGCCGTGGGCTGCCCTGATATCCCCTCCAGGGATGTTGAACAGGGCATGGAAAGAGTGTGCAGAGTGACCAGAGCTACCGTAGAGCCCCCCAGGCCCCTCTGCAGCTTTGGCCATGTCCATTCACATCTGGCTCCCACAGCCTCACCCTATGCATACACTTGAAGTGCAACTATTTTGCTCTAAAGTCTTCCAAAAGCCAAGAGGCAAGACACAGGAGACCAGAAATCTCTGGAGGCAGCCAAACATCTGGACCAGATGCTAAGTGATCTGGAGAGACGCCGTGGTGGTTGCATTTCCCTTCCTTGCACTGCCCAGTTCCCTAAGGAAGAAGGGGATCCCAGCACACCATGGAAATGCTTCTGATCTGTGCTCCCTTCTAGGTGAGGTTCCTGGGAAGGCTTCTCAAGGAAGTTGGGTGGAAGATTTGGAACTCTTGGGAGCTTCTGCAGGTAAGTTCTTAACTTCCCCTCACAGCACAATCATTGACAACCTGGCAGAAACCAGGTGACAGAAGCTTGTGTGGCTGTTGAGTTACAGGTGTGTCTGCACGGAGCACTTTGGCAGCTCCAGGGCTGGATGCTGTGTCCAAATCCAATTCCCATAGCAGGAGTGAGTAGTGTGTACCTGCTGACCCCACAAGCTGAGCACTGCTTTTGTGGAATCCATCCACATGATGTTGAATTACTTTGCTCTAAGATCTACCAACAGGCAAGGCCCAAGAAACAGGAAACAAGAAATCCCTGGAGGCAGCCAAACTGCTGGACCAGATGCTGAGTGATCTGCAGAGACGCCGTGGTGGGTGCATTTCCCTCAGCCTTCTCCTGACACTCAGCAGCCGGGGGCTTTCTCTGCACATCTGGACACGCTGTGCCCGGCACAGCGGGAAGGGATCCATGGCAGCCTCGCTGTCCCACTGCTGCTGTCACAGCCTGCAGGGCTGTTTCCCAGCCTGGCCTGGCTGCAGCTTCTCCCCAGCCTCTGCAGGAAGGCATTTGGCATCATCTGACAGGGAGCCCAAAGTGCCCCACAGGCCATGCACATCCTGAGATCCCTGAAATTTCCTGGTCTCAGGGTAGATCAGGAGGGGTGGCTCTTTGGAGGAGGGAGGGCCCAGTGGCAACCCCAAGAGCCTGGGCCTTTTCCTGATCCTTATCCATGTCTTTGACAAATATTACTTACTGAAGATGCCCCCTCCCCAATGGGGAATGGTTCCATCTGATCCAGCTGCGCCTCTTCCTTTCTCCAGAGGTGGACCAAAAGGCCTTGGTGAAGGCAGCGCTTCCTGGAGGAAGCAATGGCTCCGTGCCAGCCCCTGGTACACAAAGGGAGGAGATGCCAGGCAGAGCCACAGAAGGTGATTGCTGTGCCAGGCTCAGCCAGGCTGAGCAATCCTGCTGGGATCCCTCCGTGGGAGACACCGCCCAAAACCTGGGAGGGGCTGCAAGGGGTGACCATGGTGGGGAAAGGGCAGAGGGGGAGAGCAGGGCTCCAGTGTGTCCTGACAGGGCCTGGCTCTGTCCCCTTGGGCTGGGGGAGCTGTCACGGGGCAGGGAGGGTCGGGGCTGGCAGTGGCTGCTCAGGGATGGGTTGGGCGCGGCTCCCTGGAAGCAGCGACTGCCCAAGCAGCTGCGCTGGCCCCGGGCTCTCCTCCCGGCCTCCTGGGCTTTGTTGGGTGGCACAGCCTGTGCCAAGGGGTGCCAAGGTGCCTGCAGGCCCCAGCTCTGGGGCAAACAGAGAACGTCCTGGCCGTATGCAGCGAGCTGCCAGCTCAGCAGTGGAGCACAGCACGGGCTCACGCTCCCCATTGCTCACACAGATGTTATCCCTGAAACAGGAATAGATGCTCAGGATCCAGAGCGCCTTCCAAGAATTGTCTGCCCCCAGGATGTGCGCTGGTCCTGCATGATCGGCACAGTAGTGACAATGTTCACTGTGCCACTTGTCCTGCTCTGCTGCTGTTTTGGCATTCGGAAGCTCTATCAGATAGGACGGTAAGTTGCTGATTTTTCTCTGCAGTTTTATTAAAACTCTGCTCATTGCATTGGTAGCCTGGCTCATGGTCATGCTGCCGTGGAGCTGTGGCAAGTCCCTGTTGTCCAAATAACTCTGATAAGGGTTCTGCTGCTGCCCAGTGCTTTAATTGGCCTCTTAATTGCTGGGCCTTGTCCTGGGGAGCCCGCTGGGGCTGCAGCCAGTGCTGGCTCCCACTGAGGCTGCGGGGCCAAGAGCAGCCCCAGGAGCAGCGGCAGAGGCAGAGCAAGTTCACAACAATATTTGGGAATGCATTTCAGGATGGGAATGTGGTTATTTAGCAGCTCATGTAAAGTTTCATGGTAATAATGATGTTACAGGATGAGCAAACTTTCTACAATTCAGTGTTTAAACAAATCCAACCTGATGGAGGTTTGGCTTTGGCCTTGAGACTTTGCTCTGTGTGTGAGCCCTGTTCTCGACTGATTCCCAATCAGCCTTGGAGCCACTTTTGGGTGAAGGCTCATCTCAGCCCTTGGCAGCTCTGGGCTCAAAGGGACAGCTGAGGCTGCACTGCACATGACTGGGGTGCAGGGCTCCATTATCAAAGGGCTTTGAGAAGTTTAAATTACTGTATTTTTACTACATGGTTTTGTTTATGAAATTAATCCACTTTTGTTAAACCTAGCTTTAAAAAAATTTCTTTTCTATTGCTTTTACCAGTTATTTGATCTAGTGAATTATGGCATAATTATCCCATGGCTGAATTAGAAGACTGTAAGTACTAGAAAATGAACTAATTTTTACACTCTTCTGTCTTTCACAGACTTATGCTGGTTTGATGTGACCAACAGAAGAGGTTTTTGCTTGCTTTGAATTCAAACAGGGAGCAAAGCTGGAACCTGTTGAAATGAGTCTCTTCACTTCACAGCTAAAGCAAACTGCCAGGGTTCTTTCTTTTCAGCTTTGGGTGGGGATATAAAAATATACCAGCAGCATATACTATAAATAAATATATACTAAATACATAGCAACAAATAGTCCAGTAAAGTAACTGATCTAAATGAGGGATTTGGTGTGTTTGCTCACCAAGCCCTGAGTTCCTCAGAGCTGCAGCTCCCTGCTCTCTGTGCAGACAGAGGCTGGCTATGGGTGACAGTGCTGTGTCTGGCCTGGTGCACACCAGCTCCACACAGGAGCTAAGGGATTATCCTTGCACACTCCATCCTGGAAGAACCGAGTTCATTGATGAATCTGACACAATTTATGGCATGGCAGGAAAAAAAAAAAAAAAAGGTTAGAATTTATTCCATTCCAAACACTTTACATTTTGCTGTGTGTAATGCAGATAGGAACTACAAGTTTCCTATTCATGCACAATTTGCTGTCTGAGAGCCCACAGTCCTCAAAGTCACAGGGCCTTGCAGAGCTGTGTGTGAGATGACTTTAAAAACAAAAACAACCTTTATGTGCAACACCTGTCTTCAAAACTTTACAATCCAAATCACAAGCTGATTCCTACTGGTAAGTGGAAAAAACCCCAACCAAATAACAACACCAAAACTGTGACCCAACAAAACAGGCAAACAAAACAACCACCAAGAAAAAATCAAAACCCATACAAAAACCCCCACAAATCCAGAAAATATAAAAATCAGGTGAAGGAGGCAGCGATCAAAGAGCAACAAATGGGCAGAGGAACTACAGAAAGGACAGATAATTAGAAAGGACAGGTAATCAGTGGCTATGGCACCAAACTAACCAAGGGATCTGAGATACAGTTCCCACCCTTCTGAAAACAAAATAAACAGAAAATAAATGGTGATGATTGTGAAATGGGACTCTGCATGTTTAGCTTTAATATATCCATTGTGTGTAAGTTCTGTTTGCCTTGTTAAGTCACATCATCTGGCAAAGGTGTTTTTCTGTTGAAAGAAAAACACTGCAGTGGAAGAGGAGGCCAGCTTGGAAAATATTAAAAGCAAGAGCTAAAAATAAAGTACTTGTTTTTAATATGTTGGTTGCTGTTTGATCATGGGTTTTTGTTTGTCTTTGAAAGCAACCCCTTGGATGTTAATGCACGTAACAAGTCCTTTTTAAAGGGTTGTCTTTGCAAAACACCTGCCAATTTTGTGATGCAAGACAGAAACAGCTTCCCTTGGGCTACAGCTGGAAGGGCTTGAAAATGTGTTCCAGGAACTCGTGATATGACAGAGTCTGATTAACACAATTTACTGTCATGAAGTGCAAGATGTAAGTTATCAATAAAATACTCAGAGTGTACTCTAACTTTGGGGTCTGTGACTCGCACTGGTGCTGCTTGGGAACTGTTCCTCCTCCCCTCCTCCCTCATCTCCTCTTGGAGGCTCACAATTACAGCAGAGACATGAGCCTGCATTGGGCCTTGATTACACCCTGAAAATTTCTAAGCTTGTTGGTTGTTGGCAACAGAACCCACTGTCTCTGTTATTATCAGCATTAATTGTTGCAATGAAGGTGGTGTATTGAGATGGCCCCAGGTCTGCCAGATTCCACAACATCTGCCCTGTGCACCTGACCTTGTCAGGGTCATTGTCATGCTGTCCATCCCTCCCAAAGAGCACCTCCAGCACTGCCACTTCCCTCAGCTCTTGGATCCCTTCCTCAAGGGTCTTCCAGCACATTCTATGATGGTGCTCCTGCATTCTCTCTCTGTGGACAAACCTCTCTCTCACACTCATTAAAAGACACTCCCAGAGTGAAAGGGGCCCTGGCTCCCTTACAAATACCTGGTCCACACCTGAGTCCTGGGTCAAGAGTCCCAAATTTCTTGCCTCAGGACCATCCAGTTGCACACCTGGACCCATAAGGTCCCAGACCCAAAGTAATCACGTGGTAAAAGCCTCACGGCCTCGTCACTCAATGTCTTTTTGCAGAGTATGGAGACTTTTGTACGACAGGGACTTGGTGATGATCTCAACCTCTGGCTCCCCTGCTGGTTGTGAGGACCCTCCTTTCTTAACCTTATTATCTAGGTGCCTTGTTTTCATCTTAGATTTTCTAGTTTCTACAGGGGTGACTATTGCTGGCTGCCAGTGCCCTTGCAGTTCAGCTGGAACCTGGACAGATGTAATGTCTGTGGGTTCCACTGCTGCACCATCAGACTCTCCCTCTTGAAGGCAGGGGGAGGGTTTCTCACCAGCTGGGGAAAGGTACTCCTTCAGCATCTGGGTCATCTCTTTCCCCTACCCACTCTGGGTGTTTCATTTCTGAAATGGGCTGTGGGGCAGGGTCAGGCTCTGGGGCAGCAGCTCGATTTCCTGGGGTAGGTATCAGGGTTGTTATCCAAGCCAATATCCCCTGATCTCTGACTGCTAAATAGAACAGGCATATCAGCAACACCAACCACTGTATGATATCATGAGCATTTAGAGTGGATCTGAACTCCTTCAAATCTGGTGGAGAGGACTTAAAAAACTGGGTGATGGGTTGGGAGTACATTTTCCCTGCTGACACTTCTTCACAGTAAGTACCATTATTGAAGCAAACCCCAAAACTACACACTCAGAGTGCAATAGCTCTGAATCCATGTGGCTGTCTTCCAGAGAAAGTTAAAAATCCATGAATTTCTCTGCTGATCAACCCACAGAATGAACTGGATAATGGCCACAGGAACCTCAGTGATAAGACCCATGTTCAAAAAAGGGCTTGCAAATGGGAGAGATATAGCAGTGACCACATGGAGCCCAAACCAGGGTAAGCTGGACAGCATGGTGTCACCTACCACAAAACTTAGGTAACTCAAGAGAACTGTTATTCCTTTTTCACCCTCCTCTCAATGCCCTCAGGCCCAAATCTGTCTTGGTTTGGAAGACAGGTATTTGCCAAAAGAGACAGCAGCCTCTCTTTGAAATGGAGAGCATAAACCCCCCTCCCTTCACTTTACTATAATTTTGAAATCAAGGGGCTCTCAGGTAAAGATATGGGGGTAGGAATAACAGTTCTTTACTAATATATCTAACAAGACAAACAAAACCAACAGCTATGAAATTAACAGCCAACAGAACAATAACTCAGTTCTAGCCCTTTTTTGGCCGCAGACACCCTCTCCTTGCCCTGCAGTTTCCGGGGCTGTGGGCAGGTCCCGTCCCCGCAGCTGCGGGAGGACCGGGGCAATGGCTGCGGCCTCGTCCCGGGTGGGAGAGGGATGGGCAGAGACTTCTCTGCTCACGGTGCCGGTCATGGTGCCCAGCAGGGTGTCCGGAGCTGGGAGACCGAAAGCGGGAAAGGGAGCAGTGCGGTGTCCCACAGCAGAGAACGCGGCTCCCGGCGCTGGGATGGCGAGGGGGTGGCGCAGCAGCACCGGCGTCTTTCCTCCGACTCCACGAGCGAGAGAGAGAGCGACTCCCAAACCTCTCCTTTACCTGCTGCCTGCACATCGCGGTGTTTCCCCCTCTTCCCTCCCCCTCCCCTCGAGGGAAAACCAGCCGTCTGAGCCAGGGGGTAGCCACAGCTTCTTAGCATAACGATGGGGAAAATTCCACAGAGAGAAAAAGGGGAACACCCAACCTCCAACAAACAGTCATATTCACTTCATAATATTTGTATGTCTTATAGGGAAACAAAAGTATTTTGTCCATAGTTTAAAAAAAGAGAAATTTTAGTTCATGACTTTTCTCCTTTCTTTATTTAGGATTTGACTTTTCTTTTTGTTTTCTTTTGGTGTTTTTATATTGTTTCTGTGTGTATTACTATTTTGTCTTTGTTGTTGTTGTTGTTTTTTTCAATTTAGGAGCGAAAATAAAGTATCTGTAAAGTTTTATTCTGGGCATTGAAAGAGTTAATACCTTGCCCAGGCAGCAGAGGGTTTTGTGATTCTTATCAGGTGGGGTGGTCGGAGTTATTTAGGATAAAGAGTCTTTCAAGGCCACGCTGGGGGCTGGGTGAGGACTGTAGGATTTAGTCAGAGGAGCCATGATGAGTTTCTGGTTTCATGGCTGTTCTCCGGCGCCCGCTGCACTCAATTCCAGCCACGGGCCGGGGGTTCTTCCTCCACCCTGCCCAGCAGGGCACCACCAGAAGATAGGATTGAACACAGAAGATTTTCTGGGATTGAAAGTCAACAAATCCACTCTCCCTAAGGAGTTCCCAATGTCAGTTTGGGTCCCAATGGACGTTCCTGCCCCAGCATTCATCCAGGTGCCCACAGGGAGACAGGATGATGCAGAGCCCCCCCAGCCACGTGTCTTCCCAACACGGATCACCGGGACCACGGATCACCAGGGCTCTGCCCAACGGGGGTCACTGGGGATCATCCAACACCGATCCTCCCTTGGGGAAATGGAGCTGGAGCAGAGCACGAAGCTCTTCCCACACTCGGGGCACTCACAGGGATTCCCTTAGTGGAGCCTCCGTTGGTGTCGGGTCAAGTGAGAGCTCTGTGAGAAGCTCTTCCCACACTCAGGACACTCGTAGGGCCTCTCCCCAGTGTGGATGCGCCGGTGGACAGTGAGATGGGAGTTGCGTCTGAATCCCTTCCCGCAGTCGGGGCAGCGGAAGGGCCTCTCCTCTGTGTGAATCCGCTCATGTAGGAGGAGATTGGAGCTGGTCTGAAACCTCTTCCCACACTTGGGACACTCGTAGGGCCTCTCCCCGGTGTGGATGCGCTGGTGTTGTCTCAGACTGGAACTCCACCCAAAGCTCTTCCCACATTCCAAGCAGGTGTAGGGCCGTTCCCCTGTGTGGATCACCTGGTGCTGCATCAGATGAGAAATAGTCCTGAAGCTCTTCCCGCATTTCCCACACTCATAGGGCCGTTCCCCAGTGTGGATCCTCTGGTGCCGGATCAGGTGGGAGCTCCACCTGAAACCCTTCCCACATTCCGACCACTCGTGGGGCTTCTCCCCTCCATGAGGCTTCTCCACCAGCTCTGAGCTCTGCCTGGATCTCCGGCCGCCTTCCCGGCTCAGGGAGGGTTTTTCCTTCTCACAGCTCCCTGGGCTGGGTTTGCAGCCCCTCCTCGAGAGGGATCTCCGGGGCTTTTCCTCGTCCTCCATCTGCCAATGCCTTGGGAATGAAAAATCCTGGTTTGGGGAGAGAACAAGAGAAAACAGCTCCTAGGACTGGGAGTTCCTCCTTGCCAAAGTGCAAATCACGAAGTCACTGTGCATCTTGTGTCTGTAAGAACCTCCAAAACATCAAGATTCAGCAAAAAATCTCCAAACATCATGACAAAGATCAAAAACTCTCCAAACATCAAGACTCAGCCAAAACTCCCTGCAAAATATATGGATTCAGGCCCAGCAAAAAAACAAAGAACCAACTTTTAGCCCAAAAAAGCTCAGAAACACCAAGATTCACCCCTCTGAAAATCGTGGATCCTCCTCTCCGGTCACCTGCTGAATGCGTGTGTGGGGTGGGGGGCAATGCCCTGGGACTGGAGGGACGCTGTAGATACAGGGAGGTTTGGAATCTTGTGCTGCTTCCCGTTTCAACTTCTCCTTCTCCTCCTGTGAAGCTGCTCTTCCTCACATTCCTCTCCCTCCTATTCTTCTTCGACCTCTTGCACAATGCCACCTTCTCCTCCCTCGGGCATCGTTTGACCATTTGGTTCTTCAACCCTGCTTCTCCTTCCCTTCTCCTGCTGCCCCCAGGCCCAGCACCCACTGCCGGCTCCCTCTTCCCCCCAAACCCACAGCATCCCAGCGCAGGGGCAGCGATGGAGCTGGGGCAGCTCGGGCTGGGGCAGCGCTGGGCTCTCGGCCGCTCCCGCCCGCACTCGCTCCCCACTGCAGCCGCTGCCGCCACCACAGCGCGGGGGGGCCCGGCCTTGGCGCTCCCCCCCTCCCACCTCCCCAAATTCCCCTGCCGGGGGGCGCTGGGGCCAGGAGACAGACGAGTGACAGATCAGGGGGGCTGGGAAGAGTCGGCAGCCAGAGAGCACTGAAAATCTCAGCAGTGACTACAGTGGGATCTGCGGGGACTAAACATGGCAGGGCACCCATGGAAGGTAGAAAGGGAAGGCCAGGAAGGGCTCCTGGCCAAAGGGATGATGATCCCAAAATATCTCTGAAGGGTCCCTTGGGAGCATTTTGAGGGAGTTTGCACATTCTCCCAGAGGTAATCAAGGACAGGGACACCCAGGGGGGCAATAAGGGAAGTCTAGAAGGGATTTAGACAACAGGGGATGGATGCTGTTGGTATGCGGGGAAGGGATTGGGTGAAGAGCAGTGTGCAGGAATATGGTTCAGGAAAGAAGCAGAAGGAGGAATATACGTGGTAAGAAAATGGATAATGGAAAAGAGGAGGAAGAGAAAAATACTGAGGATGGGGATGTGTTTCAGCAGGCTCTTGTCCTCACAAGTTGCCAGCTGCTGCAGATCCTTTGTATCCCCGGTTGCCAGGACAGGCACACAAGGAGGTCAGGATTGCAGGGGGTTTCTCTGTGCTGGGCAGCGGCAGGAGCGGGCGCAGAGGGGCGGCACCGGGAGCACGGGCTGGGGGCCTGTGGGGAGCTGCGGGGCCGGGCCGGGGCTGTGGGGCAGCCGGGGCTCAGCGCCGGGCGCTGCCTGAGCCCAGCACCCCCCGGCAATTGCAGGCCCGGCAGTGGCCCCCGGCCCCCAGGAGGCTGCGGGACGCCCCGGCCGCTGCCCGGCCCCGTGGAGCTGCCGGCCCTGCCCGCCGGGGGGGCCGCGTTTGGACACTGCGGCAGGACAGGCACCGGCTCTGGGATACGGGCTGGCCACGGCAGCCACAGCACAAGGAGCAGCAGGACAAAGGAACAGCTGGGAAATGGGCATTGGACGGGCAAGCATCCAGATCAGCTTTTAAGCATTTTCCTTGGGTCACTGCAGAAAGGAATGATTTAGCAGAAAGCTCAGCAGCTGTCAGAGGATGAGCACCCCCAGGCACTGAGGGGGCTGCAGGAGGGGCAGAAGAAGCCCCTGGAGCACTTGGTCACAAAGGCACAGCAGGGGAATGCAAGAAGGGATGAGGAAAAGGCCAAGGGGAAGGCAAAGGCCATGGCAGAGTTTCTACAGCCCCTGAGGGATGAACCCCAGGGCCCAAGGGGGCCCCAGCACCCAGGGGCTCTCACATCCTTACATCATCTTCAACCAGGTGCCCTCCTCACACTGACACCATTCAGTCCTTGATGGCAAAGATGCTTTCTGGGGATGCCCACTTACACAGGATGGCAAATTAGAATTTGCCTTTTAGTGGGAGTAAGAGGTAGAAGGGAAAATGGAAAAGACATGGACGGTCCTTCTGCAGGGATGCACGGAAGCACCAGCCTTATTGGGGCAAGCCTTGCAGAAAATATCACAAGAATTTACCCCACCCCCAGGGATTGGGTTAATGCAGGATGTGGATGACTTGCTGCAATCAGGAGGACAAGAAGTGGCAGAAGAAGCCTCTGTGAAATGACTCAATGTTCAGGCTAAAAAGCATCTTTGAGTATTTGAAATAAAAGAGGAAATGCTGGAGAAAATAGTTAGACATATTTTGACTGAAGGTTTGTGGCGTATTGACCCAGAGAGGGTCTGGAGAATCTCAGAAGTAATCCAGGACTGAAAAGGAGTTGCAAGAATTCTGAGCATTAATAGGAAACTGCAGGACCTGAATTGAGAGTTCTCTGTTCTACCCATAACATTGTATCACTTTCTAAAACCCAATAGCCTCAATGCCATGGTATGGACAGAAGAAAAGCAACAAATAAAATGAAATATAACAAAATGATTGGTGCCACAGCTATGGCTCTTCCATACTCAGAAAAAAAAATTGAATCCTAGGTGTGTTATAAGTACATATTATATTATTGACTTTTTGCAAATATTACAATGAGTGCTATATGGTGGAAAACTTTGCTGTATGAACATAGTTTATTTTAGCTCCGCGATTAGCAGAACTTAGTTGCGATAAATATATTTTTTTGAAGTACAACATTTTGACGTAAAAAGCTTTTCTTCATGTAACTAACTCAGAGAATGGTAGAAAAAATAATCAGGAAATTCTTCACATTCTTGGATTAGGGGACACCAGAACCCCAGGGAAGGAAAAAATAATGATTTACAGGTTGAGGGAGAATGATTCTGAATAATGCAGGAAGGTCTATGAATATGCAACATGTTGCTGCATTTAGGAAGTGTTTTCTGAGTCAGTGTGTGCCCTTGGCTGAAGGCCAAGCATCCGGCCATTATAACCTTTGGCCAGAGCCAGGGCAGATATTCAATTCTCTCCCTTGGAATTGATCTTTGCAATTCCTTACCCTGGGAATTCTCCACCTAGTGCGGGCTGGAGATAAGGGATGTATATTTCAAGCAGTCTGTGGCCAGAATCCTGTCTCTTGTGAAATCTCTGCCACAGGAA
The DNA here is from genome assembly GCF_052056855.1 of Sturnus vulgaris. Taxonomy (NCBI): domain Eukaryota; kingdom Metazoa; phylum Chordata; class Aves; order Passeriformes; family Sturnidae; genus Sturnus; species Sturnus vulgaris. The sequence goes on from NW_028276170.1 coordinate 16,643,078, forward strand.
GCTGGGCTGGCACAGAGCCTGCCTTGGCACTTTGCTGTTCACAGCATCCACCCAGGACTCTGCCTCTCAATTACACTCACACACTGGGCTGCCTGCGATTCCATTGCTGGAAAATATACCAACTCTAAACTTCTATTACATTCTATTTTACTAGTCAGGCTCGGTCTGCCTTGTCCCAGGAAAGAAATTTTAAAAGGTATTTTTATGGACTGTTAGACCACTCAACAGAGATGAGTTTAACACCTCAACAGACTGGGAATAGCCCAAAAGATACCAACAAACAGAACGACATTTAACAAAACATCAAGGAAACATCAGCAAACATCAAGGAACACCCACCCCAGACACTGCCCCTGGCCGAGACGGAGACACCTGGTCTGGAAAAGACTGAGAAGGAAATCCAGGAATGTGGATCTAATTAACATCAGAAGAGGAGAAATCTGAGTGCAATAGGAAACCAAATACTAAGAAATACACAACCTGGAAGCAATGAACACTAAACCAATGGATTTCACTGGGTTCAGACTCTAAAAGGTTTAGGAAAAATCTAGTAAAATTCACATCTCATGGAATGATTTTCTCTGCATACCCGGGCTATGTGTGGATGAAATTATTTCGGTTGCACATCCTGACCAGGATCAAGTAATGCCTTGACTCTCTAACATTAAGATATTGTTGGAGAGTTTTTGTTTTTCCTGCAGTTTCAGTGACAAGATTACACCATTAGAAAAATTCTGCATAGCAATCCTACTTTTATATTCTCAGTTGGGTTTGGACCAGGGGTGTGAGAATCACTTTTTACTCCTAGGAGAAGAAGTAGAAAAATCTTGATTGCATTAGAATTTCTTTGTGTGTATTTGTGGGTGGCTCTTAATGATGGCAGAATTTCAGAAAGGGTTTCTTGATGCTCACCTTTATGTTGCATTTTGCAAAACTAGAAGAGTATTAATGGTGAAGCTTTAACACATAAACAGTTAGTAGAAAATTGTTAAAAAAAAAAGAGAAAAGAAAAAGAAAACAGATTGTGGGGGTGCACTTGTGGATCACCTAATGTCTGCTCAGGAATAAAAGCATTGGATCCAGGCACAGCCAGGTTGGGGCTTTAGAAATGCAAATTAACACTGATAGGGCAATGTGTGCACAATGAACCAGGATCTTCATGCCTGTGCTGTCACTGTCCAGGTTATATAGGGTGTATTGGGGCACTGGGGTGTTTTTGGTGCCACAAGTTCAGGGAACTGAGTTGGAAATCCAAGTATGTGGTGATTTAATTAGAGAAAAGTGGTCAATTGATGCAGCCCTGGATGGAGGGAGCACCCAAAAACGCAAAAAAGAGGAACAGACACCAGAGCCAATCCTACAACACCATGGACCAGCCCCTGGGAACCCTAACGAATTCAGATCAGGACACACAAAATCCATCCATAATTTGAGTGGCATAATTAGGATAAAAAGCATCCTCGAAATAATAACCAACCAGACAGCTCCAGCTCCTGACCTTCCTGACGACCAATCCACTGAAATAAGGAAGGAGACATTTCACATGGGATAGGATCAGATTATCTATTAACAGAAGGAGGAGGTGTTTACGGAAAATTACAAGACTCAAACTGCTGTTCGCAAATAGATGATAACTGAAAAGTGGTGAAACAGATAACAAAGGAAATAAGAAAATAGCTCATATTCTGGAGAAACGATGGGAATGGGACACGTTTTCGTGGTTCCCTGGCAGACCACGGCTTAAACGAATGCTGCTCTTCCTGTGATGTGCTGCAGCAATTCTCAGCTTTTTACCATGCACGACACCTTGCGCCAAAGAGGATGCAGGAAAAGAGATTGAGTCAATGCAAATTAAAAGTTTCTAAAGGCAATTCTTGAGAAAATGAGAAAAGGAGGGATTGAAAGCATTAAGATTAATACCGTAGTAGGGGAGCATATTAACGAGGATATGCAGTAGGCGAATCGGGAAGTCTGAACCTTTCAAGTATCTCAGCCAGTGGGGAAAGGGAGAGGGAGATGCAGCCGGGAAAATGAGGATAAAAAGGAGGCTGCGTTTTAGAGACCGCATGGCAAATGCCGCATGGCCTCTCTCTTTGTTCATCAATAAAGTCACTTTTACAGGACTCCTCCGTCTCCTTTGGGCACACAAACCTCTGGCCACGGGAATTTTCCCGCACAGCCCCGGGCACAGGGCAGACACCTCTGTGCCACCCACAGCAACCGGGACGAGCCAGCGCTGCTCCGGCACCGGCTCCTGCCGAGGCCCCAGCGGGAAGGAGACCGCGGGCAGCCGCTCCCGCAGCGCCCTCGGCCCAGCGCCAACACGGGCCGGCACCGGCACAACCAACCCGCCAGAGCCCCCTGCCGCCCCCTCGGCCCGCAGCGAGCCCCGAGCCCCCGCACAACCGAGCGCGGCTCCCACCTGCGCTGGGGCCGCCTCCGAGCTCCGCCGCCGCCTGTGGCTGAGGAATTCGATGGGATGTGTTGCCTTAACCTTTCTGACCACTCCCAGCCCATCTATGCCAGCATTCAAGCCCTCAAAGAAGGTGTCAATAAACTTCGGGTAGATCATGGGTACGACTGGCTGAACTGGCTCTTAGGGCACTGGGGACTCACTGGCTGGGTCAGGAATTTAGTTAAAATAGGTTTGTATGTATTAGGCATCATATTATGCATTGTAGTAGTTATTCCTTGTATTTTACAGTGTGTTAAGAATTTAATAGACAAATCGCTTAAGAGTCTATTTTTAGTTAAACGAAACGGGGGAGATGTGGATATGGGTAATGCAAATGAGACTGATAGTACTGCAGATTTAATCAGCAAATGCAGCCTGGCAACGAGGATGCCTGGCAAGAGCAAACAGAGACCTGACTGCAAGAGGACTGGATCAAGTCTGGCTTATGGGAAATAAGATTTTACTAAGTCCACATGTAAAGTTTGTCTATGTGAGAGTTTGTCTATGTAAGGTTTGTCTATGTGATTGAAGTAAAATATTACCAGCCTTCCTGTAAATGGTATATAAGCACATGTAGTGCTCAGTAAAAATTGGATTTTGATCACCATTCAGTGTCCCCGTCTCTCTCTCACCGTCGATAGTTCAAGTACTCCCAGTGGGCTCCTGGAAAGAGAATGGTGGCAACATCTACTGCCTCCTACCCCCCTCTAGGCAATATTCAACTGTTTAGTTCACAGACTCATCTTCCAGCACTCTTAGTGGGGTCAGCAGAGCCACTTCCCACTGGTGGGGGCAAAGAGCACCCTCTGTGCCTTTGTGGTGGGAGCAGACAGTGTTGTCTCAAAGGAAAGGTCAGAGAGAGACCAAGCTGGACCTCTGCCTCCTGCCCCTCACCCCACAAGGGCAGGAGGGCACAAAACTGAACACTTTTTTTTTGGACCCATCTTTCCCTTGAGCTTGACTAGTTCGAAGGAGAGGATTAGAAGGATTTCTTGAGGATCACTGCCAGTGCACAGCACACATGGCATCCCTCACCCCTTACATCATCATGGCATGGAGGGATAGGAACCAACAACAGCCCTACTCCACTGCTCCAGAAGCCAAAATCCCCATGCAAGCATTTAGTTATGGCCTTCTTAGAGAACCACATTCCCACCCAAATCTTCCCCTCTGCAGCAGCTCATTCCCACAGGAACTGGCAGAGCAGATGGGGTTTGGACATTGGCTGGCTTCCATTGCACTCCTTGCCCTGGAGCTGGCACGGCAGGAGAAGGGCTCTGGTGAACCTTCTCCTCCTCCCATGTAGGCTCTAACCCAGCTGCCAGAACTTCAAGTTCTCAGAGCACTTCTGGGCTCTGAGCAGCGGCCACGGGAGGAGGAGATGCAACTCCAAAGGCAGCAGTTCCCAGGCCCAGCTCCTGCCATCCCAGTGGGGCTGTTCGGTGGTTCAGGAGAGGAAGGGAAGGGCAAGTGCAGGTGGCAGTAGCTCATTTCCGACTGAAAGAGAGAAAGGTAATTTATTCACTTTGAAATCACTGCATTCAAGCTCTGATCTTGACCTGAAAGAGAAGTAGCACCTGCTCGTGTTAAATTTAGGTGAACAACTGTTACACTTGATATGGTAAGCAGTTAAATTATCAGTGGGAAAGTGTATAGCAAAAATTAGTGCTCACAGAGAGAGAGAGAAAAAGTCAGGAGGTAGCAAAAGGGAGGAGGAAAAGAAAGCATATCCCAAGCCAGTGTTTTTCCCAAATCCAGGATTTTCTGTTTGTAGGGAATGGGGTGCAGAGTAGCTTTCCCTTGAGATTCAGGACTGAGAGGCCAGAGCTAGAAAGGTTGTTCAGTGAAGAATCCCCTCTCCCAGATCTGTACCGGGCTTGTTCCTTAGCTTTTACATGGATGTTTAAAGCCTGACACATCCATTCCTTATTTGACTTGTCAGGAAAATTAATCCACAAACACCAGAGGTTTATGTCCAAAAAGGAGACAGAGCAGTACTGGGAGACAGGAGAGAGGCCATGGGACATTCCCCTGGGATCTCTCAAATTTTTGGAGGACGCAGCCTCCTTTTTATCCTGTTTTCCTGGCCGCATTTCCCTCTCTCTTTCCCCATTGGCTGAGGTACTTGAGACGCACAGACTTCCCGGAACGCCTGATACCTGAAATTCCCCTCTAATGTATAACCCTCCCTTTTAATTTTTAATTCTTACAGAATTCATAGTTTTCCCCCTGTTGCTTCTTTCATCTTTCGATATCCAATTTCATTTATCAGCAGCCCTACAGTTTGTTTGTAAAGGCAAATATCTTTTTCCATTCATCAATCAGTGGAATCCATCTCATTGTTTCTTTTATCTCTCAGTGCTAGCCTTATCCACCAGCAGATCCACAGCTCATTTGTAAAGACAAATTCGACATTCCTCTCAGACTCATCCCAAGGCCAGTAAACATAGTCGGACTTAGTTTCTCTCTTAGCCTATTCTAATATACAATATTGTATCATCTTAAATTCTTTGGTGTTGGAGTCATATTTTCAACGGGCTAGTTTTCTTCCTAGGGGGCTATTTAAGAGTATATCTGTTGATATCTTCTCATTTCTTCTCCCCCTCGGGGATTCCTTCCTTAGGAAGTCCCATTCCTCTTAGTCCCATTCTCCCCGATAATCACTGATTATCACAACAGAAGCGGCCTTCCTGACAGACAATCACAGGCCCTCGCAAGAAATCCTGCCTTCCCAATCAGCTAGAAGGAAAAAGAAGGGAAAAGAAAGGAAGGAAAAAGAAAGAAAGGAGAAGGGGGGAAAAAAAGACTTTACGTTCGTCTCGGAAAGTAAAACCAATTTGCCTACGATGCAGGGACCCCCATAGCACCGGGTGGGTTCCGCCGTTCCTCTCCTCCTCGGCTCGGCGCCCCGCTCCTACGGCTTTATGCCGGCGGGTATTCCCGGGGAACCGGCACAGCCCGGCACCCTCCCCCTTCCCGCTGCCTTTTGGCTTCTTAGTGTGGGGCAGCTGCCCAAAAGCCCCTCCCCGCCGTGGGCTCTTGCGGCCCCGTGTTGCTTTTTCGTGCCGGCGGATCCCGCAGAGAACCCGGCCCCGTTCGGTGCCCCCCGGGTCAGCCCCGCTCTTGAGCGGCGCCGCCGCCCCCCAGCCCGGTGCTCCGCGGCTCCGCCCGCTCCGATCCCCGCTCGGCGCGGCGGCGGCTTTATGCCGGGGGGCCCGGAGAAGGGCCTGACTCGAGGCCTTGGGCAGCGCCGAGAGCAACTTGGACTGGCTTGGCGAGCTCCGCGCTTTGTGAGAGCCCTCCCGCACAGCCGGGCTGGTTCTCCACCCTCGGCCGCGCTGTCCGCGCCACCTCTGGGCTGGCGAACGCCGGGAGTTGCTGGGCTGGGTTTGATGGCCCCGCTCAGCGCTTTCGGCCGCTGCGGCACCCTCGCGATTTTCGCTGGCAATCAATGCAGATTGGCCAGGAAATTCTAGAAAGCAAAACTGGAGACCAAGGGCATTCCAGAAGGGGTTTCCTGCAGCCAGACACACAGCAGCAATTTCCAGGAGCTGTCACTTGCTAGTCCATGGCTGTAAGGATGCTGTGGTGGTACCACAGGAGAAGACCCTTGGTGTTGTGCTGGAACAGGTTCCTGCAGAAGAAAAGGTGATGTTCCTATGTGCAGGGAACTCTGTGGTATCAGCAGTGGAGGAGCAGGGTGAGGAAGATCTCCAGCCTTGGGATATTTCTGCAAGAGCCTTCACCCCTGCCAGAGCCTGGGTGAGAGCTGCCAGAGTGCAGAGGGAGGCAGCCCTTTGGACAGGCGTCCCTGCTCCCTCAGAGCCACGGCTATGAGACAAACAGCCTCATCCCTGAGGATGCAGATGGGCAGGAAAAGCCTGGAAATAAAAAGTGGAGCCCAGCCATCTCCAAGAAGCTGTTCCCAGAGGCAAGTGTCCCAGCAGGAAGTGTCCTGGAGCCACTTGTGTTCAGCCTACAGTCAGTTCCCAGAACGCTGTCCCTGTTCCAGTGGGGAACCCCCCACGCTTTGCAGCGGGAAAGATTCACATGAAACCAAGGAGGCTCTTGCATCTGCAGGAAGCTCCCCCACTCTACTGGTCAGATGGCCTCCGAGTACCAGGAATGTGTTTACAGATCAAGATCTGATCTTCTTCGGAGCATTAGTGTTAAATACATTAGGATTTTCTCAGAGAACTGTCAGAATGTTCCCACTGTTCTGGATTTGACTGGGCTTCCTTTCTTCCCAGAAAGTGGCACAGGGATGGGATTGGATGCAGGATGGGAATGCTGTGTATGACAGGGAGAGAATTTGGTTGTTGCTCAGCAAGGCTTGCCCTCCTCAAGGACTCTGCAGGGTCCTAGAAGCCACTCAATATCCCATGCTCTGCCATCGAGGAGGTGACAAAGAGCCTGGAGGGAGCCTGTCCAGGACAGCCGAAGGGACTGGACAGAGGGATATTCTCGGTGCTGGAAGCACCTGGATGTTGGACCAGCCAGCTCCTGCTGCCTTTTGGTGGTGCCTGAGCAGGGCTGTGACGATGCCAGGGACATCCTGCAGTGACATCTCCCCTGTCCGTCTGGGCGTGCGCTCGGTCCCAAAGCTCACCCTGATCCTGATCTCAATCTCACTCCATGTTGAGACACACTCACTCTCCTGGATTTAATCTCATCCCAGTGCCAGACTCATGCAGTCCCAGAGCCAATCTCAAGGCCAGGCCTAAGGCAAATGGCACATTTAGCCTTAACCCCAATTCCAGCTCTAATATAAACCCAAGCCCTAACCGCAAAGCCCAGCCCCAGTTCCAGCCCCTACCAAATGCTCAGCCCTAAACCAAATGCCACGTTTAGCCCTAAGGCAAAGCCAGCCCCAATTGCAACTCTAAGCCCAATCCCAATGGCAGTCTCAAGCCCCAAGTGCAGCTTTGAGTGCCAGCCCACACTCCAATGCCAGCTTCATCTTGAATTCCCAAACTCAGGCCCAGTTCCTGCCCTAAGGCCAACACCGTTCTTAGTCCTAAGCCCAATGGTAGCCCCAGTCACACTCCTTAGTCCAATCCTGGCTCTAATCTCAAGACCATTGTGATAACTATATTACACTGTTTTAGCAATTGTTAGAGTGAATAATATGTGTTTTCTAGGGTTGACTTTTGTAAAAGAAGTTTTCCTAAAGTTTAGAGATCTTTTAATGCGAATGTTGTGTTGTGAATGTTGGTGAAGAGTTGTTGTAATGTTAACATTTAACCAGTGAAGGAATTCACACCTGTTGAATGTATTGAAAAGTAACAAATGATGAGGACTGGGAAAACTGCACATGCTTGAAAAAGGTAGGACAGGGGAGAAACTCTGTTTAAGTGCTTGAATATGTATAGCCTTTTGTAAATATGTATTGGGCTGATGCAATACCCAGGTGGGCAGGGGGTAGTCTCTGCCCTCACCGATTCGGGTGGACTGGCACTGGCTCCATCCCCCTCTGATCTAGGGGGGCCAGTGCAGTCGCTGTTGTTACAGATGAGCAATGTGGTGGTTGGCTCTCACAATTAAAGGATGAACAGTGTGTGTATGTTAAGATAAGTTTTGTGGATGTATAGTGATGTTATTGTAATATATCCTCCCATAGTCCTCTTTCCCCTCCCCCTTGCATTGTTGTCACGACATGGCTCAGGCAGTCGGGGCATTTGGGGAGGGCCGGCTTGTTCCTACACCTGACCTCCAGTGCAGATGTAAGAAAGGAGTCTCCAGCAATGGACGGCAGAGAAGGAGCTCAGCGACAAGACTTTGGGAGGGCCCAGGGGCATAAAAGGCAGAACATCCATTCTGTAGGGGAGCACGTGGGGGTTTAGTCCTGTGCTCCCAGCGCTGATATTTCTCCTAATTCAGTCTTTTGCTGTATTTTTCTAAGGTTTAAGAAATTGCTGAAAGTTTTAAAAGAGCAAGCGCCGTTTCTCACACCCTGCACTGCAGGGAAGGAGGTGCAGCTGGAAGGAGGGAGGCGTGTGGAAAGCTGGTTTGAAGGGTCTCCATTTACTTCTCATTATCCTGCTCTGAGTTTTTGGAGTTTTCTGCAGAAATCTCACCCGTCCACTCATCCCCTGGGGTTTGGGGCAGTTTTCCCATTTTGGGGGAAATCAAAGCCATGCACTGACGCTCCTAAATAGGAGGTAGCAGAAGTGAGGCTCCAGGGCTTCCCGCTGAGCCAGAGCCACCGAAAAGACGGGGCTGGGAAAGGCGTGCCGGGAGCTGCGGAGAACTTTGTTTGTGTTTCCAGGCCAATGGCGGCTCGGGCCCGGGCCCGTTCCAGGGCTGTTCATCATCTCCGCCTTTGCCCTCCCACAGCCCGGGGGGCCCTGAGAGCGCGGGCCGAGGCTGGGCCGTGTGCAGAGCCCGGCCCTCGCTGCCATTGGCTGATTGTGCCAATGTCACTCCTGGTTGTCGCGCGCTGATTGGGCAGAGCAGCAAAGGCGCCATTGTGGCAGCGTCTGTGCGGGCCCGGCAGCGGCGGCAGCGGCCGGAGCCCGGGGAGGCGGCGGCGGAGCTCGGAGGCGGCCCCAGCGCAGGTGGGAGCCGCGCTCGGTTGTGCGGGGGCTCGGGGCTCGCTGCGGGCCGAGGGGGTGGCAGGGGCCTCTGGCGGGTTGGTTGTGCCGGTGCCGGCCCGTGTTGGCGCTGGGCTGAGGGCGCTGCGGGAGCGGCTGCCCGCGGTCTCCTTCCCGCTGGGGCCTCGGCAGGAGCCGGTGCCGGAGCAGCGCTGGCTCGTCCCGGTTGCTGTGGGTGGCACAGAGGTGTCTGCCCTGTGCCCGGGGCTGTGCGGGAAAATTCCCGTGGCCAGAGGTTTGTGTGCCCAAAGGAGACAGAGGAGTCCTGTAAAAGTGACTTTATTGATGAACAAAGAGAGACCCCATGCGGCATTTGCCATGCGGTCTCTAAAGCGCCGTCTCCTTTTTATCCTCATTTTCCCGTCTGCATCTCCCTCTCCCATTCCCCTCTAGCTGACGTTTTTTGAAGGTTCAGACTTCCCGATCCACCTACTGCATGTCCTCGTTAATATGCACTCCTACTACGATATTAATCTTGCTGCTTGCAATCCCTCCTTTTCTCATTTTCTCAGGAATTGCCTTCATAAACTTTTAATTTCCATTGACTCAATCTCTTTTCCTGCATCCTCTTTGGCGCAAGGTGTCGTGCATGGTAAAAAGCTGAGAGTTGCTGCAGCACGTCAGAGGAGGAGCAGCATTCGTTTAAGCCATGATCTGCCAGGGAACCACGAAAACGTGTCCCATTCCCTTCCTTTCCACATTTGACCGGAATATGAGCTACTTTCTCACTTCCTTTGTTATCTGTTTCACCACTTTTCCTTTGTGATCTGTTTGCAAACAGCAGTTTGAGTCATTTAATTTTCCACAAACTCCTCCACTTTCTGTTAATAGATCATCTGATTCCATTCCATCGGGAAACGTTGCATTCCTCATCTGAGTGGATTGGTCGGGAAGAAGGTGAGGAGCTGGAGCTGTCTGGTTGGGTGTTATTTCGAGGACATTGTGTAATCTAACTATGCCATTGAAATGATAAATGACTTCTCTGTCTCCTGATATGAATTCGTTAGGGTTCCTAGGGGCTGGTCCATGGTGGTGTAGGATTTGTTCTGGTGTCTGTTCATCTTTTTCCCAGTTTTGGGGTGCTCCCTGCAGCCAGGGCTGCATCAATTGACCACGTTAATCTTATGAAATCATCAAATACTTGGATCCCCAACTGGTTTCTCTGGATTAGCAAAAACACCCCAGTGCTCTGGAGAGAGGGATGATTCCCCCCACACAGACACTATTTTTCATGAAGGTTGCACAAAATTCTGCGTTTGCTGTTTCCCTTTGCAGCTTAACCAATTTCTGTTGCAGTCAGATATCCTCACTATGGGCTCTGCCTTTATTTGTGCAAATTCCATCTGTGCAAGCAGGCAGAGCTTGGAGTGGGGGACAGAGGAAATCTGCAAAATTCCTCCCCCAGGCTAGAATAGTTTGGTAAATTGTCCATACATTTCTTCAGCAGAGTTAATTTGCATTTCTAAAGCTGCTCTCCTGACTCTGCCTGGAATGAATCTTATAAAAGTAGGATTATTAAGAAAAAACCTTCTAATGGTGTAGTCTTGTCACCAAAACTGAGGGAAGAACTAAAACTCTTCAACACCATTTCTACTGTTAGAGAATCAAGGAATTGCTTGATTCTGGCCAGGATGTGCAGCAGAAATCATTTCATCCACAAATAGCCCGGGTGTGCAGAGAAAATCATTCCATGATATGTGAGTTTTACTAGATTTTCCCTTAACTTTTTGCAGTTTGAACCCATAGAAATCCATTGGTTTAATGTTCATTGCTTCCAAGTTGTGTAGTTCTTAGTATTTAATTTCCTATTGTACCCGGATTTCTCCTCCTGTGATGTTAATTAGGTCCCACTCCTGGATTTCCTTCTCAGCCTTTTACAGACCAGGTGTCTCCATCTATGCCGGGTGCAGTGTCTGGGATGGGTCTTTCTTGTCGTTTGCTTCTGTTTCCTTGATGTTTTGTTGATGTGTGTTATCTTTTGGGCTATTCCCAGTCTGTTGAGATGTTAAACTCATCTCCACTGAGTGTAACATCTCTTAGAAAACCACTTAAAAATCCCTTTTTTGAGGACAAAGGCAAATCAAGCCTGACTAGAGAAATAATTTTTAAAACATTTTAAAACTAGGTATATTTTCCGACCATGGAATCCCCGTCAGCCCAGTGTGTGAGTGTAACTGAGGGGCAGAGTGGAATTGTGCCGTTGTCTTCCCCAGCAGCTGTGGCAGTGCAGGCACAGAAAGCAGCGAAGCTCCAGCAGTGGCAGCAAGGATTGGCCCCAGTGTGTGGAGATGCCAAAGGAGGGTGCCCAGGCAGAGGATTTCAGCAGAGGATCTGTGGGCAGGCCCAGGGGCTTGGCCCGATGTGGAGCCCTGGCTGCTGCTGCGTTGCCTTCAGTGCAGGGTCAGTGGTGCCCTCCCATGCTGCTCCTGCAGCCGGGAAGTCCAAATTCCTTTGGCATGGCCCTGTTTAACATCCACATCCCATTCCAATTTCTTTTCTGAGTCTGGTAGAGCCATGGCAGGGGTTCAATCACTTTGTTTTTTCATTTTCTCAAGTTTTGTACTTTTTCTTATGTCCAGAGCATAATATTAAGGCTGTCTGGGGTTAAAAAGTCATACAATATTCAGGCTGGAACAGAGAATCCTCAATGCAGGTCCTGCAATTCACTCTTAATCCCCTGAATTGTCCCAGCTCCATTTTAGTGATGGGTAATGTTAGTTCTGAGGTTGCCTGGTCCCTCCCTGGGTCAATACACCACAAACCTTCAGTCAAAGTATGTCCCAAATATATAATCTTTTTCTCCAGCATTTGCACTTTTTTTTCAAATAATCAAAGATGCTATTTAGCCTGAACATTCAGCCAATTCACAGAGGCTTCTTCTACCACTTCTTGTCCTTCTTATTGGAGCAAGTCATCCACATCCTGCATTAACCCAGTCCCTGGGGATGGGGTAAATTCTTGTGATATTTTCTGCAAGGCTTGCCCCAATAAGGCTGGTGCTTCCCTGCATCCCTGCAGAAGGACCGTCCATGTCTTTTCCATTTTCCCTGGGAAAACAGTGACGCCTTGGGCCCTGGGGTTCATCCCTCAGGGGCTGTAGAAACTCTGCCATGGCCTTTGCCTTCCCCTTGGCCTTTTCCTCATCCCTTCTTGCATTCCCCTGCTGTGCCTTTGTGACCAAGTGCTCCAGGGGCTTCTTCTGCCCCTCCTGCAGCCCCCTCAGTGCCTGGGGGTGCTCATCCTCTGACAGCTGCTGAGCTTTCTGCTAAATCATTCCTTTCTGCAGTGACTCAAGGAAAATGCTTAAAAGCTGATTTCGATCCTTGCACGTCCAATGCCCATTTCCCAGCTGTTCCTTTGTGCTGCTGCTCCTTGTGCTGTGGCTGCCGTGGCCAGCCCGTATCCCAGAGCCGGTGCCTGTCCTGCCGCAGTGTCCAAACGCGGCCCCCCCGGCGGGCAGGGCCGGCAGCTCCACGGGGCCGGGCAGCGGCCGGGGCGTCCCGCAGCCTCCTGGGGGCCGGGGGCCACTGCCGGGCCTGCAATTGCCGGGGGGTGCTGGGCTCAGGCAGCGCCCGGCGCTGAGCCCCGGCTGCCCCACAGCCCCGGCCCGGCCCCGCAGCTCCCCACAGGCCCCCAGCCCGTGCTCCCGGTGCCGCAACTCTGCGCCCGCTCCTGCCGCTGCCCAGCACAGAGAAACCCCCTGCAATCCTGACCTCCTTGTGTGCCTGTCCTGGCAACCGGGGATACAAAGGATCTGCAGCAGCTGGCAACTTGTGAGGATAAGAGCCTGCTGGAAAACATCCCCATCCTCAGTATTTTTCTCTTCCTCCTCTTTTCCATCATTCTTTGTCTTCCCACATAGATTCCTGCTGCTGCTGCTTCTTGCCTGAACCATATTCCCTGCACTTCTCATCACACCAACAGCATCCATCCCCTGTTGTCTAAATCCCTTCTGGACTTCCCTTATTGCTCCCCTGTGTCTCCCTGTCCTTGATTACCTCTGGGAGAATGGGCAAACTTCCTCAACATGCTTCCAAGGGCCCCTTCAGAGATATTTTGGGATCATCATCCCTTTTTCCGGGATCCCTTCCTGGCTTTCCCTTTCTATCTTCAATGGGTGCCCAGCCATGTTTAGTCCCCGAGGATCCCACTGTAGTCACTGCTGAGATTTTCAGTGCTCTCTGGCTGCCGACTCTTCCCAGCCCCCCTGATCTGTCACTCGTCTGTCTCCTGGCCCCAGCGCCCCCCGGCAGGGGAATTTGGGGAGGTGGGAGGGGGGGAGCGCCAAGGCCGGGCCCCCCCGCGCTGTGGTGGCGGCAGCGGCTGCAGTGGGGAGCGAGTGCGGGCGGGAGCGGCCGAGAGCCCAGCGCTGCCCCAGCCCGAGCTGCCCCAGCTCCATCGCTGCCCCTGCGCTGGGATGCTGTGGGTTTGGGGGGAAGAGGGAGCCGGCAGTGGGTGCTGGGCCTGGGGGCAGCAGGAGAAGGGAAGGAGAAGCAGGGTTGAAGAACAAAATGGTCAAATAATGCATATGGGAGGAGCAGGTGGGATTGTGCATGAGAAGGAGGAATAGTAGGAGGAAGAGAAATGTGAGGAAAAGCAGGGACACAGGAGAAGGAGGAGCAGAAAAGAGAAGCAACACAAGTTTCCATCCCTCCCTCTATCTACAGCCTCACCCCTGCAGCCCCAAGTTCATTGCCCCCCTCCAAATGCAGCAGGTGACCAGAGAGGGGGATCTATGATTTTCTGAAGGGTCAATCTTGGTGTTTGAAAGCTTTATTGGGGTAAAAGTTGGTGCTTTATTTCTTTTGCTGGGACTGAATCTTTGTATTTCAGGGGATTTTGGCTGAATCTTGCTTTGTGGGGCGTTTTTGATGTGTATCTTGAGGTTTGGAGGATTTTGGGGCTGAATCTTGGTGTTTCAGAGGTTCTTACAGACACAATATGGCCAATAATTTTCTGGGATGAACTTGGGCAAGGGGGAACAGCCAGCTCAAGGCACTTGGCTCTTGTTTTTTCCCCAAACCAGAATTTTTCATTCCCAAGGCGTTGGCAGATGGAGGAGGAGGAAAAGCCCCGGAGATCTCTCTTGAGGAGGGGCTGCAAACTGAGCCCAGGGAGCTGCGAGGAGGAAAGACCCTCCCTGAGCCGGGAAGGCGGCCGGAGATCCAGGCAGAGCTCAGAGCTGGTGGAGAAGCCTCCTGGAGGGGAGAAGCCCCACAAGTGCTTGGAATGTGGGAAGGGTTTCAGCTACAGGTGCAGGCTGATCGAACACCAGAGGATCCACACTGGGGAAAAGCCCCACAAGTGTGGAGAATGTGGGAAGGGTTTCAGCCATAGCTCTAGCCTGATCTCGCACCAGAGGATCCATGCTGGAGACCGGCCCTACACCTGCTTGGAATGTGGGAAGAGCTTTGGGTGGAGTTCTCACCTGAGAAGACACCAGCGCATCCACACTGGGGAGAGGCCCTACGAGTGTCCCAAGTGCGGGAAGAGGTTTCAGACAAGCTCCCATGTCCTTTTACATGAGCGGATTCACACAGAGGAGAGGCCCTTCCGCTGTCCCGACTGCAGGAAAGGTTTCAAGCAAAATGGCACCCTCACTGCCCACCGGCGCATCCACACTGGGGAGAGGCCCTACGAGTGTCCTGAGTGTGGGAAGAGCTTCTCACACAGCTCAACCTTGACCAAACACCAACGGAGTCTCCACTAAGGGAAGCCCTGTGAGTGCCCCGAGTGTGGGAAGAGCTTCGTGCTCTGCTCCAGCTCCATCCCCCATGGGAGGATCGGTGTTGGATGATCCCCAGTGACCCCCGTTGGGCAGAGCCCTGGTGATCCGTGGTCCTGGTGATCCCTGTTGGGTGGAGGGAAGGTGTTGGAGAGATTTCTTTCCCTTCTCCTTGTGCTGCTGTGATTTGGTTGGTAATAAATTCCCTCGCTATGCCCAGGCTGGCTCTGTTGTTCCCGTGCCGGTGCTCGGGGCGGGATCTCTCCTGTTCCTTCTCTCAACTCCCGGGCCTCTCCTCATCCAATCAGAGAATGCGATGGAGAAATTCAGCCAATGAGAGAGAGCAGCTGTGATGACTCAGCGGTTGCCGGGCAGACCCGCAGCACCCAGTGTTCCCCACCTGGGCAGGGTCTGCAGCGGCTGCTGGGACAGGAGCTTTGTGGGCAGAGAAAAGGGGGTAACACTGAGCCAGGGTTCCCCAGGGGGAGCACACAGGCTCTGGAGGAGGGGGCACACGACTCGTTAGGACCCCCTCTCACCTTCTTGCACAGGTAGAAGCCGAACTCCAGTGCCAGGAAGATGAAGCCCAGCACAGAGCCCCCAATCCCCATCAGCACCTTGGTGTCGACGGTGTCTGGCAACATCTCTGGGGGTTCACAAGGGTCAGAACCCCCCAAAATCTGTCACAGATACCCGAAACCCCTCTAAGCACCCTCCCAATTGCCTCCAGCCCAAGCAGGACCCCTTAAAATCTTCTCCCAGTCACTTTCCAGCACAACCAGCCTCTGCTTTTCCATCCCTGATCTTCTTCCATCGCCTCCAGGCTCACTCAAATCCCTCCCAGTTACACCCAGCATCCCCAGACTCCCTCCCAGTGCCCACCAGGACCCCCGGAACCCCATCCCACCCTCCCCAACATCCTTCAGACTCCTTAGCCATTCTAGAACCCCCAGCCTTACTCCCAGTTTAAACCAGGCTATCTCAAACTCTCTCCCAGTTACTCCCAGCACACCTCAATTCCCCTACCAGCCCGCCCAATACCTTCTTCACTCCCCCCACACTGTGGGGTCCGGGCCGTGCCCCAGTGCCGGCTCAGGGGGTGCTCCAGGCTGACGTGCTCCACCTGGAGCTGGAGCTGACCCCGTGCCGGGGGGGTTTCCAGCAGCACCAGGAGCTGGTAGAAATCCAGTCCCAATTGGGGACCAGGTTGGTGGCCACCACATGCCCTGAGAGCTCCTGCTGGAGCCACCTGGAACCATCTCAGCTGGATCTCGACAGGGTAGAAATCCATCACGGAGCAGAGCAGACAGCCGGGGCCGGGCTGGGAGATCGAATGCCATGGTGAGATGGATACACGGGGGGACACTAGGAGAGAGTGAGGACACACTGCGATCAGCTGGGGGGAACTGGGAGAGGGCTGGTGTGGCACTGAGAGGGACTGGGAATGAAACTGGAGAGAATGGGGAAACATCGAGAGAGAGTGGAGTGGATTGGGGCAATGGGTGATAGGGTGGTGATTGGACTAAAAAAGGACTTGGAAATGGAATGGAATGGCTGTGGACTGAGAAGAATTTGGAGGGACTCTGGTGACACTGGGAAGGACTATGAGGATACTAGGAGAGACTGGGATGGACTGGAAGAGCCACTGGAGTCACTTGGGGTGAGGGGGCAGAAGGCCCCGGGGATGGGCACAAGAAGGGCTGACGTGTCTCGGGTGATTCCCAGGGAGGTTTTGAGGGGCTCCAGGGTCATTCCCAGGGCAGGGCCCGAGGGGACACGCTCTGCCCCACGCTCACCTCTGCACTCCACGAGGAACGGGCTGGACAACTCGTAGTTGTGCCGGCAGTGCCTGTCCACCGCAGCCCGTCTGTACTCCATCCATTGCGGGTCGCTGTTCCAGTGCCTGGCAGCCTTGTCCCCAAAGGAGGTGTCCCCACGTGCAGCCCCACATCGCTGCCCAAGTGCAGGAACTGCTCCCGCTTGGAGATGTTCCTCTCCACGAACCTCAGCCGGTCGGTGCCGTGAATGCAGTGACACTCGGACTAAACCATCTCCTGGAACAGCGCTGTGTGTGCAGGACACAGGTCCGGAGGTGCCCCCCCAGCAGCCCCCCAGCAGCCCACAGTAGCCAAGAGCTGCAGGGCAACCCCGACTCGGCACCCCCAGTGCCCCACGGCCGCCATGGTACCCTTCATCCTGCAGTCCCAGTTCCTCTTTTCCACGCTTCTCCGTATTTTCCTCCCCCTTTCCCAACACTCCCCAGTCTCCAGCCCCCCCCCATCATCTGTTTGGGGGTCCCACCTCCCCATTTCCCTTTCTCTCCCCACCGTTCCCACCACTTCCCTTCCCGCCTCTCCCGCTCACCCGAGAGCTCCGCGCCCCCAGCCCGGGGGGCTCCCAGTGGCACCAGTAGGGCCCCAGCTGCCCCACACGCCCCATGGCCAGCGCCGGGCAGGGTCTGACACCTCCCCCCCGTTGGAACCCTGGAAACTGAGGGGTTTGGGCTTTCTGTGCTGACAGGCACTGACCCCCAGGAAAACACTGCTTTTGACCTGACGCTGGGAAGAAGGTTTCCAGAATTCAGTGATAGATCTGGGATCACTGGTGTGTTGTTGGAATAGAAATGTGCAGTGTCACACAGTGGAAAATTTAGAATTTGTGATTTTAGAATATAGTAATATATATTAAACAAGATGGAGATTTTAGGGCGGAGGTTTCTTTCTACTTCAATTTCTTCGCGGGTCTAGGTGGTACTTTTGTAATTAGATAGAAAATTCCACATTGCAGGTCATGGGTGATTGGTTCTTGGGCTATTATGGTGTCTTTTTTTAATTGGACAGATTGGCCCTTAAAAGGGCTTGTAGAGACAGGTACGTCGCCATTTTTCGCCCGTTAGCTGTAAGTGCTGTAGAACTCACTGTAATATAGATAAGAATTAATAAACATCTGAGTCCGAACACGAAATTCCGTGTCTAGAGCATTTAATCTCGACAATAGAAAAACAAAAAAGAAGATTTAACGCGATACCCCCCTCCCCAAATTCTCCTGGCGGGGGGCGCTGGGGGCGGGGCGCGGGTGGAGTCCAGGTGAGGAGCTCTGGGCGCTCTGGGACTGCCTGAGGAGTCATCAGCGCCGCGCGCTCTGATTGGCTCAATTATTTTGGTGCCTTCTCTGATTGGCTGAGGAGAGGTCCGGGAGTTGAGAGGAGGACCGGGAGAGATCCTGCCCCAGGCTAGCGGTGGAAGAACATCCAATTAACAAGGCATGCAGATCATTTCCCAGCGGTGCCCACACTCCTGTAGGAACTAAATGCACCGAGGATCTCACGAGGGTCACCAACTCTCTGGCGGCCAAATCCAGCCCTGCGCTCCCTGCGGGTGCGGGCACTCTGGGAAGGGCTCAGCTGCGGGTCAGATGGCCGGAGAGTGGCTTGGTGGTCACCTCGTGTGTGAGGCACTGATGGGCTGGGGAGATGCGTGGACACTGCACATAATCACTTCCAAGCAAAAATCATTCCAGGAAGGAGTAACAGCTTCTGACAGAGACCAAGTGTTGCCCCCAGGTGCTCCTGCCAACAGCCGCCTGCAGAAAGGAGCACACACACCAACGCACGTGGGCTTTGGCTGTCCTCTGGCAGAGAAGTCCCCCGGGGACACAGGTCTCTGTGGCAGGAGCAGGCACCAGCATTGGCAGGCCTTGGGGGCGGCAGGTCTCCTTTGGCAGGGACTCTGCCACACCTGCTGATTTCACTGCTCCCAGGGCTCAGAGCAGCATTCGTGCCCTGGGCCTTACGTCCCGTGTCTGTGTCACACTCCTGTGTGTGTGACGGCCACCCAGCACCGGGTCTTGTCCCAGAGCGGCCCTGGCAGCTGCTGTGGAAGGCCCCGATGCCCTTCCTGCTGCAGCTGCATCGGCAACCGTGGGGGCTCCTTCTGCTGCCCTGAGCAGGCAGAGCACAGGAGCATCTGCTTGTTGTTTGAGCCATTCCTAAAATTCCTGTTGGGCTGTCCTCGAACCTTGGGGGAACGTCTTCCTTGCAAGCTGGGCCACTTTGGGGGGGGTGTGGGTGCGCCCAGGGCACGTGGAGGTGTGTCCTAGGGCTCTTTGTGACACAGTGCACCGTGGTCACCGTGCAATAGGAAAGGGACAGAGCGTACAAGGGTGACCCTTTGTGACACGTTGTGACATAGGTGCTGGCGGTGACATGGCCACACCACAGTGCTCGGTGCACTCGTCGGGACAGGACGGAGAGAGCGGTGCTGTGAGGAGCCCCCACACAGCCAGCTTGTTCCTTACTGACCCGGAGCTTTTCCAAAGCTTTTCCTCTGCAGGTGACCTCGAGGACAGACTGCAGGACACGGTGTCCTGTAGCCTTCCCAAGGCTTCTCTGTTGCAGCTGCCTACAAGGCACAGCTGCCGCACTTGCTCATCTGGAGCTTTTCCAAGACATCTCTCCTGCAAGCAGTCCCAACTCCAAACAGTGACATGGAGCAGACACCACCCAGAGTGCCCAAGGTGGCCTGGGTGAAGGAGGAGGAGGAGGCTGCAGCTCCCTCAGCACAGCAGCCTGAAGAGCTGGAGCAGATCCAGCTGCTGCAGGAGGGTGAGTAGCAGAGCTGGGCCACAGGGCTGGTGCCTGCAGCCAGCTTAGCCCCATCCCATCCCATCCCATCCCATCCCCTCCCATCCCATCCCACATGCCCATGGATAGGACAGAAGAGGAGCTGGGGCTGAACCCCCTGGCAGCCACACCCCATCCCTGGAGCATCCCAGGGCTGTCCCTGCCTGGGAATGCAGGGCTGGCCTGTGTTCTCCGGCCTCTCCCACAGCCCCTCAGCCCTGGCTGCGCTCGCTCTTTGCCAGGTGCCGCCATGGACCCGACACAAGAGCAGGACCCTGCCCGTGGCCGCTTCCGCAGAACAGCGCAGGTACTGCAGCCATCCCCACCTGGGCTGGGCCTGCTGTCACTGCTCAGCCCAGCACCGTGCTTGGAGCACTCCATGGATTCTCCCTCTCTTCCTGCCCTTCTCCTGCAGATGATCTATGAATTCATCATGTGCATTTGGCGGGAAGAGACCACCGGTGTTGGCACTGGGCTCTTGGCAAACTTTCCCCTCTTCACTGCTGAGACCGGGGCTGCCATGCTGGATTTGCTTGTGGAGAAGGGTGTCTCCAATCCAAAGCAAGTAAGCAGCCTGTGGCCAGGGCTTGATCACCCCAGGAATTGTGTGGCACCTCAAGCCAGCTCTGCTGGGTTCCTTCAGTCTTTGAGGCCCAGACCAATAGGGTAGGAAGGGCAGCACTTCTCAGGGGAAGCTGGGGAACCTGCTGCTCGGGCAGGTGTCCAAGTCTCCCCGGGCCTTCTGCAGGTGCCAGCCATGGTGAGGTACATCCACAAGTGGCTCACGGCCAACGAGTCTGCTGGGCACAGGCTGGACAAGGCCCTTCTGGAGCTGACCAGGGAATACCCCTGCGATGTGCTGATGACTCTCTTGCGCTGGGCCCCATCGGGTGACAGGTACGGCAGCCCCACCTGCCTTGAGGGTTTAGGGTTCCCCGGCCCGTTACCCTGTAGAGCCTGTCCCTGGTGACTGCCACACAGGGGGACAGTTCCAGGAGCCTCTGGCTCCTCCGTTTGCCAGTGCTGCCATGTCAGCCCCTGAGCGTGCTGCCACGCTCCCTCCTGCCCCTCAAGATGCCTGCACCCCCGTGGGCTGGCTGGGTGCTGCCAGCGAGGGCCGGTGGGCAGAGGCAGGGCTGACGGCCAGCGCGGGCCCCTGCAGCAGCCCAGGCCACAGTGCTGTGGCCCAGACCCCCCTGACACAGAGCTCTGACCCCACAGAGCTGCTACGGCCATGTGGGGAGTGATCATGTCCTCCACTGGGACTGCGGAGCCAGCGCTGCAGATACTCCTCAATGTGCTGAACGCCTGGCCAGTGGACAGTGTGTACACCTCCGATGGCGACAGCACAGGAGTCTTTGCCCTGGCTGTGAGTTCCTGCAACTGACCTTGGCTTGCCCCTAGGCCACCTCTCCAGCAGCTAGCTCTCTGTCCTCCCCCCAGCTGCATCTCTCTGCCTCAGGCACTGCGCTGAAACCTGCCTTAGGGGCAAGGTTCAGGGGCACCAGGCTGGGTGACCCCGCGGTGTCTCCCCCGGCCTCTCCCTGGCATGCTCGGGCCCTGCCACACGGATGTCTTGACACTGAGTGTTGTCTCTGGGTGGTTCATTCTTTCCAGGCAACCGTGACACTGTGGAGGGTCTTCAACCTGACCTGGTGCCCAGCTATAGTGTTGGAGTATTTTCCCCGTCTCTTTCTGTGTCTGCTCTTCCAAGTTTACATCAGCGCACTGGATACACCAGAGGAGGTTGATACCTTCTGGAAGGGGTGCCAGGAGCAACTGGGCCTTGCCACCAACCCCCAAAGGTGCTCCATCCCAGTCCTCCCAGTCTCCCCATCCCTTCCAAGGCAGGAGCCAGGGCTGCCAGCATCACCTGGGCTTTGCTCTGCACACAGGTTTGCGGTGCAGACCCTGAAGGTCCTGCTCTGCAGAGTGCAGTGTGAGCGTGTTGTGGTAGCCATGGAAGGCAAGGCTGGCTGGGACACGCTGCTCTGTACTGACACCCACCACTATGCAGTGGGACTCCTGGCCAGGTGAGACCCCCTTCTCCCTGCTGCCCCCGGCACTTGTGCTCAGTGTGCCTCACACAGTTCCCATGGGCATGGGTGAGAGGGCTTTGTCACAAAGAGACGGACGAGCAGACTGGAAAAGGCTGGCACAGGAGGGTGCCCGGGAACAGCCGCCTCCCAAAGCGCCCACGGGGGGCTTGGGAAAAGACCAGAGCTCCGTGGGTCACTCCTGGGAGAGCTTTGTCCTCTCGGCTCAGGGGCAATGATGCCTTTTCCCCCCCACCAGGGAGATGCGCTGTGTCTCCATGATCTGGTGTTGCAGCTTCATCTCCTGCCTCTTGGAGCTCCTCAGCCAAGACATTTCAGACTGGCAGCTGCCCGCCATGGCATTCCTTGTGGAGGTGAGCCCCATGGGCAGCACAGCTGAGCTGCCTCCCACCTCTCTGCCCTCTCACAGCCGCAGCTGCCTGGGACGGTGCCCGTGCCCTGTGCTGCTGCCTTGGCTCAGCCCTGTGCAGTTCTGAGCTCCTGCCAGCTGGGCACCCCGGTCACTGCTTTGTGCCTTTCAGGTCCTGGACCTCCTGGACATCAAAGAATGGGGTGACAGCCTCCTGGAGATCATGGCAAGGCGCCTGCAGAGCACGTCCAGGGAGATGCGTCGCCTGGTGCTCAGAGGCCTCGTGCAGCTCAGCAAGGACCCCTCGATGGTGAGAAGACAGCAGCGGCTGAAGCTGTGCTGGCAGCGTGGGGCTGGGGAAAGCAGCCCCTTGGGCTTGGCTGGGCTTTGGGAGCTGTGGCAGCTGCTCCCAGCTCTCCTGCGTTGCTGTTCAGCTGCCCGAGTGCTTCAGGACAGCCCTTCGGCCCCTGGGCTCCACGGCAGCAGCAGCAGCAGCAGCGTGGGCTTGCCCTGCCTTGTCTTCCGTGCAGAACATTAGAATGTACAGCCTGACAGAAAGCCTTGCGGACCTGTTGTGGGATGCAGATGAAGACATCGTTGAGATGACCGTCACGGTGCTCAGCTTTCTGCTCTCGCACAGACACCTCGCAATACCCAGCCCCATCGCCCTGCGGCTGGCTGGCGCGCTCTGGCCACTGCTGGACAACGTAAGGCTCTGTGCCCCCAGCCACGGCCACTGGGTGCTGCCCCCAAGTGTGGGGCCCCGTGGATTTTTGGGCCTCTGCACAGAGGGGTCTGGAGCAGCTGATGTGGAGGGCTTTTGCTTCCTTTCCAACAGGACAACCGCCATGTGCAGCTGCTCTCCATTCGCCTCTTCCAAGAGGTGATGAGGTTGGTAGCGGCCAAGGGTAAAAAGCCCCTCAAGATGCTTGTGAGCAAGAGCCTGCTGCCACTCTTCTTCAACTGCCACGATGAGAACATGCGTGTGGCAGAGGTGAGGACTCCTGGGCGCTGCTGTCCTCCTGGCAGGGGGCTCAGCTGTCTCCCTGCACCCGGGCACCTCATGGGCTCCAGCCTCCTCCTGGCCTTGGCACAGGGAGGCAGCTCCTGTGCCCTGGACTGCGGTGCCATCTCTGGGTCTCTGCTGCTCTGCAGGCCTCTTGTGAAACGCTGCTTTCTGCACTAAGCTTCCTGAAGAGGAGAGATCTTGAGCACCTGCTGATGGCGGATCAGATGTGGAGGTTTGGCGAGTGCTTGGTAAGAACGCTGCTCCCTTCCCTGGGCTGCCCACGCGGGCTCTTCTCCAGGCTCCTCTGGCCCCAGGGCCGGAGCTGATGGAGCCCCGAGCTCCATCAAGCCCGCGGCTTGCCGGGCCCTCTGCCCCGCTCAGGGCTGTGCGGGCAGGGCAGGCCGGGGCCAAGGGACAGAGCCCGCGCCAACCCTTCCCTCCGTGCCCTGCCGCTCTCTCCAGCTGGCACAGGACAGGAGCCGAGCGGCCGAGCTGCTGCGCCAGGCGCTGCCGTACCTGCGGAGCCCACAGGAGCCCCTGCGAGAGGCGGCCGTCAGGTTTCTTGGTGAGCCACAAGCCCGGCTCCCTCCCCGCCCCGCCGCAGCTCGGCCCCAGCCCCGCCTGCTGCCCCGGCAGCGCCATCCGGGCCGGGGCTCTGGAGCCCCGCCTGCCCTCGGCGCCGCTGCCGCCCTCTCGCAGCCGTGTCCTTGGGCGTCAGGATGCGGCGAGGGCCGGGCCTGAGCCCTGCAGGGGAAGGCGCTGCTGTGGCCGCAGGGCTGGCAGCGCCGCTGCGGGGCAGCTGTGCGGCTGGGGCCGTGACAGGCTCTGTGTTGGCAGGGATGGCCGGGCGGTTCCTGAGAGAGCAGCAGCGAGAGTTGCAGCTCATGTGCAGGGGTGAGTGAGGCCAGCGGGCTGTCAGCGGGGGCTGGCGCTGGCAGCTGCGTTCCCTGCCCCGGCTGGGAGGGCTCTGCTCCCTGCGCGCACGAGGGGCGGCGTGGGCAGAGCACAGAGACCTTCCAGGGGCCTGCGGGAGGGACATTCGTGGCCAGCGCCTTCCAGCTGATCCTTGCTGTCTCCTGCTTCCTCCAGGCCATGGCAAGAGCTGCCGTGTGGGATGGATGGGGCAGGAGGGTCTCCCCAGGTCCCTGCAGATGCAGGCTCTGACTGTGGCTCTGTTCCTCTCTCTTCCAGCCCTTCAGGACATGACAGATGACACCAGCCCTGCCATCTCATGCCTGGCTCTTCAGACTCTGTACATCAACAGAGCTGTACAGAGCATTCCCTCCTCCCGACTCCAGCAGATGCGAGATGGATTCCACCGCCTCTGGAAGTCACGGCCTTCCCTGTGTCTCGGGGGCTGGTTGTCCTGTGTGAGCAGTGTGGAGAACTGATCCGGGAGGCTGCGTCTGCTGGGGCCACCTGAGCCTGCAGGGAACACCTCTGCACTGCAAGCACTTTGTTTCACCCCAGTGTAGGATTAGTAAATTGCTGTTGTCATACACAGAGGTCCAGGAGCTTTCTTTTGGTGCAGAGTCTTCAGGCCAATGGGGAAGAGGGCAAAAAGGGTGCTTGTGCTCGGCAAGTTGGCCAAGCATGCGGTGTGGAAGGGAAAGTGGCCAAAAGGCCCTTGGCCTTTGGTGGTTCTGTGGAAGCCTTAAGGCTTCTGACAGAGCGGGCGGGCAGAGGCCGGAGCTGCGGCGGGGATCCCTGAGAGACCGGTCCCTGGAGATGGCCAGCACCCCTCTGCCAGCCTGGAAGCGCCATCTGTGTCCTGCCCGTGTGTTGCTGGCTGGATTGCTGAGGGCTCTGAGGTGCCTCTTGATGCGGCTCCTCTGGAGCTCCTTCAGCAGCCAGGCAGGCCTGGGGGAGGCGTGGAGGGCACGGGACAGTGGGAGGCCATGAAGGGCTGCGGTGCTGCCAAGGCCTGCCCGGAGAAGGCAGACCCCACTAAAAATTCTGTCCCTTCTTTTTTACAAGTCCCCTTAAGGTACTGAAAGGCAGCAATCAGAACTCCCTGGAGCCTTCTCTCTTCCAGCATGAACACCCCCAGCTTCCCAGCCTGTTTCCAAAGCAGACAGGCTCCAGCCCTCAGATCATTTTGTCCCTCCTCTGGACTAGCTCCAACGGGACCATGTCCTTCCTGTGTTGGGACCCAGAGCTGGATGCAGTACTCCAGGTGGGGTCTCATCAGACCAGAGGGGTGAAATCACCTCCTTCAACATTCACTCCTTTGGATGTGTCATTGCTGGCTCATGTCCAGCCTCTCATCTAGCAGCACCCACAAGCCCTTCCCGGCAGAGCTGCTCTCCATTCCTTCATCCCCCAGGCTGTGAGATCAGCTGGGCTGGGACTGTGTCACAGCCCTTGGACAGAGCTGCTGGGCAGGATGAGCTCCCTCCCAAAGAACATAGATCCCACTCCCCACAAAATTCCACCCTGGCCATGAGGTCACAGCAGGCTCTGGGGTCACAGCAGGCTGAGGTCACAGCAGGCTGTGAGGTCCCAGAGGTGCCAGAGCCCCGTGGTTGCACAGCACCACAGGCACCGAGCAGTCAGGCCTTGAGCACAACTGCTGCGGCAGCAGCGGCGGCGGCGGCAGTGGTGCTGACATTGGGACAGCGGTGTCAGGACAGCGGGGGCAGCAAGAGCTGCGGGACTGGCACAGGGCAAGGCACCATGGCCCTGGCTCTGCGCCTCTTCCTCCTGCTCCTCCTGGCACTGGCCCTGCCTGCCAGGGCTGCCCAGGCAGCTCCGTGGAGAGCACAGGGAGCAGGTGAGCTGGGGGCCTGGCTCCCCTTTCCTGGGACAGCGCTCCCTTCTCCCCAGGGAGCGTTGGGGATGGTTTTCCATAGGGCTTTAGGGAGGCTTTCCTCAGTGGGAGGCAGAGAGCCCACACGGGCCCTGGGCTGGCCTGGTTTCCCCTCCAGAGATGCTGCACAGGGCATGGAGAGAGTGTGCAGAGTGACCAGAGCCAGCCCAGAGCCTCCCAGGCCCCTCTGCAGCTTTGGCCATGTCCATTCACATCTGGCTCCCACAGCCTCACCCTATGCATATACTTGAAGTGCAACTATTTTGCTCTAAGGTCTTCCAAAAGCCAAGAGCCAAGACACAGGAGACCAGAAATCTCTGGAGGCAGCCAAACATCTGGACCAGATGCTAAGTGATCTGGAGAGACACCGTGGTGGCTGCATTTCCCTTCCTTGCACTGCCCAGTTCCTTATGGTAGAAGGGGATCCCAGCACACCATGGAAATGCTTCTGATCTGTGCTCCCTTCTAGGTGAGGTTCCTGTGAAGGCTTCTCAAGGAAGTTGGGTGGAAGATGATTTGGAACTCTTGGGAGCTTCTGCAGGTAAGTTCTTAACTTCCCCTCACAGCACAATCATTGACAACCTGGCAGAAACCAGGTGACAGAAGCTTGTGTGGCTGTTGAGTTACAGGTGTGTCTGCACGGAGCACTTTGGCAGCTCCAGGGCTGGATGCTGTGTCCAAATCCAATTCCCATAGCAGGAGTGAGTAGTGTGTACCTGCTGACCCCACAAGCTGAGCACTGCTTTTGTGGAATCCATCCACATGATGTTGAATTACTTTGCTCTAAGATCCACCAACAGGCAAGGCCCAAGAAACAGGAAACAAGAAATCCCTGGAGGCAGCCAAACTGCTGGACCAGATGCTGAGTGATCTGCAGAGACGCCGTGGTGGGTGCATTTCCCTCAGCCTTCTCCTGACACTCAGCAGCCGGGGGCTTTCTCTGCACATCTGGACACGCCGTGCCCGGCACAGTGGGAAGGGATCCATGGCAGCCTCGCTGTCCCACTGCTGCTGTCACAGCCTGCAGGGCTGTTTCCCAGCCTGGCCTGGCTCCAGCTTCTCCCCAGTCTCTGCAGGAAGGCATTTGGCATCATCTGACAGGGAGCCCAAAGTGCCCCACAGGCCATGCACACCCTGAGATCCCTGAAATTTCCTGGTCTCAGGGTAGATCAGGAGGGGTGGCTGTTTGGAGGAGGGAGGGCCCCGTGGCAACCCCAAGAGCCCGGGCCTTTTCCTGATCCTTATCCATGTCTTTGACAAATATTACTTACTGAAGATGCCCCCTCCCCAATGGGGAATGGTTCCATCTGATCCAGCTGCGCCTCTTCCTTTCTCCAGAGGTGGACCAAAAGGCCTTGGTGAAGGCAGCGCTTCCTGGAGGAAGCAATGGCTCCGTGCCAGCCCCTGGTACACAAAGGGAGGAGATGCCAGGCAGAGCCACAGAAGGTGATTGCTGTGCCAGGCTCAGCCAGGCTGAGCAATCCTGCTGGGATCCCTCCGTGGGAGACACCGCCCAAAACCTGGGAGGGGCTGCAAGGGGTGACCATGGTGGGGAAAGGGCAGAGGGGGAGAGCAGGGCTCCAGTGTGTCCTGACAGGGCCTGGCTCTGTCCCCTTGGGCTGGGGGAGCTGTCACGGGGCAGGGAGGGTCGGGGCTGGCAGTGGCTGCTCAGGGATGGGTTGGGCGCGGCTCCCTGGAAGCAGCGACTGCCCAAGCAGCTGCGCTGGCCCCGGGCTCTCCTCCCGGCCTCCTGGGCTTTGTTGGGTGGCACAGCCTGTGCCAAGGGGTGCCAAGGTGCCTGCAGGCCCCAGCTCTGGGGCAAACAGAGAACGTCCTGGCCGTATGCAGCGAGCTGCCAGCTCAGCAGTGGAGCACAGCACGGGCTCACGCTCCCCATTGCTCCCACAGATGTTATCCCTGAAACAGGAATAGATGCTCAGGATCCAGAGCGCCTTCCAAGAATTGTCTGCCCCCAGGATGTGCGCTGGTCCTGCATGATCGGCACAGTAGTGACAATGTTCACTGTGCCACTTGTCCTGCTCTGCTGCTATTTTGGCATTCGGAAGCTCTATCAGATAGGACGGTAAGTTGCTGATTTTTCTCTGCAGTTTTATTAAAACTCTGCTCATTGCATTGGTAGCCTGGCTCATGGTCATGCTGCCGTGGAGCTGTGGCAAGTCCCTGTTGTCCCAATAACTCTGATAAGGGTTCTGCTGCTGCCCAGTGCTTTAATTGGCCTCTTAATTGCTGGGCCTTGTCCTGGGGAGCCCGCTGGGGCTGCAGCCAGTGCTGGCTCCCACTGAGGCTGCGTGGCCAAGAGCAGCCCCAGGAGCAGCGGCAGAGGCAGAGCAAGTTCACAACAATATTTGGGAATGCATTTCAGGATGGGAATGTGGTTATTTAGCAGCTCATGTAAAGTTTCATGGTAATAATGATGTTACAGGATGAGCAAATTTTCTTCAATTCAGTGGTTAAACAAATCCAACCCGATGGAGGTTTGGCTTTGGCCTTGAGACTTTGCTCTGTGTGTGAGCCCTGTTCTCGACTGATTTTGGATTCACTTTTGGGTGAAGGCTCATCCCAGCCCTGATCCTTGGCAGCTCTGGGCTCAAAGGGACAGCTGAGGCTGCACTGCACATGACTGGGGTGCAGGGCTCCATTATCAAAGGGCTTTGAGAAGTTTAAATTACTGTATTTTTACTACATGGTTTTGTTTATGAAATTAATTCACTTTTTTTAAACTCAATTTAAAAAAACTTATTTTCCACTGCTTTTTCCAGTTATTTGATCTAGTGAATTATGGCATAATTATCCCATGGCTGAATTAGAAGACTGTAAGTACTAGAAAATGAA
Organism: Sturnus vulgaris; assembly: GCF_052056855.1. Classification (NCBI taxonomy): domain Eukaryota; kingdom Metazoa; phylum Chordata; class Aves; order Passeriformes; family Sturnidae; genus Sturnus; species Sturnus vulgaris. Next base: position 16,671,549 of record NW_028276170.1, read on the forward strand.
CTAATTTTTACACTCTTCTGTCTTTCTCAGACTTATGTTGGTTTGATGTGACCAACAGAAGAGGTTTTTGCTTGCTTTGAATTCAAACAAGGAGCAAAGCTGGAACCTGTTGAAATGAGTCTCTTGACTTCACAGCTAAAGCAAACTGCCAGGGTTCTTTTTTTTCAGCTTTGGGTGGGGATATAAAAATATACCAGCAGCATATACTATAAATAAATATATACTAAATACATAGCAACAAATAGTCCAGTAAAGGAACTGATCTAAATGAGGGGTTTGGTGTGTTTGCTCACTAAGCCCTGAGTTCCTCAGAGCTGCAGCTCCCTGCTCTCTGTGCAGACAGAGGCTGGCTATGGGTGACAGTGCTGTGTCTGGCCTGGTGCACACCAGCTCCACACAGGAGCTAAGGGATTATCCTTGCACACTCCATCCTGGAAGAACCGAGTTCATTGATGAATCTGATACAATTTTATGGCATGGTAGCAAAAAAAAAAAAAAAAAAATTAGAATTGATTCCATTCCAAACAGTTTACATTTTGCTGTGTGTAATGCAGGTAGGAACTACAAGTTTCCTATTCATGCACAATTTGCTGTCTGAGAGCCCACAGTCCTCAAAGTCACAGGGCCTTGCAGAGCTGTGTGTGAGATGACTTTAAAAACAAAAACAACCTTTATGTGCAACACCTGTCTTCAAAACTTGACAATCCAAATCACAAGCTGATTCCTACTAGTAACTTGAAAAAACCCCAACCAAATAACAAAACCAAAACTGTGACCCAACAAAACAGGCAAACAAAACAACCACCAAGAAAAAATCAAAACCCATATAAAAATCCCCAAAAATCCAGATAAAAAATAAAAATCAGATAATTAGAAAGTACAGATAATTAGAAAGGACAGTTAATCAGTGGCTATGGCACCAAACTAGCCAGGGGATCTGAGATACAGTTCTCACCCTTCTGAATACAAAATGAACAGAAAATAAATGATGATGATTGTGAAATGGGACTCTGCATGTTTAGCTTTAATATATCCATTGTGTGTAAATTCTGTTTGCCTTGTTAAGTCACATCCTCTGGCAAGGAAGTTTTTCTGTTCAAAGAACACTGCAGTGGAAGAGGAGGCCAGCTTGGAAAATATTATAATCAAGAGCTAAAAATAAAGTACTTGTTTTTAATATGTTGTTTGGTTGGTTGCTGTTTGTTCATGGGGTTTTTGTCGGCCTTTGAAAGCGACCCCTTGGATAATAATGCATGCAACAAGTCCTTTTTAAAGGGCAAAACACCTGCCAATTTTGTGATGCAAGACAGAAACAGCTGGAAGGGCTTGAAAATGTGTTCCAGGAACTCGTGATATGACAGCACTGGTGTTGCTTGGGAACTGTTCCTCCTCTCCTCCTCCCTCATCTCCCTCATCTCCTCTTGGAGGCTCACAATTACAGCAGAGACATGAGCCTGCACTGGGCCATTGATCATACTCTCAAAATTTCTAAGCTTGTTGCTTGTTGGCAACAGAACCCACTGTCTCTGTTATTATCAGCATTAATTGTTGCAATGAAGGTGGTGTATTGAGATGGCCCCGGGTTTGCCAGATTCCACAACATCTGCCCTGTGCACCTGACCTTGTCAGGGTCATTGTCATGCTGTCCATCCCTCCCAAAGAGCACCTCCAGCACTGCCACTTCCCTCAGCGGTGGGATCCCTTCCTCAAGGGTCTTCCAGCACATTCTATGATGGTGCTCCTGCATTCTCTCTCTGTGGACAAACCTCTCTCTCACACTCATTAAAAGTCACTCCCAGAGGGAAAGGAGGCCTGGCTCCCTTACAAATACCTGATCCACACCTGAGTCCTGGGTCAAGGGTCCCAAATTCCTTGCCTCAGGACCATCCAGTTGCACACCTGGACCCATAAGGTCTCACACCTGCAGTAACCAGGTGGTAAAAGCCTCACGGCCTCGTCACTCAATGTCTTTTTGCAGAGTATGGAGACTTTTGTATGACAGGGACTTGGTGATGATCTCAACCTCTGGCTCCCCTGCTGGTTGTGAGGGCCCTCCTTTCTTATCCTTATTATCTAGGTGCCTTGTTTTCATCTTAGACTTCTTTGTTTCCACAGGGGTGACTATTGCTCTCTGTGAGTGCCCTTGCAGTTCAGCTGGAACCTGAACAGATGTAATGTCTGTGGGTTCCACTGCTGCACCATCAGACTCTCCCTCTTTAAGGCAGGGGGAGTTTCTCACCAACTGGGGAAAGGTACTCCTTCAGCATCTCACACATCTCACATATCTCCTTCACTAAAACGCCCACCCAATCCGGGTGTTTGATTTCTGAAGTGGGCTGTGGGGCAGGGTCAGGCTCTGCAGCAGCATCCCGATTTCCTGGGGTAGGTATCAGGGTTGTTATCCAAATCAATCTCCCCTTATCTCTGAATGTTCAATAGAACAGGTTTAACAGGCATATCAGCAACACCAGCCACTGTAGAATAGCATTAGCATTTAGAGAAGATTTGAACCCTTTGAAGCCTTTGAAAACTGGTGGGGTGGACCTAAACGGTGGACTGGATGAAGGGAAGTGAGAAAATTTCCCCTGCTGTCACTTCCTCACAGTAAGTACCATTATTGAAGTAACCCCAAAACCACACAGTTAGAGTGCAATAGCTCTGAACCCACGTTGCCATCTTCCAGAGGAAGTTAAAAACCCATGAATTCCTCACCTTATCAACCCACAAAATGAACTGGATAATAGTCACAGTACCCTTAGTGATAGGACCCATGTTCAAATAAGGGCCTGCAAATGGGAGAGATGTAGCTGTGACCACCTGCAGCCCAAAACAGGGTAAGCTGGACAGCATGGTGCCACCTAAAACACAAAATCAGGTCACTCAAGAACTGTTATTGCTTTTCCAGCTTTTCCACTCAATGTCCACAGGTTCTACCGCTGGGTGCCAAAATCTGTCCTGGTTTGAATAAAAGACAGGTGTGTGCTAGGGAAAGCAGGGCCTTCCCTTGAAATGGAGAAAGCAAATCCCTCCCTCTGAATGAGTATAATTTTGAAATTAAGGGGCTCTCAGGCCAAGATATGGGGATAGGAATGACAGTTCTTTACTGGTATATCTAAGAAGGCAAACAGAAGAACAACTCTGGAATTAACAAGAAGCAGAACAGGAACCCAGTTCCAGTCCTTCTGGGCCTCAGGCTCTTTTCCCCTGTGCTGCAGTCACCGTCACCGCTGGCAGTGAGCGCTGGCAGATTCCCGGTGGACGGGGCAGATGTGACGATCCCGGCACCTGCAGGGGCTGGGGGTGATGGCAGCTGTGTCCCAGATGGGAAGGGATGGAGGAGAGGCAGGATGCTGGGAAAACAGCAAGCTGAAGCAGGAGGGCGTCCAAGAAGAGCTGCGGGGTCCAAAACAGAGAGGCAGCTCCCGGCGTTGGGATGGTGGGGGGGTAGCAATGACCTTTCTGCTCCGAGAGCCAAAAGCGAGCGAGAGCCAGCAACTGCCCCCCACCCTCCTTTACCTGCTTCCAATCTCACCGTGTTCCCCCTTTCCCTCCCCCCGCCCTCCGAGAGAAACTCCCAAAAAAACCAGGGAGGCTCTCCCTGGTGCTGGGACCTAACCATCAGTGCTTCTTAGCATGTCAATGGGAAAAAACATTCCACAGGCAGAGAGGAAAGGAAAAACCAACTCCCAATAGACGCTTATCCAGTTCTTCACTGATTTGAGGTTTATCAGCTGTTGCAGATACTGGGATGATGGTACAATGTTTTAATGCTTGTTAATCATCTAATTTCACAAGTGTTATTATTTATATCTGTTATCGGAAATGTTTTGGATTGTTGTATCAGAATTATTCCCAGTTACTCTAAGTTTTTGGTTTTACTACATGTATTGTTAAAATATTTTAATGTAAGGCTCTTCAATTGAATGTGCAATGAAAAAGCCTAATTAATTAATTAACTTAAGGAGAAGGTATGCAAGTCTTTTTATCATCAACAAGTTCAAAGTAGTCACCTGTTCATTCAGCCAAACATCAATTGCCTCCAAGAAAATGCAGCCCAGTGAGAAGAAAAGGAACCTAATCACCATGCAGCCTTCGTGGCCAGAACAAAACCAGAAATAGGAGTGCCAAGACATGGCTGTGTCTGGAAATTTACAGGCAAATCGAAAAAAAAAGCCTTGTGTCATCATCATGGTATAGTGTTCCTACTAACCTTCTTCAGTAATTCCCTGTTCCAGGATCCAAGAGCACATTCAGTGATGTCAAAGATCAACATTTCCAGCTAATGGACTATTTGGACTTTAAAACAATGGTCATTTATTCCCATTCGCCTAGGAGACATTGGACATAATTCTTTTGTTTATCATGCTGTGAAACCCTGGGTCAATGACATGATAGAATTTGCTAAGTTTTGTTGATTGTAATCTTTTATGCGTCTTATCCCTTATCTAACAGATAACCAGTGATAACCTTAATGAGATAACACCCTCACAAGAGAGAGCTATTTTATCATCAGAACATATGAGCCTTTTTTGAATTAACAAAAAAGGGTGAGATGTTGCAGTCAGGTAGACAAATTATAAAAGGAAGGCTTCATAAAATCAGGTCTTGCTCTCTGTTAAATTAACAGCTAGCTTGTCACTTCTTCTATGTGCAGCTAAGTTACTTGCTTGTTCCCAGGTGAAAACAATCTTCAGCATGAAAACAATTAACACAACAAGCTATTCTGGTAAGAGAACCATTTGTACCTGCAAGAAATAAGAAATCTGTCCTGCTGGGGACAAGGACGTTCATTCCCTTCCAGGAGCCCAATGCCCGGCTGGGGCTCCAGGACAGGGGGTCCTTGAGCAGCTGCCCCAGAACCTCCGCCAGGGTCTCCCAGCGCAGCCGGAGCCGCTCGGCCTGGGGTCCCCAAAGGCCTCAGCGAGCCCCAAGTCCCTGCCAGGAACCCTCAACTCCCTCCAAGCCAGCATCCCCCACAGCCCCTGCAAGTTCCCCCCATGGCACCGGCCGTGGCCGTGTCCCCACATGTCACTGGCCATGTCCCACCATGTCCTCACCCATGGCTGTGTCCCCACCATGTTTCCATCCCTGTCACTGTCCCCCACATCTCCATCCACGCCCGTGTCCCCCCATGTCACCACGAATGGCCACGTCCCCCTCCATGTCCATGTGTCCCCATGTCACTCTCCATGTCTGTGTCCCCACCATGTCATTGTCCCCCCATGTCCCCACCCATGTCTCAGTTCAGTGTCTTTATTTTTACCCCAGTGTTGGATGTTTTAAAGGGATGAAGAGAAATGAAAAGCAAATCAAGGCCAAAATAAAAGAATTTCTGTGTCTGCGCAAGCTAAGGATCCACGTGCTTAGGAAGGAGGGAAGACTTTTTTGGAGGGGTTTCCACCCCACTGTCTCCAAAATCTTGGTCTTTGCCCCAGTTCATCACCATTTGGCTGCGGAAGACACCCTTGGGCAACAGGAAATCAAAATCCTGGAATCTCTGAGGTTAGATGCAGTTGTTTTGGTTTACTAATTTGAAAATGTTTTTGTTTTGAAATAGGATTAGGACAAAGGTAAAAAACAGGTTTAACTTTAAACGGTAGAAATTGAAATTCTATTAAGGGGAACTATAAGAAAAAAACTTAGAATAATGAACAGTTTTCTTGTGGTTTTCATGTTACAGTGATTAGCTGCCCAGGAGAATGGAAATCTGATTACTATCTAAAAACCCTTTTTTCAGATTAACAGTTTTTCTCATAACTTTTATTAAGTACTGTGTTAATTTACAAGGCACAGTTTAAGGATTATAACAGGTTAAACAAAAAACAGTTTATTTTTGAGTACAGAGATTTTTTTCTTTTTCTTGGGGGAACAGTACGGTTTTTTATTATTTAAACAGGAGATTACAGCAATTTTAACATTTGTTTACTTTAATATCAATGCTCTTGTTTATATGTACAGTTAGAACAGTCATATTCACCTCAAAATACTTTTATGTGTTGTAGATGAAACAAGAGGCTTTTCTCCATAGTTTAAAAAAATAATTTTTAGCTCACTACTTTTCTCCTTTCTTTATTTCATATTTGACTTTTCTTTTTGTTTGATTTTGGTGTTTTTATAATGTTTCTGTATGTATGACTATTTTGGTGGGTTTTTTTGGTTTTGTTTGTGATTTGGTTGTTTTTGGGTTTTTTGGGTTTTTTTAAGGAGAGAGAATAAAGTATCTGTAAAGTTTTATTCTGGGCATTCCAAGAGTTAATACCTTGCCCGGGCAGCAGAGGGTTTTGTGATTTTTTCCAGGTGGGGCAGTCAGAGTTATTTACAATACAGAGTCTTCAAGGCCACGCTGGGGGCTGGGTGAGGACTGTAGGGTTTAGTCAGAGGAGCCGTGATGAGTTTCTGGTTTCATGGCTGTTCTCCGGCGCCCGCTGCACTCAATTCCAGCCACGGGCCGGGGGTTCTTCCTCCACCCTGCCCAGCAGGGCACCACCAGAAGATAGGATTGAACACAGAAGATTTTCTGGGGTTGAAAGTCAACAAATCCACTCTCCACAAGGAATTCTCAATGTCAGTTTGGATCCCCATGACGTTCCTGCCCCTGCATTCAGCCAGGTGCCCAGAGGGAGACAGGATGATTCAGAGCCCCCCCCAGCCACGTGTCTTCCCAACACAGATCACCAGGACCACGGATCACCAGGGCTCTGCCCAACGGGGGTCACTGGGGATCATCCAACACCGATCCTCCCATGGGGGATGGAGCTGGAGCAGAGCACGAAGCTCTTCCCACACTCGGGGCACTCACAGGGCTTCCCTTAGTGGTGACTCCGTTGGTGTCGGATCAAGGCTGAGCTGTGTGAGAAGCTCTTCCCACACTCAGGACACTCGTAGGGCCTCTCCCCAGTGTGGATGCGCCGGTGGCTGATGAGATGGGAGTTGCGGTTGAATCCCTTCCCGCAGTCGGGGCAGCGGAAGGGCCTCTCCTCGGTGTGAATCCGCTCATGTAGGAGGAGATTGGAGCTGGTCTGAAACGTCTTCCCACACTTGGGACACTCGTAGGGCCTCTCCCCAGTGTGGATGCGCTGGTGTTTTCTCAGGTCAGAGCTCCACCCAGAGCTCTTCCCACATTCCAAGCAGGTGTAGGGCCGTTCCCTTGTGTGGATCACCTGGTGCTCCATCAGATGAGAAATAGTCCTGAAACGCTTCCCACATTTCCCACAATCATAGGGCCGTTCTCCTGTGTGGGTCACCTGGTGCTGGATCAGCTTGCACCTGTAGCTGAAACCCTTCCCACATTCCAAGCACTTGTGGGGCTTCTCCCCTCCACGAGGCTTCTCCACCAGCTCTGAGCTCTGCCTGGATCTCTGGCCGCCTTCCCGGCTCAGGGAGGGTCTTTCCTCCTCACAGCTCCCTGGGCTGGGTTTGCAGCTCCTTCTCGAGAGAGATCTCTGCGGCTTTTCCTCGTCCTCCATCTGCCAATGCCTTGGGAATGAAAACTGCTGGTTTGGGGAAACAACAAGACAAGGTAGCACCTTGGACTGGGAGTTCCTCCTTGCCCAATTGCAACTCACAAAGTCACTGTTCATCTTGTGTCTGTAAGAACCTCCAAAACATCAAGATTCAGCCCAAAAGTCCTCCAAACATCAAGACAAAGATCAAAAACTCTCCAAACATCAAGACTCAGCCAAAACCCCCTGCAAAATATAAGGATTCAGGCCCAGCAAAAAAACAAAGAACCAACTTTCAGCCCAGAAAAGCTCAGAAACACCAAGATTCACCCCTCTGAAAATCGTGGATCCTCCTCTCCAATCACCTGCTGAATGTGGGAGGGGGGACCAACGCCCTGGGACTGGAGGGACTCTGTAGATATAGGGAGGTTTGGAATCCTGTGCTGCTTCCAGTTTCTACTCCTCCTCCTCCTGTGCCCCTACTCTTCCTCACATTTCTCTTCCTCCTACTATTCCTCTACTTCCTGCACAATCCCACCTGCTCCTCCCATATGCATCGTTTGACCATTTTGTTCTCCAACCCTGCTTCTCCTTCCCTTCTCCTGCTGCCCCCAGGCCCAGCACCCACTGCCGGCTCCCTCTTCCCCCCAAACCCACAGCATCCCAGCGCAGGGGCAGCGATGGAGCTGGGGCAGCTCGGGCTGGGGCAGCGCTGGGCTCTCGGCCGCTCCCGCCCGCACTCGCTCCCCACTGCAGCCGCTGCCGCCACCACAGCGCGGGGGGGCCCGGCCTTGGCGCTCCCCCCCTCCCACCTCCCCAAATTCCCCTGCCGGGGGGCGCTGGGGCCAGGAGACAGACGAGTGACAGATCAGGGGGGCTGGGAAGAGTCGGCAGCCAGAGAGCACTGAAAATCTCAGCAGTGACTACAGTGGGATCTTCGGGGACTAAACATGGCTGGGCACCCATGGAGGGTAGAAAGGGAAAGCCAGGAAGGGCTCCTGGCCAAAGGGATGATGATCCCAAAATATCTCTGAAGGGTCCCTTCGGAACACGTTGAGGGAGTTTGCACATTCTCCCAGAGGTAATCAAGGACAGGGACACTGACGGGGGCAATAAGGGAAGTCAAGAAGGGATTTAGACAACAGGGGATGGATGGTGTTGGTGTGCTGGGAAGGGATTGGGTGAAGGGGAGTGTGCAGGAATATGGTTCAGGAGAGAAGAAGCAGGAGCAATTGATGTGGAAAAAAAAATGAAGGATGGTAAAGAGGAGGAAAAGAAAAATTCTGAGGATGGGGATGTTTTTCAGCAGGCTCTTATCCTCAGAAGTTGCCAGCTGATGCAGATCCTTTGTATCCCCGGTTGCCAGGACAGGCACACAAGGAGGTCAGGATTGCAGGGGGTTTCTCTGTGCTGGGCAGCGGCAGGAGCGGGCGCAGAGGGGCGGCACCGGGAGCACGGGCTGGGGGCCTGTGGGGAGCTGCGGGGCCGGGCCGGGGCTGTGGGGCAGCCGGGGCTCAGCGCCGGGCGCTGCCTGAGCCCAGCACCCCCCGGCAATTGCAGGCCCGGCAGTGGCCCCCGGCCCCCAGGAGGCTGCGGGACGCCCCGGCCGCTGCCCGGCCCCGTGGAGCTGCCGGCCCTGCCCGCCGGGGGGGCCGCGTTTGGACACTGCGGCAGGACAGGCACCGGCTCTGGGATACGGGCTGGCCACGGCAGCCACAGCACAAGGAGCAGCAGCACAAAGGAACAGCTGGGAAATGGGGATTGGACGTGCAAGGATCGAGATCAGCTTTTAAGCATTTTCCTTGGGTCACTGCAGAAAGGAATGATTTAGCAGAAAGCTCAGCAGCTGTCAGAGGATGAGCACCCCCAGGCACTGAGGGGGCTGCAGGAGGGGCAGAAGAAGCCCCTGGAGCACTTGGTCACAAAGGCACAGCAGGGGAATGCAAGAAGGGATGAGGAAAAGGCCAAGGGGAAGGCAAAGGCCATGGCAGAGTTTCTACAGCCCCTGAGGGATGAACCCCAGGGCCCAAGGGGGCCCCAGCACCCAGGGGCTCTCACATCCTTACATCATCTTCAACCAGGTTCCCTCCTCACACTGCCACCATTCAGTCCTTGATGGCAAAGATGCTTTCTGGGGATGCCCACTCACACAGGATGGTAAACTGGATTTTGCCTTTGAGGGGGAACAAGAGATAGAAGGGAAAATGGGAAAGACATGGACGGTCCTTCTGCAGGGATGCACGGAAGCACCAGCCTTATTGGGGCAAGCCTTGCAGAAAATATCACAAAAATTTACCCCACCCCCAGGGATTGGGTTAATGCAGGATGTGGATGACTTGCTGCAATCAGGAGGACAAGAAGTGGCAGAAGAAGCCTCTGTGAAATGGCTGAATGTTCAGGCTAAAAAGCATCTTTGAGTATTTGAAATAAAAGAGGAAATGGTGGAGAAAAGGGTTAAAGATTTGGGACATATTTTTGACTGAAGGTTTGTGGTGTATTGACCCAGAGAGGGACCAGGGAATCTCAGAAGTAATCCAGGACGAAAAAGCAGCTGTAAGAATTCTCAGGATTAATAGGAAATTGCAGGACCTGGATTGAAGATTCTCTGCTCTAGCCACAACATTGTATGACTTCTTAAACCCAAATATCCTCAATGTTGAGGTATGGACAGGAGAAAAGGAAAAAAAAAACCTGAGAAAATGAAAAATAACAAAATTATTGGACCACCAGCTATGTCTCCTCCAGACTCAGAAAAAGAAATTTGAATTCTGTGTGTGTTATAAGTGTACATTATATTATTGAGTTTTTGCAAATATTAAAATGAATGCTATATGCTGGAAAACATTGCCGTGTGAATATAGTTTCTTTTAGTTCTGCAATTAACAAAACTCATAAATACTTGTGTGATAAATATATTTTTCTTGGAGTATAATGTAAAAATCTTTTGTTCATGTAACAAACTTGGAGAATGGTAAAAAAGATAATCAGGAAATTCTTCACATTCCTGGATTATGGGAAACCAGAACCCCAGGGAAGGAAAAAATTATTTACAGGTTGGAGGGGAATGATTCTGAATAATGCATGAAGGTCTATGAATATGCAACATGTTGCTGCATTTAGGAAGTGTTTTCTGAGTCAGTGTGTGCCCTTGGCTGAAGGCCAAGCATCCGGCCATTATAACCTTGGGCCAGAGCCAGGGCAGATATTCAATTATCTCCCTTGGAATTGATCTTTGCAATTCCTTACCCTGGGAATTCTCCACCTAGTGCGGGCTGGAGATAAGGGATGGATATTTCAAGCAGTCTGTGGCCAGAATCCTGTCTCTTGTGAAATCTCTGCCACAGGAAGCTGGGCTGGCACAGAGCCTGCCTTGGCACTTTGCTGTTCACAGCATCCACCCAGGACTCTGCCTCTCAATTACACTCACACACTGGGCTGCCTGCGATTCCATTGCTGGAAAGTATACCAAATTTAAATTTATTTAATATTCCATTTTAATAGTCAGGCTCGGTTTGCCTTTCTCTCAGGAAAGAAATTTTAAAAGGTTTTTTTTTAAGGGATGTTGCACCACTCAACAGAGATGAGTTTAACATCTCAACAGACTGGGAATAGCCCAAATGATACCAACAAAGAGAACGACATTCAACAAAACATCAAGGAAACATCAGCAAACATCAAGGAACACCCACCCCAGACACTGCCCCTGGCCCAGATGGAGACACCTGGTCTGGAAAAGACTGAAAAGGAAATCCAGGAATGTGGATCTAATTAACATCAGAAGAGGAGAAATCCATTTGCAATAGAAAACAAATACTAAGAACTACACAACTTAGAAGCAATGAACACTAAACCAATGGATTTCAATGGGTTCGGACAGTAAAAAGTTTAGGAAAAATCCCGTAAAATGCACATCTCATGGAATTATTTTCTCTGCACACCCGGGCTATGTGTGGATGAAATTATTTCTGTTGCACATCCTGACCAGGATCAAGTAATGCCTTGACTCTCTAACATTAAGATATTGTTGGAGATTTTTTGTTTTTCTGCAGTTTCAGTGACAAGATTACACCATTAGAAAAATTTTTCATAGTAATCCTACTTTTATATTCTGAGTTGGTTTTGGACCAGTCGTGTGAGAATCCATTTTTACTCCTAGGAGAAGAAGTAGAAAAATCTAGATTGCATTGGAATTTCTTTGTGTGTATTTGTGGGTGGCTCGTAATGATGGCAAAAATTCAGAATGGGTTTTTCGATGCTCACCTTTATGTTGCATTTTGCAAAACTAGAAGAGTATTAATGGTGAGGCTTGAACACATAAACAGTTAGTACAAAATTGTTAAAAAAAAAGAGAAAAGAAAAAAAAAACAGATTGTGGGGGTGCACTTGTGGATAACCTAATGGCTGCTCTGGAATAAAAGCATTGGATCCAGGCACAGCCAGGAGAGGATCTTTAGAAATGCAAATTAACACTGCTAGGGCAAGGTGTACACAATGAACCAGGATGATCTTCATGCCTGGGGGAGGAATTTCGGTGATTGCCTCTGTCTCACATGCCAAGCTCTGCCTGCTTGCACAGATGGAATTTGCACAACTAAAGGCAGAGCCCACAGTGAGGATATCTGACTGCAACAGAAATTGGTTAAGCTGCAAAGGGAAACAGCAAACGGAGAATGTTGGGAAAGCTTTACTAAAAAAAGTGGGGGGGAATCATCCCTCTCCCTGCTCCAACCTGTGCTGTCACTGTCCAGGTTATATAGGGTGTATTGGGGCACTGGGGTGTTTTTGGTGCCACGAGTTCCGGGAACTGAGTTGAAAATCCAAGTATGAGGTGATTTAATTAGATGAAAGTGGTCAATTGATGCAGCCCTGGATGGAGGGGGCACCCAAAAACGCAAAAAAGATGAACAGACACCAGAGCCAATCCTACAACACCATGGACCAGCCCCTGGGATCCCTAACGAATTCATATCAGGACACAGAAAATCCATCCATAATTTGATTGGCAGAATTAGGATAAAAAGCATCCTCTAAATAATAACCAACCACAGAGCTCCAGCTCCTGACCTTCCTGACGACCAATCCATTGAAATAAGGAAGGAGACATTTCACATGGGATAGGATCAGATTATCTATTAACAGAAGGAGGAGGAGTTTACGCAAAATTACATGACTCAAACTGCTGTTCGCAAATAGATGATAACTGAAAAGTGGTGAAACAGATAACAAAGGAAATAAGAAAATAACTCGTATTCCAGAGAAAGGATGGGAATGGGACACGTTTTCGGGGTTCCCTGGCAGACCATGGCTTAAACGAATGCTGCTCCTCCTCTGACGTGCTGCAGAAACTCTCAGCTTTTTAGCATGCACGACACCTTGCACCAAAGAGGATGCAGGAAAAGAAATTGAGTCAATGGAAATTAAAAGTTAGTAAAGGCAATTCTTGAGAAAATGAGAAAAGGAAGGATTGAAAGCAGTAAGATTAATATCGTCGTGTGGGTGCATATTAACGAGGACATGCAGTAGGAGGATCGGGAAGTCTGAACCTTCCAAGTATCTCAGCCAGAGGGGAAAGGGAGAGGGAGACGCAGACGGGAAAATGAGGATAAAAAGGAGGCTGCGCTTTAGAGACCGCATGGCAAATGCCGCATGGCCTCTCTCTTTGTTCATCAATAAAGTCACTTTTACAGGACTCCTCTGTCTCCTGCGGGCACACAAACCTCTGGCCACGGGAATTTTCCCGCACAGCCCCGGGCACAGGGCAGACACCTCTGTGCCACCCACAGCAACCGGGACGAGCCAGCGCTGCTCCGGCACCGGCTCCTGCCGAGGCCCCAGCGGGAAGGAGACCGCGGGCAGCCGCTCCCGCAGCGCCCTCAGCCCAGCGCCAACACGGGCCGGCACCGGCACAACCAACCCGCCAGAGCCCCCTGCCGCCCCCTCGGCCCGCAGCGAGCCCCGAGCCCCCGCACAACCGAGCGCGGCTCCCACCTGCGCTGGGGCCGCCTCCGAGCTCCGCCGCCGCCTGTGGCTGAGGAATTCGATGGGATGTGTTGCCTTAACCTTTCTGACCACTCCCAGCCCATCTATGCCATAATTCAAGCCCTGAAAGAAGGTGTGAATAAACTTCGGGTAGATAATGGGTACGACTGGCTGAACTGGCTCTTAGGGCACTGCGGACTCACTGGCTGGGTTAGGAATTTAGTTCAAATAGGTTTGTATGTATTAGGCATCATATTATGCATTGTAGTAGTTATTCCTTGTATTTTACAGTGTGTTAAGAATTTAATCGACAAATCGCTTAAGAGTGTATTTTTAGTTAAAAGAAACGGGGGAGATGTGGATATGGGTAATGCAAATGAGACTGATAGTACTGCAGATTGAATCAGCAAATGCAGCCTGACAACGAGGATGCCTGGCAAGAGCAAACAGAGACCTGACTGCAAGAGGACTGGATCAAGTCTGGGTTATGGGAAATAAGATTTTACTAAGTCCAAATGTAAAGTTTGTCTATGTGAGAGTTTGTCTATATAAGGTTTGTCTATGTGATTGCAGTAAAATATTACCAGCCTTCCTGTAAATGGTATATAAGCACATGTAGTGCTCAGTAAAAATTGGATTTTGATCACCATTCAGTGTCCCCGTCTCTCTCTCATCGTCCATAGTTCAAGTACTCCCCGTGGGGTCCTGGAAAGAGAATGGTGGCACATCTACTGCCTGCTACCCCCCTCTAGGCAATATTCAACTGTTTAGTTCACAGACTCATCTTCCAGCACTCTTAGTGGGGTCAGCAGAGCCACTTCCCACTGGTGGGGACAAAGAGCACCCTCTGTGCCTTTGTGGTGGGAGCAGACAGTGTTGTCTCAAAGGAAAGGTCAGAGAGAGACCAAGCTGGACCTCTGCCTCCTGCCCCTCACCACACAGGGGAAGAAGGGCACAAAACTGAGCACCTTTTTATTTTTTTCCTGTCCTGTCATTTCCAGGAGCTTGACTAGCTCGAAGGAGAGGATTCATAGGATTTCTTGAGGATCACTGCCAGTGCACAGCACACATGGCATCCCTCACCCCTTACATCATCATGGCATGGAGGGGTAGGAACCAACAACAGCCCTACCCCACTGCTCCAGAAGCCAAAATCCCCATGCAAGCATTTAGTTATGGCCTTCTTAGAGAACCACATTCCCACCCAAATCTTCCCCTCTGCAGCAGCTCATTCCCACAGGAACTGGCAGAGCAGATGGGCTTTGGACATTGGCTGGCTTCCATTGCAGACCTTGCCCTGGAGCTGGCACGGCAGGAGAAGGGCTCTGGTGAACCTTCTCCTCCTCCCATGTAGGCTCTAACCCAGCTGCCAGAACTTCAAGTTCTCAGAGCACTTCTGGGCTCTGAGCAGCGGCCACGGGAGGAGGAGATGCAACTCCAAAGGCAGCAGTTCCCAGGCCCAGCTCCTGCCATCCCAGTGGGGCTGTTCGGTGGTTCAGGAGAGGAAGGGAAGGGCAAGTGCAGGTGGCAGTAGCTCATTTCCGACTGAAAGAGGGAAAGGTAATTTATTCACTTTGAAATTACTGCATTCAAGCTCTGATCTTAACCTGAAAGAGAAGTAGCACCTTATTGTGTTTAATTTGGGTGAAGAACAACTGTTACATTTGATACGGTAAGCAGTTCAATTATCAGAGGGAAAGTGTACAGCAAAATTACTGTTCACAGAGAGAGAGAAAAGTCTGGAGGTAGCAAAAGAGAGGAGGACAAGAAAGTACACTCCGAGCCAGTGTTTTTCCCAAATCCAGGATTTTCTGTTTGTAGGGAATGGGGTGCAGAGTAGCTTTCCCTTGAGATTCAGGACTGAGAGGCCAGAGCTAGAAAGGTTGTTCAGTGAGAAATCCCCTCTCCCACATCTGTACAAGAGCTGTTCTTTAGCTTTTACATGGATGTTTAAAACCTGACATATCCTTTGCTCATGTGACTCATCCCACGTCCAGTAAACACAGCTGGACTTAATTACTCTCTTAGTCTATTCTGTTACACAACTCTATATCATCTTAAGTTCTTTGGTGATGGAGTCATATTTCCACCGGGCTAGTTTTCTTCCCGGGGGGCTATTTAAGGGTCTATCTGTTGACATATTTCCATTTCTTTTTCCCCTAGTGAATTCCTGCCTTGCTCTTAGTCCCATTCTTCCCGCCAATCACCGGTTCTCACAACAAAAGCCGCCTTCCCGACAGACAATTACAGGTCCTTGAAAGCAAAGCTGGACTACCAGGAATGTTTTTACAGATCAAGAACTGATTTCTTAGGAGCATTTGTGTTAAATAAACGAGGATTTTCTCAAGAACTGTCTCAATGTTCCCACTGTTCTGGATTTGACTGGGCTTCCTTTCTTAACAGAAAGTGGCACAGGGATGGGATTGGATGCAGGATGGGAATGCTGTGTATGACAGGGAGAGAATTTGGTTGTTTCTAAGCAAGGCTTGCCCTCCTCAAGGACTCTGCAGGGTCCTAGAAGCCACTCAATATCCCATGCTCTGCCATCGGGGAGGTGACAAAAGAGCCCGGAGGGAGCCTGTCCAGGACAGCCAAAGGGACTGGACAGAGGGATATTCTCGGTGCTGGGAGCACCTGGATGTTGGACCAGCCAGCTCCTGCTGCCTTTTGGTGGTGCCTGAGCAGGGCTGTGACGATGCCAGGGACATCCTGCAGTGACATCTCCCCTGTCCGTCTGGGCGTGCGCTCGGTCCCAAAGCTCACCCTGATCCTGATCTCAATCTCACTCCATGTTGAGACACACTCACTCTCCTGGATTTAATCTCATCCCAGTGCCAGACTCGTGCAGCCCAGAACCAATCTCAAGGCCAGACCTAAGGCAAATGGCACATTTAGCCTTAACCCCAATTCCAGCTCGAATCTAAAACCCAGCTCTAACTGCAAAGCCCAGCCCCAGTTCCAGCCACTTTCCAAACGCTTAGCCCTAAACCAAATGCCACGTTTAGCCCTAATCCCAAAGCCAGCCCCAATTGCAACTCTAAACCCAATCCCAATGGCAGTCTCAAGCCATAAGTGCAGCTTCAAGCACAAGCCCACATCCAATGCCACCTTTAGATTGAATTCCCAATCTCAGCCCCAATTCCTGCCCTAAGGCCAACACCATTCTTGGACCTAAGCCCAATGGCAGCCCCAGTCACACTCCCTAGCCCAAGCCTGGCTGTAAGCTCAAGGATACTGTGATAAATATATTACACTGCTGGCTTTGGCAATTGTTAGAGTGAATACTACATGTTTTTTAAGGTTGACTTCTGTAAAAGAAGTTTTGCTAAAGTTTACAGATATTTTAATGTGAATGTTGTGTTGTTATATCAATGTTGGTGAAGAGTTGTTGTAATGTTAACATTTAACCAATGAAGGAATTCAAACCTGTTGAATGTATTGAAAAGTAACAGATTATTAGGAATAGGACAACTGCAAATGCTTGAAAAAGGTGGGACAGGGGAGGAGCTATGTTAAAATGTTTGAATATGTATAACCTTTTGTAAATATGTATTAGGAAGATGAAATTCCCAGGTGGGCTGGGGGTAGTCTCTGCCCCCACCGATTCAGGGGGACTGGAGCTGTCTCCATCCCCTCCTGATCTAGGGGGGCCAGTGCAGTCGCTGTTGTTACAGATGAGCAATGTGGTGGTTGGCTCTCACAATTAAAGGATGAACAGTGTGTGTATGTTAAGATAAGTTTTGTGGATGTATAATGATGTTATTGTAATACATCCTCCCATAGTCCTCTTTCCCCTCCCCTCCCCTTGCATTGCTGTCACGACATGGCTCAGGCAGTCGGGGCATTTGGGGAGGGCCGGCTTGTTCCTACACCTGACCTCCAGTGCAGATGTAAGAAAGGAGTCTCCAGCAATGGACGGCAGAGAAGGAGCTCAGCGACAAGACTTTGGGAGGGCCCAGGGGCATAAAAGGCAGAACATCCATTCTGTAGGGGAGCACGTGGGGATTTAGTCCTGCGCTCCCAGTGCTGATTTTTCTCCTAATTCAGTCTTTTGCTGTATTTTTCTAAGGTTTAAGAAATTGCTGGAAGTTTCAAAGGGCAAGCGCCGTTTCTCACACCCTGCACTGCCAGGGTAGGAGGTGCAGCTGGAAGGAGGGAGGCGTGTGGAAAGCTGGTTTGAAGGGTCTCCATTTACTTCTCATTGTCCTGCTTTGAGTTTTTGGAGTTTTCTGCCAGAAATCTCTCCCGTCCACTCATCCCCTGGGGTTTGGGGAAGTTTTCCCATTTTGGGGGAAATCACAGCCATGCACTAACACTCCTAATTAGGGCGTAGAAGTGAGGCTCCAGGGCTTCCCGCTGAGCCGGAGCCACCGAAAACAAGGGGCTGGGAAAGGCGTGCCGGGAGCTGCGGAGAACTTTGTTTGTGTTTCCAGGCCAATGGCGGCTCGGGCCCGGGCCCGTTCCAGGGCTGTTCCTCATCTCCGCCTTTGCCCTCCCACAGCCCGGGGAGCCCTGAGAGCGCGGGCCGAGGCTGGGCCGTGTGCAGAGCCCGGCCCTCGCTGCCATTGGCTGATTGTGCCAATGTCACTCCTGGTTGTCGCGCGCTGATTGGGCAGAGCAGCAAAGGCGCCATTGTGGCAGCGTCTGTGCGGGCCCGGCAGCGGTGGCAGCGGCCGGAGCCCGGGGAGGCGGCGGCGGAGCTCGGAGGCGGCCCCAGCGCAGGTGGGAGCCGCGCTCGGTTGTGCGGGGGCTCGGGGCTCGCTGCGGGCCTCGGGGGCGGCAGGGGGCTCTGGCGGGTTGGTTGTGCCGGTGCCGGCCCGTGTTGGCGCTGGGCTGAGGGCGCTGCGGGAGCGGCTGCCCGCGGTCTCCTTCCCGCTGGGGCCTCGGCAGGAGCCGGTGCCGGAGCAGCGCTGGCTCGTCCCGGTTGCTGTGGGTGGCACAGAGGTGTCTGCCCTGTGCCCGGGGCTGTGCGGGAAAATTCCCGTGGCCAGAGGTTTGTGTGCCCGCAGGAGACAGAGGAGTCCTGTAAAAGTGACTTTATTGATGAACAAAGAGAGAGGCCATGCGGCATTTGCCATGCGGTCTCTAAAGCGCCGCCTCCTTTTTATCCTCATTTTCCCGTCTGCACCTCCCTCTCCCATTCCCCACTGGCTGAGGTACTTGGAGGGTTCAGACTTCCCAATCCACCTACTGCATGTCCCCCTTAATATGCACCCCTACTACGATATTAATCTTACTGCTTTCAATCCCTCCTTCTCTCATTTTCTCAAGAATTGCCTTTACTAACTTTTAATTTCCATCGACTCAATCTCTTTTCCTGCATCCTGTTTGACGCAAGGTGTCGTGCATGGTAAAAAGATGAGAGTTGCTGCAGCACGTCAGAGGAGGAGCAGCATTCGTTTAAGCCATGGTCTGCCAGGAAACCACGAAAACGTGTCCCATTCCCTTCCTTTCCACATTTGACCGGAATATGAGCTACTTTCTCACTTCCTTTGTTATCTGTTTCACCACTTTTCCTTTGTGATCTGTTTGCAAACAGCAGTTTGAGTCATTTAATTTTCCACAAACTTCTCCACTTTCTGTTAATAGATCATCTGATTCCATTCCATCGGGAAACGTTGCATTCCTCATCTGAGTGGATTGGTCGGGAAGAAGGTGAGGAGCTGGAGCTGTCTGGTTGGGTATTATTTCGAGGACATTGTGTAATCTAATTATGCTATTGAAATGATAAATGACTTCTCTGTCTCCTGATATGAATTCGTTAGGGCTCCCAGGGGCTGGTCCATGGTGGTGTAGGATTTGTTCTGGTGTCTGTTCATCTTTTTTCCAGTTTTGGGGTGCTCCCTGCAGCCAGGGCTGCATCAATTGACCACGTTAATCTTATGAAATCATCAAATACTTCGATCCCCAACTGGTTTCTCTGGATTAGCAAAAACACCCCAGTGCTCTGGAGAGAGGGATGATTCCCCCCCCACACACACACTATTTTTCATGAAGGTTGCTCAAAATTCTGCATTTGCTGTTTCCCTTTGCAGCTTAACCAATTTCTGTTGCAGTCAGATATCCTCACTATGGGCTCTGCCTTTATTTGTGCAAATTCCATCTGTGCAAGCAGGCAGAGCTGGGGGTGAGGGGCAGAAGGAATCAGCCCAATTCCTCCCCCAGGCTAGAAGAGTTTGGTACATCTTGCACACATTGCCCTATCAGTGTTAGTTTGCATTTCTAATTAAATCGCCACATACTCGAATTTCCAACTCATTTCCCTGAATTTGTGGCTGCAAAAACACCCCAGTGCTCCAATACACCCTATATAACCTGGACAGTGACAGCACAGGTTGGAGTGGGGAGAGGGATGATTTCCCCCCTGCTTTTTTTCATGAAGTTTTCCCAACATTCTCCGTTTGCTGTTTCCCTTTTCAGCTTAACCAATTTCTGTTGCAGTCAGATATCCTCACTATGGGCTCTGCCTTTATTTGTGCAAATTCCATCTGTGCAAGCAGGCAGAGCTTGGAGTGGGGGACAGAGGAAATCTGCAAAATTCCTCCCCCAGGCAAGAATAGTTTGGTAAATTGTCCATACATTTCTTCAGCAGAGTTAATTTGCATTTCTAAAGCTGCTCTCCTGACTCTGCCTGGAATGAATCTTATAAAAGTAGGATTATTAAGAAAAAACCTTCTAATGGTGTAGTCTTGTCACCAAAACTGCGGGAAGAACTAAAACTCTTCAACACCATTTCTACTGTTAGAGAATCAAGGAATTGCTTGATTCTGGCCAGGATGTGTAGCAGAAATCATTTCATCCACAAATAGCCCGGGTGTGCAGAGAAAATCATTCCATGACACGTGAGTTTAACTAGATTTTCCCTTAACTTTTTACAGTTTGAACCCATAGAAATCCATTAGTTTAATGTTCATTGCTTCCAAGTTGTGTAGTTGTTACTATGTAATTTCCTATCGACCCCGGATTTCTTCCCCTCTATATTAATTAGGTCCGCACTCCTGGATTTCCTTCTCAGCCTTTTGCAGACCAGGCATCTCCAACTATGCCAGGGGCAGTGTCTGGGGTGGGTGTTCCTTGATGTTTGCTGATTGGCCTTAATGGTCGTAATCTTTGTATCTTTTGGGCTATTCCCAGTCTATTGAGATGTTAAAGTCCTCTCTGTTGAGTGGAGGAACATTCCTTAGAAATCTCTTTAAAATTCGTTTCCCCAATGCAAAGCACATGAAGCCTGAGTATAGAAATAGATTTTTAAAATTACACTCGTTATATTTTCCGACCATGGAATCCCCGGCAGCCCAGTGTGTGAGTGTAACTGAGGGGCAGAGTGGAATTGTGCCGTTGTCTTCCTCAGCAGCTGTGGCAGTGCAGGCACAGAAAGCAGCGAAGCTCCAGCAGTGGCAGCAAGGATTGGCCCCAGTGTGTGGAGATGCCAAAGGAGGGTGCCCAGGCAGAGGATTTCAGCAGAGGATCTGTGGGCAGGCCCAGGGGCTTGGCCCGATGTGGAGCCCTGGCTGCTGCTGCGTTGCCTTCAGTGCAGGGTCAGTGGTGCCCTCCCATGCTGCTCCTGCAGCCGGGAAGTCCAAATTCCTTTGGCATGGCCCTATGTAACATCCACATCCCATTCCAATTTCTCTTCTGAGTCTGGTAGAGCCATGGCTGTGGCGTCCATCACTTTCTTTTTTCATTTTCTCAAATTTTGTTGTTTTTCTTATGTCCATACAATAATATTAAGGCTATCTGGGGTTAAAAAGTCATACAATATTCTTGCTGGAACAGAGAATCCTCAGTGCAGGTGCTGCAATTGCCTATTAATCCTCAGAGTTGTCCCAGTTCCATTTTAGTGCTGGTTAATGTTAGTTCTGAGATTGCCTGGTCCCTCTCTGGGTCAATACACCACAAATCTTCAGTCAAAATATGTCCCAAATATTTAACCTTTTTCTCCAGCATTTCCTCTTTTATTTCAAATACTCAAAGATGCTTTTTAGCCTGAACATTCAGCCATTTCACAAAGGCTTCTTCTACCACTTCTTGTCCTCCTGATTGCAGCAAGTCATCCACATCCTGCATTAACCCAATCCCTGGGGGTGGGGTAAATTTTTGTGATATTTTCTGCAAGGCTTGCCCCAATAAGGCTGGTGCATCCCTTTAGAAGGACCGTCCATGTCTTTCCCATTTTCCCTTCTACCTCTTGTTCCCACTCAAAGGCAAAATCCAGTATACCCTCCTGTGTGAGTGGGCATCCCCAGAAAGCATCTTTGCCATCAAGGACTGAATGGTGTCAGTGTGAGGAGGGCACCTGGTTGAAGATGGTGTAAGGATGTGAGAGCCCCTGGGTGCTGGGGCTCCCTTGGGCCCTGGGGTTCATCCCTCAGGGGCTGTAGAAACTCTGCCATGGCCTTTGCCTTCCCCTTGGCCTTTTCCTCATCCCTTCTTGCATTCCCCTGCTGTGCCTTTGTGACCAAGTGCTCCAGGGGCTTCTTCTGCCCCTCCTGCAGCCCCCTCAGTGCCTGGGGGTGCTCATCCTCTGACAGCTGCTGAGCTTTCTGCTAAATCATTCCTTTCTGCAGTGACCCAAGGAAAATGCTTAAAAGCTAATCTCGATCCCCATTTCCCAGCTGTTCCTTCGTGCTGCTCCTTGTGCTGTGGCTGCCGTGGCCAGCCCGTATCCCAGAGCCGGTGCCTGTCCTGCCGCAGTGTCCAAACGCGGCCCCCCCGGCGGGCAGGGCCGGCAGCTCCACGGGGCCGGGCAGCGGCCGGGGCGTCCCGCAGCCTCCTGGGGGCCGGGGGCCACTGCCGGGCCTGCAATTGCCGGGGGGTGCTGGGCTCAGGCAGCGCCCGGCGCTGAGCCCCGGCTGCCCCACAGCCCCGGCCCGGCCCCGCAGCTCCCCACAGGCCCCCAGCCCGTGCTCCCGGTGCCGCCCCTCTGCGCCCGCTCCTGCCGCTGCCCAGCACAGAGAAACCCCCTGCAATCCTGACCTCCTTGTGTGCCTGTCCTGGCAACCGGGGATACAAAGGATCTGCAGCAGCTGGCAACTTTTGAGGATGAGAGCCTGCTGAAAAACATCCCCATCCTCAGTATTTTTCTCTTCCTCCTCTTTTCCATCATTCTTTTTCTTCCCACATAGATTCTTTCTGCTGCTTCTTGCCTGAACCATATTCCCTGCACTTCTCATCACACCAACACCATCCATCCCCTGTTGTCTAAATCCCTTCTGGACTTCCCTTATTGCTCCCCTGTGTCTCCCTGTCCTTGATTACCTCTGGGAGAATGGGCAAACTTCCTCAACATGCTTCCAAGGGATCATTCAGAGATATTTTGGGATCATCATCCCTTTGGCCAGGAGCCCTTCCTGGCTTTCCCTTTCTACCCTCCATGGGTGCCCTGCCATGTTTAGTCCCCGAAGATCCCACTGTAGTCCCTGCTGAGATTTTCAGTGCTCTCTGGCTGCCGACTCTTCCCAGCCCCCCTGATCTGTCACTCGTCTGTCTCCTGGCCCCAGCGCCCCCCTGGAGGGGAATTTGGGGAGGTGGGAGGGGGGGAGCGCCAAGGCCGGGCCCCCCCGCGCTGTGGTGGCGGCAGCGGCTGCAGTGGGGAGCGAGTGCGGGCGGGAGCGGCCGAGAGCCCAGCGCTGCCCCAGCCCGAGCTGCCCCAGCTCCATCGCTGCCCCTGCGCTGGGATGCTGTGGGTTTGGGGGGAAGAGGGAGCCGGCAGTGGGTGCTGGGCCTGGGGGCAGCAGCAGAAGGAAAGGAGAAGCGGGGTTGAAGAACAAAATGGTCAAACGCTGCACGTGGGAGGAGCAGGTGGGATTGTGCAGGAGAAAGAAGAATAATGGGCGGGAGTGTGAGGAAGAGTAGGGACACCGCAGGAGGGTCAGAAATGGGAAGCAGCACAATGTTCCACCCCTCCCTGTATCTGTAGCCTCTCCCACAGCCCCAGGAGCGTTGCTCCCCCCACATGCAGCAAGTGACCGAAGAGGATGATCCATGATTTTCACAGGGGTGAATCTTGCTGTTTGTGAGCTTTATTGGGCTAAATGTTCGTGCTTTGGTTTTTTGCAGGGGCTGAATCTTTATATTTTGGAGGGGATTTGGGCTGAAACTTACTTTTTGGGGAGTGTTTGATCTATGTCTTGATGTTTGGATAATTTTTGTGCTGAATCGTGGTGTTTTGGAGGTTCTTATAGACACAAGATGCCAAATGACTTCGTGAGATGAACTTTGGAAGGAGGAACTCCCAGCTCAAGGTGCTCTTTTTTTTTCCCCTCAAACCAGGATTTGTCATTCCCATGCCGTGGGTAGATGGAGGAGGAGGAGGAAAAGTCCCAGGGATCCCACAGGAAGCGGGGCTACGAACCCAGCGCAGGGAGCTGCGAGGAGGAAAGACCCTCCCTGAGCCGGGAAGGCGGCCGGAGATCCAGGCAGAGCTCAGAGCTGGTGGAGAAGCCTCATGGAGGGGAGAAGCCCCACAAGTGCTTGGAATGTGGGAAGGGTTTCAGGTGGAGCTCCAGGCTGATCCGGCACCAGATGATGCACACTGGAGAACGGCCCTATGAGTGTGGGAAATGTGGGAAGAGCTTCAGAACTATTTCTCATCTGATGGAGCACCAGGTGATCCACACAGGGGAAGGGCCCTACAGCTGCTTGGAATGTGGAAAGAGCTTTCAGTGGAGCACCAACCTGAGAGGCCACCAGCGCATCCACACTGGGGAGAGGCCCTACGAGTGTCCCAAGTGTGGGAAGAGGTTTCAGACCAGCTCCAATCTCCTCAAACATGAGCGGATTCACACCGAGGAGAGGCCCTTCCGCTGCCCCGACTGCGGGAAGGGATTCAAGCACAACTCCACCCTCATCAGGCACCGGCGCATCCACACTGGGGAGAGGCCCTACGAGTGTCCTGAGTGTGGGAAGAGCTTCTCACAGAGCTCAACCTTGACCCGACACCAACGGAGGCTCCACTAAGGGAAGCCCTGTGAGTGCCCGAGTGTGGGAAGAGCTTCGTGCTCTGCTCCAGCTCCATCCCCCATGGGAGGATCGGTGTTGGATGATCCCCAGTGACCCCCGTTGGGCAGAGCCCTGGTGATCCGTGGTCCTGGTGATCCCTGTTGGGAAGACACCTGGCTGAGGGGACTCTGCCTCATCCTGTCTCCCTGTGGGTACCTGGATGAACACAGGGGCAGGAACGTCCATCAGGATCCAAACTGAGATTGGGAATTTCTTGGGGAGAGTGAACTTGTTGACTTTCAACCCTAGGAAATCTTCTGTGTTCAATCCTATCTTCTGGTGGCATTCAGGAATACTGAATGGTCTTGGTGGTCCTTTCCAACCTAAATGATCTTGCAATTTTGATTTTTTATTACTAAAGCGTGTCTTCTGCAGCCAAATCATGATGAACTGGGGCAAAGACCAAGATTTTGGAGACAGTGCAGTGGAAACACCTCCAGAAAAGGTTCTTCCCTCCCACCCAAGCACATGGATCCTCAGCCAGCATGGACACAGAAATAATTTTCTTTTGGCCTTGATTTGCTTTTCATTTCTCTTCATCCCTTTAAAACATCCAACACTGGCTTGAAAATAAAGACACTGAACTGAGACATGGGTGGGGACAGGGAGACAATGACATGGTGGGGACACAGACATGGAGAGTGACATGGGGACACATGGACATGGAGGGGGATGTGGCCATTCGTGGGGACATGGGGGGACACGGGCGTGGATGGAGATGTGGGGGACAGTGACAGGGATGGAAACATGGTGGGGACACAGCCATGGGTGAGGACATGGTGGGACATGGCCAGTGACATGTGGGGACACGGCCACGGCCGGTGCCATGGGGGGAGCTTGCAGGGGCTGTGGGGGATGCTGGCTTGGAGGGAGTTGAGGGTTCCTGGCAGGGACTTGGGGCTCGCTGAGGCCTTTGGGGACCCCAGGCCGAGCAGCTCCGGCTGCGCTGGGAGACCCTGGCGGAGGTTCTGGGGCAGCTGCTCAAGGACCCCCTGCCCTGGAGCCCCAGCCGGGCATTGGGCTCCTGGAAGGGAATGAACGTCCTTGTCCCCAGCAGGACAGATTTCTTATTTCTTGCAGGTGCAAATGGTTCTCTTACCAGAATAGCTTGTTGTGTTAATTGTTTTCCTGCTTAAGATCATTTTCACATGGGAACAAGCAAGTTACTTAGCTGCACATAGAAATGACAGGCTAGCTATTAATTTAGCAGAGAGCAAGACCTGATTTTATGAAGCCTTCCTTTTCTAATTTCTCTACCTGATTGCAACATCTCACCCTTTTTCGTTAATTCAAAGAAGGCTCATATGTTCTGATGATAAAATAGCTCTCTCTTGTGAGGGTGTTATCTCATTAAGGTTATCACTGGTTATCTCTTAGATATGGGTAAGATACACAAAAGACAGATTACAATCAACAAAACTTAGCAAATTCTATCATGTCATTGACACAGGGTTTCACAGCATGATAAATAAAAGAATAATGTCCAGTGTGTCCTAGGGAAATGGGAATAAATGACCATTGTTTTAAAGTCCAAATAGTCCATTAGCTGGAAATGTTGATCTTTGACATCACTGAATGTGCTCTTGGATCCTGGAACAGGGAATAACTGAAGAAGGTTAGTAGGAACACTATACCATGATGATGACACAAGGCTTTTTTTTGCGATTTGCCTCTAAATTTCCAGCCATGTCTTGGCAGTCCTGCTTCTGGTTTTGTTCTGGCCATGAAGGCTGCATGGTGATTAGGTTCTTTTTCTTCTCACTGGGCTTCATTTTCTTGGAGGCAATTGATGTTTGGCTGAATGAACAGGTGACTACTTTGAACTTGTTGATGATAAAAACACATGCATACCTTCTCCTTAAGTTAATGAATTAATTAGACTTTTTCATTGTACATTCAATTGAAGAGCCTTACATAAAAATATTTTACTTTTTTTGGAATAAATATTAAAAAAATTTTTTATAAATATGTAAATATTTAGGAGCTAATTCCCCCTTCCTTGTTTTAAAAACAGCATTCATGATTCTTGCCATGAACATGAAGGGAAGTTCAAAACAAAACAATACATGTAGTAAAACCAAAAATTTACAGTAATTGGGAATAATTCTGATAGAACAATCCAAACCATTTCCGATAAGAGATATAATTAAAAACACTTGTGAAATTGGATTATTACCAAACATTAAAACATTGTACCATCATCCCAGTGTTTGCAACAGCTGATAAACCTCAAATCAGTGAAGAACTGGATGAGCGTCTGTTGGGGGTTGTTTTTTCCTTTCCTCCCTGCCTGTGGAATTTTTTTCCCATTGACATGCTAAGAAGCACTGATGGTTAGGTCCTGGCACCAGGGAGAGCCTCCCTGGTTTTTTGGGAGTTTCTCTCGGAGGGTGGGTGGAGGGAAAGGGGGAACACGGTGAGATTGGAAGCAGGTAAAGGAGGGTGGGGGCAGTTGCTGGCTCTCGCTCGCTTTTGGCTCTCGGAGCAGAAAGGTCATTGCTACCCCCCCACCATCCCAACGCCGGGAGCTGCCTCTCTGTTTTGGACCCCGCAGCCCTGCTTGGACGCCCTCCTGCTTCAGCTTGCTGTTTTCCCAGCATCCTGCCTCTCCTCCATCCCTTCCCATCTGGGACACAGCTGCCATCACCCCCAGCCCCTGCAGGTGCCGGGATCGTCACATCTGCCCCGTCCACCGGGAATCTACCAGCGCTCACTGCCAGCGGTGACGGTGACTGCAGCACAGGGGAAAAGAGCCTGAGGCCCAGAAGGACTGGAACTGGGTTCCTGTTCTGCTTCTTGTTAATTCCAGAGTTGTTCTTCTGTTTGCCTTCTTAGATATACTAGTAAAGAAATGTAATTCCTATCCCCATATCTTGGCCTGAGAGCCCCTTAATTTCAAAATTATACTCATTCAGAGGGAGGGATTTGCTTTCTCCATTTCAAGGGAAGGCCCTGCTTTCCCTAGCACACACCTGTCTTTTATTCAAACCAGGAGTGATTTTGGCACCCAACGGTGGAAACTGTGGGCATTGAGTGGAAAGGCTGGAAAAGCAATAACAGTTCTTGAGTGACCTGATTTTGTGTTTTAGGTGGCACCATGTTGTCCAGCTTACCCTGGTTTGGGCTGCACGTGGTCACTGCTACATCTCTCCCATTTGCAGCCCCTTATCTCAACATGGGTGCTATCACCAAGGGTACTGTGACTATGATACAGTTCATTTTGTGGGTTGATAAGGTGTGGAATTAATGGATTTTCAACTCTCTCTGGAAGGCAGGTACATGGATTCAGAGCTATTGCACTCTGTGTGTTTTTGAGGTTACTACAATAATGGTACTTACTGTGAGGAAGTGACAGCAGGGGAAATTTTCTCCCAACCCATCACCCAGTTGTTTTGGTCCACCCCACCAGTTTTCAAGGTCTTCAAATCCACTCTAAATGCTAATGATATCATACATTGGCTGGTGTTGCTACTCTGCCTGTTCTGTTTAACATTCAGAGACAAGGGGACATTGACTTGGATAACAACCCCAGGAAATCGGGATGCTGCTGCGGAGCCTGACCCTCTTCCAGAGTCTAGGGATGTTACCCCAGAGCCTAACCCTGCCCCAGAGCCTGACCTTGCCCCACAGCCCACTTCAGAAAGAAACCACCCAGAGTAGGTAGGGGTTACAGTGAATGAGATGTGTGAGATGAGCCCGATGCTGAAGGAGTACCTTTCCCCAGCTGGTGAGAAACCCTCCCCCTGCCTTAGAGGGAGACTCTGATGGTGCAGCAGTGGAACCCACAGACATTACATCTGTCCAGGTTCCAGCTGAACTGCAAGGGCACTTGTAGCCAGCAGCAGTCACCCTTGTGGAAACAAAGAAGTCTAAGATGAAAACAAGGCACCTAGAAAATAAGGATAAGAAAGGAGGGCCCTCACAACCAGCAGGGGAGCCAGAGGTTGAGATCATCACCGAGTCCCTGTCATATGAAAGTCTCTGTAATCTGTGAAAAGACATTGTATGATGGGGTCGTGAGGCTTCTAAAACTTGGTTACTTTGGGTCTGGGACCTTATGGGTACAGGCATCCAACTGGATGGTCCTGAGGCAAGGAATTTGGGACCCTTGACCCAGGACTCAGGTGTGGACCAGGTATTTGTAAGGGAGACAGGTCTCCTTTCCCTCTGGGAGCGACTTTTAATGAGTGTGAGAGAGAGGTTTGTCCACAGAGAGAGAATGCAGGAGCACCATCATAGAATGTGCTGGAAGACCCTTGAGGAAGGGATCCAAGAGCTGAGAGAAGTGGCAGTGCTGGAGGTGCTCCTTGGGAGGGATGGACAGCATGACAATGACCCTGACAAGGTCAGGTGCACAGGGCAGATGTTGTGGAATCTGGCAAACCTGGGGCAATCTCAATACACCACCTTTATTGAAACAATTAATGCTGATAATAACAGAGACAGTGGGTTCTGTCACCAGCAAATTTAGAAATTTTGGAAGTATGATCAATGGCTCAATGCAGGCTCCTGTCTCTGCCATGGTCAAGGGCCTCCAAGAGCAGATGAGGGAGATGAGGGAGGAGATGAGGAAGATCAGTGCAGCACCAGTGCAAGTCACAGGGACCAAAGTCAGAGCCCAGTATCCCCCAGCTAGAGAGAGGGTACACCCCATGAGCTGACCTGTGGTTCTTTCTGGGTGGCCATGGGGAAGACATGAGAAGGTGGGATGGGAAACCCACTTCTGTCCTGGCAGCTCGGATGCGTCAGCTGAGGGGAGGAAAGACAAACCGAGGGAGCTCTGATAAAGTGAAGGTAGCCTCAACCTCCCATGACTGAGGTGTTGGGTATTACAGAAGGGAGGATGATCTGTCTGATCCCCTTGATGGAACCTCCAGCATGTATCCCCAGGAAAGAAATAATAAACAGGACTAGAGGGGCCCTGCCTCTAGCCAGAGAGAGGCACAGGAAAACCAGATCATTTGGAAGGTGTGCATCCGATGTCCTGGCACATCAGAGCCACAGAAATATAGAGTGTTACTTGATCCTGGTTCACAGTGTACCCTAATGCCACTGGGACATGTGGGGACAGATGCTGTTTCCATTGCCAGATTGATGGGAGGATTGCAGGAATTGTCTCTGCTGGAGGCTGAGGTGAGCCTGACTGGGAAGGAGTGGCAGAAACATCCAATTATGACCGGCCACTTCCCTGGTGGGCATTGCCCATGGTGTCTCTGCTGCAGCTCTTGCAGCTGTGTCCAGTCCATGGCTCTGAGCCCCTTCTCTTTCTTCTCTGGAAAATCACATTCCTATATCTCCATCTGCTTCTTCTTTTTGTAAGAATCTTCTATTTACAAGGGTCCCCAGCAGGTTCTTCTATTTACAAGGTCTGGACCTCCACAGCTCTCGACTGCTGGCAGCTCTTCCCAGTCACCTTCCCCCACTGGGGTTCCAACTCCACCACTATCCCCACAGCCGGGCTATTGCCTATCACATCGGGGTCACCACTCATTGCAGTTGAGACAGAAGCGATGACAAAAACCTCTGTGTTCATGCAACAAAAACCAACTTTTATTGAGGGCTGTTCTCCCTATATAGCCTTTGAAGTCTGCACGGTTAGCTCTGCTTGGCTAAATTAGTTGCCTCCTGGCTAACTGGCCAGTGGCTGCCCGTGTCCCAAATGGCCTAGACCTGCTCCCCAACAGCCCAGACTGCTCAAGTTATATCATTTTGGTAGTTATAGAATGATTTACATTATAAAATTACATTTGGGATTAGTTATAACTGTAAGGCCTCCAGGCCAGCTGTTAGCTACTACAGGTTTAGTGCTGGCCAAATCTTCCACTAGAATTATTTACTCATTTCCTGCTGTGAGATAGGATTAGGAGGAAGGCAAAGCCGGCTCAAACCTTAAAGGGTATAATAAAAGAACTTTATTAACAGAACTAAAAGAATTATAAGAATCAGAATAAAACCTTCACAACACTTCTCCTCCCCCCCACACCTTCTTTTCTTTCCCACTGACAGAGTGCAGGAACAATTCAGCCAGTTTACCATCTCTAAAATAGTCTTTTTCCAGTTCACTTAGGGAGAGGAGTCTCTCTTGCCATGCTATGGAGACTTCTCCACAAGAGACAATTCTCTCGTGGCTTCAAAGTCACAGTGCATCAGCTGCCCAGGAGAATGGAAATCTCATCACTTTGTAAAAGTCCCTCCCCTTGACCTACAGCTTTCCCCACAATTGTTTTTGAGGGCTCAATCTTTGGCTAATGGGGTACACTTTTAAGGATGAGCTGTTCAGAAGCAAAGGTTCTCTTCATCTGTCTCTGAGATCATCTCTGGGAACAGAGGTTCTCTTCTTCTTCCCTGGGGTAAAGGGTCTTCATCACTCTCATCTCTCTCTGTTCAAGCTACTTCAATATCTGCTGGTTCAGCATGGATGCTTTTGCTCATGTCTACAATTTGAATGCTTCATCCTCCACGTGCTTTTCAGCAAGTTACAGGGAAATGGAGTCTGACATATCAACTTTATCTTTCCCATAGACTTACAAGAGGATTTCAGCCCAAGAGTGAGGCATCTCCTCAATCCCTCCCATCTGGGACCTGAATTCTACTTCTCTTAACCTTGGGATCCGCATGTTGTTCCTCTACGTGTCTTCACTCTGTCCTGTTCTCTCACTCAAGAGAGAATTGAAGGTCTGCAAGTCTCATCTGTACAGTGAAAGAGATAATATCTTGTTCCAAGGCCTGCAGATAATCATATGATCCCTGCTGGTGGTGGCCAGAGCTGTTTACAGTGGAGAATTCTGGGGGGCTGTGCCAGGATTTTCAAGGGGCCCAGCCAGAACAGTGTGGCCGCTCTGGCTGCACAGCTTTTTCAGTGGTTTAACAGGTTGTCAATTCTCAAAACTAATCACTGATTAGATTCTGTCAGACATAGAGGAAGCTCTTAGTAGCTCCTGTCAAAAAAAATCATTTCCAGGTGTGACTTCTTCTCTCCTCACAAAATGTCAAATGTGCAAAACCAGCACAGAGGGTTCCCCCTTTCTGTTGTGAGGTCTCATGTTGTCTCCCGTGGCTCCATGAGGCCCTGTAAAGTCAAAATGTATCCTTCATTCCAGGAGACCCCACAATGTCACAATGATCTCTGGACACCATAAGGCCCTGAGGCATCACAATGGCCCCTTGGTTCCAAAAATCCCCACAGAACCATAGGGGCCTCTGGATTCCATGAGACCCCACAGTGTCTCAGAATCCCTTTCTTTCCCTGAAGCCCCAAAATATCACAAAGGATTCTTGGTCCCATGAGGCCCCACAGAAATATAAGGGCCTCTGGATTCCATGAGACCCCAGAGTGTCACGGAGTCACTTTATTTCCCCAAATCTCCGAAGTATCACAAGGGATTCTTGGATTCAAGAGACCCCACAGTGTCACAGTGTCCCCTCAGTTCCATGAAGTCGTGGAGAACGTCAAGGCCTTGCCGGGATCACAATGGATCCTTGGTTCCATGAGGCCCTGCAGAATCACAGGGACCTCTGGATTCCACAAGACACTGGAGTGTCACCATGGCCCCACGGTTCTATGTGATCCCTGATTGTTACAATTGCCTCACAGCCCCACGTGTCCCCTCAATGTCACAATGTCCATTCAGTTCCAAGAGGCCCTGAGGTGTCACAATGTCTCACAGTTCCGTGTGAATGTCACAAGGGCCCCACAGTTCCATGTGTCCCCTCAAAGTTACAATATCCCCAAAGTTCCACGTGTCCAATTAGTGTCACAATGACCCAGGGTTCCATGTGTCCCTTCAGTATCACCATGGTCCCACGGTTCCAAGAGACCCTGCCATGTCACAATGGCCCAATGGTTCCATGTGTCCCTTCCTGTCACATAGGCCTCAGGGTTCCATTCGTCTCCTCAGTATGACACTGGCCTCAGGATTCCATGTTTCTCCTCAGTGACACAATGGCCCCAGGCTTTCATGTGCCCACCAGTGTCACAATGGCATCATGGTTCCATGTGTCCCCTCAGTGAGACAATGGCCTCAGGGTTCCATATGATCCCTCAATGTCACAATAGCCCCAAAGTGTCATGTGTGCCCTCAGTGACACAATGGCCCCACAGTTCCACCTGTCCCCTCATTGTCACAGACGAGCAGCACTGGAGTGGGAGCAGCACCACTGGAGGGGTTGCAGCTGCACTGGAACAGGAGCAGTGGCTGTGGAACAACAGGGGAGAAGCTGTGGAACACAAGTCCTGTGAGGAGCAGCTGAGGGAGCTGGGAATGTTTATCCTGGGGAAGAGGAGGCTCAGGGGAGACCTCATCACTCTCTACAACTCCCTGACAGGAGGGTGCAGCCTGGTGGGGGTCGGGCTCTTCTCGTAGGGAACAGGGACAGGACAAGAGGACACAGCCTTAACTGCACCAAAGGAAGGTTTATCCTGAACATTAGAAAAAATTTATTCACAGAGTGATTGGGCATTGGAATGGGCTGCCCAGGGAAGTGATGGAGTCACTTGTAAATGGGGTAACTGCACCACCTAATTAGTGCCATGTCTTCATTTTCTCTTGTTTTTACTCAGAGTCAGGATTAAAAACACGAAGGAGGTGAATTTTCTCGAGTTTGGGTTTGGTTGTTTAATAAATCTTATTTAAAGTACAGAGAATTCTGCAACATGTCTAGCCACCAGCTAAAAGTGAGCAAAACAGAGGCGAGTCAAGCTAGTTAGAAGGTTTTTTTAAAGTTAAAAAGTTCAATAAAGAACTAACACCTGTATTATTTATACTTTTCACTAAATAACCAAACTCCTGTGACCCACTGTGCAGCATTAACTGTCCAAACAGAAAGTACTACCTGAAACCATGAAGAAGGATGAAGAAGACAGAAAGAGACAACACTTAAAACCTTCCATCTTGTTTCATACTCCTTACTATATTCTAAAAACCCCAAATTCCAAACCCTTCACCATGTGAAATCACACACTTTAATTCCAATAAGAAACTCGTGATTCCAACTCTATTATTCAAATTTGGAAGCCTTCTCCAAGGCCTCAAATCAAAAGCAGTGTTCTCCTGAGGGTCAGTGTCAGAAAGTACCAAAACTTCAAAAGTCCAACAGTCACCGTCCCTGGAGGTGTTTAAGGAAAGACTGGATGTGGCACTCAGTGCCATGGGATGGTGACAAGGTGGTGTTGGGTCATTGGTTGGACTGGATGATCTCAAAGGTCTTTTCCAACCCCAATTCTGTGATTCCGTGATTCAGTGGAGCATCAATGGAAAATGGGTGGATAAAGAGTGGAACAGGCCTGGCAGCTGTTCTGGGAGCAGTGCTGGAGATGCCGAAGGGAACGGCGGCGGAGCGGGAATGGAGCGGCGCCGGAGATGCCGAAGCTGCGGGACACAGAGCGGCTCCGAGCGCTGTGTCCTGCAGGAGCCAGCCCTGCACACCAGAGCCGAGCCCGTCAGGCTGACCCAGAGCAGGGGGCAGAGGCAGGAATTGCTGCTGGGCCATGGGAGCTGTGGATCGAGTGCATTTAATGGTGACTTGGGGGTTTGATTCTTGTCACTGCAGCCACATTCTGTGGTGCCAGGACCCTTCCAGTTCATCTGAAGTCATGAACTCAGGACAAAAGCAGAACAAAAGGAATCAAACGACCTTCTCTACTGCAGGGGAACACATCTTGGTTTAATGATTTCTGTTATAGGAGCCAAACTGGGTCAGTTATTGGCCTGTGGTTTTTTTTAATCCAGGAACAATTTGCAAAGTACTGACATTTGGCATTAAAAACGAGCAATATGCCTCATCATCTGGATATTGCACACGGAGTACAGAGCTATTTCTGGTTGTTAATATTGCATTTTGTCTTCTTTTTCTTCCTCTGCCAGAGTTAGAATTAAAAGCTCAAGAGACAGTATGTTGTGTTCAGACTCAGATGTTTATTAATTCTTATCGATATTACAGTGAATTCTACAGCACGTCTAGCTAACAAGCTAAAAATGGTGATGTATCTCTGTCTTTACAAGGCCTTTTAAGGCCTAACTGTCCAATTAAGAATGAACACCAAAATTATTTTTACTTTTAAACCAATCACCTGTGACCTGCAACGAGGAATTGCCTATCCAATTAAACAAGATCCCACCTAGTGCCATGAAGAAGAAGGTGAAAAAGAAAGAAACCTCCCTCTTGCCTTCTACATATTACTATATTCTAAAACCCTAAATTCCAAAATTTCCACCATGTGATATTACACACTTTTATTTAAACTTCACACCAGTGATCCCAGTTTTATCATTCAATTTTGGAAGCCTTCTCCACAGCCTCAGGTCAAAAACTGTATTTTCTTGTGGGTCAGTGTCTGTCAGCACAGAAAGTCTAAAACTCTCAGTGTCCAGGGTTCCAACAGTTATGATCAAGAAAACAACTGGAATTATTTTCTTTCCTGCTTTCACTTTTTCTTCCTCTCTCTGGGTTTAAGCCTCCACCACTCCCTGCAGGTCTGCTTTCCATAATCTGCTCCTCTGGAGTTGGGATGTGACAAATGAGCAGTGGGAAGAGGGAGGATAATGGATAATGGACCATTCCTACTGCAAACTCTGCTTTAGTAGCCTCTGGATTTCCAGTGTTTAGAAATTCTCATGTTCTAAACTACCTGACCAAATCCCACGTTTCTCTCTTTTGCCCTGGCTGAAATCCTTCCTTTGGCCTTGTTTAGGAACTCACCCTCAGAAACACCTCATTGCAGACGCTTTTCTGTTGGTTTTGATAAGAGATGACAAGAAAATCAGCAGGAGGGGGAGGGATGAGGGAGAGGGAAGAAACAATTCCTTCCTTCTGTCTTCCTTGTGGAAAGTCTCCTCTAGAGGTTGTGCTGCAGCTGGAGACTTGGCCAGAGGGAAGGGATTGAGCTGAGGCAGCAGAGGCATCTCCTCCCTGGTTTGTAGCCCTGGGGCTGGGAGGGGACACAGGTGCCCCCCTTGCACCCCACAACCCCCTGGAATGGGGGATTCTCCCTGCCTCTGCCAGGTGCTCCTTATCCATGCCTGGCCTGGGTGCTCCTGGTCTGAGCTCCCTCCCATGGTCATTCCTGATGGTGGGGAGTGGGAGGGAGGAGTTCAGTGCCAATCTGGGAGGTGCCAGCAGGGTCAGAGATGTGGGGAGGTGACAGTGACAGAGTGACAGGATGTGCAGATGGACACAGGGACAAGACAACACCTCTGGGGGAAACCTCTTGGAGATTTGGGCGGTTTTTGTTTGTAAAATACACACGGACATAGAGCAAAGCTTTGCTCAAAGGGTTTATTGATTATTCAGGGGAAATGGCCCAGGGCTCAAAGGGTTCAGGAGGTTCCTCCAGGGATGATCATCTCCTCATGCCACCAGAGGGGATCAGGACAATGGTGTCCCCACAGCTTGCAATCCTAAAAATCAAAACCCAGAAGGTGACCTCTGGTGCCCACTGGGAAATGAGAGGGGCCCTGTCCCCACCCCTCTCCCTGCAGGCACGGCTCACCTAGACACCCAGAGAGGCAGCCAGGCGCTTCTGCCGCAGAACAGCCTCCAGCTTCTCAACAAGAGGGGGCTGGGGACAAACACAGCATTAGAGACACACTGGGGGCACTGGGCTGCACTGGGAGGTGGGGAAAAGAACAGGGGTCATTGGGGAAGGGGCCTGTGGGGGGAAATGGGGGGCAGGAGCTGCTGTGCTCCTGGCCAGAAGCCCTGGGGTCCTGCCAAGAGGCACAGCTGGGGCAGGGGCTGCGTCCTGGGTCACCCAGGGGGGTGCTGGGGGAACAGGGATGGGAATGCAATGGGGGCCTGGGAAAGGGGCGCTCTGGGGAGGATCTGTGGGGCAGGGGAGTTGTCTGGGGTGTCAGTAGGGGTGCACTGGGCTATTCTGGGACAAACTGGGATGGTCTGGGGTGTGGTGGCCATGCAAGGGGAGGGTCTGACACTGCCAGAACTCGTGGTACCCACCAGAGGCGTCTCCAGGATCACGACATCTTCTACATCAATCTGCAGAGAGACCAGGAGACCTCGCTGGGCACTGGGATGGACCCGGTGCCAGCAAAGGATGGGAGGACACAACTGCCCCCAAATTCCCAGAGGGAATGCCCTCCAATCCCAGCACCCCACTCACCTCCCGCAGATCATCTTGGGTTCCTTCCAGGAGCGCCTGGGAATCAAGAACAAAAGTTTAACCTGGATTAGATCCAGTGGGGCTGTGGGGGGACAGGGAGCAGGGTGGAGGTGATGGGGTGGGAATTCAGGGCCTCCAAGGAGATCTGTTTGAGGTGGAGGGAGAGCCAAAGACACTGAACTGGGGTCAATGGAGGGATCAAGGGACTGGGCTGGGTCTGGGGAAGGGGCTCGGTGTGAGGTACAGGGGAGGAGAAAGGAATTGCAGGGTAGGGACATGGGAATGCAAGGGAGGGGCTGGGTGGGGACAGAAGAACGAGGATGGGTGGGGACAAAAGCGACAGGACCGAGTGAGGATTTGGGAAGGGTGGGGGGTGACTCGGGGAACTGTTGAAGGGGAACCCGCTGCAGTGAGCAGGAAGAAAGGCAAAGGATTCACGGGAGGAGACATGGAAGGAAAGGCCTCGGGAATGGTCAGTGGGAGGCGTTTGGGGACCCTGGAGAGGACACAGAGGAGGAAGCAGGGACGGAATTCCTGAAGAAACCGAAAGGGTGGATGGGAGGGGACAAAGGGCAGGGTGTGGGGACAGCGTTTGTCTGGTGCCTCACCTTGGCCTGTGCCGGGGGGCACAGCAGGATGGAGAAGAGCAGGGCCACGCTGAGCACAGCCACCTTCATCTTCCTCTCGCACTGGGCAGTGCTGGCTGAGGCTGCAGCAGGGCAGGAGCACCTTTATCCCTGCCGGGACTCCTCCCTGCGCCCTCCCTGACAGCCCCCAGGCCAAAGCCCGGCTTGGCACAGCCCCCAGCCCTGGCCACAAGCCCAGCCCTGGCACAGAGTCCATCCCGGCTGTGGCACGGATCCAGCCCCGCTCCCCGCATCCCTGCAGCTTCCTGCACGGGGCAGCTGCCCCTGGAGGGGACCGGGCACCCGGGGGGCCGAGGGGGGCAGGCAGGGATCCAAAGGCAGCTGGGGACCCTGTGGGGACACCCCCACTCCAACACAATCCATCCTCCAACAGCCCCCAGCCCCACACCCCCCATCTCCCGGTACCCCTCCCCTCCAAGGGTTTTTCCTTCCAGACACCCCAGAGCTGACCCCAGCCACTCACCCAGTGGGTCTGAGCAGAATTGCCACTGTTCATCCTCCTGCCCCACGGAGAAACAGGAGATGGACTGACCCCCTCTTCTTGGGACAACGAGACTCCGGAATATTGGAAAATTGGGATATGATAGGACAGAGGTGTCATGAACCTGGGAAATAGCCAGGTGATTTGAATCTCCAGGCACTGGAGACACTGGAGAGAACTGGGAAATGATCACCTCAAGACAAGGCTGAAGCTTGAGGAATTGCTCAGGTGTGGCACTTCCCACATCCACACCACCCATTATTTCCACAGCTCTGGGCTGTCCCACGGGGAAAGCTCTGGGAGAAAACAGGCAGCGGGGGAATCACAGCCATGGACAGCTCTCAGGAACCACTTCTCAGGGGATTTTCACTTCTTGGATGCCCAAGATGTCTGAATGTCTTCCTGGTGCTTCAGGCCCTGGGTAAACAGGGCTTATCAGAGATTCTGACAGGACCAACATCCCTCCCCTGACTGGGCACCTCTGTTTGTCCAATTAGATCCCAATGGCTGCTCTAGGAGAAGTGCCAACTTCCCCATATTCCTTGGGATGGGCACATCCTGCTCAGGGCCAGTGCTGGCTTGGGCAAAGGCCAGGGCATTGCAGAGACCCTGTATGGGGACAAGGGCCTTGGGGAGCTGTGGGCAAGTCCCAGGCAGGGACAGAGCTGGAGTGGGAGCTTTGTTGGGGATGGGGTCGCTGGCCCCGGCTGCCTGCTCTGCTCCCTGATGGGTTTCTACCCTGCCGACATCCAGCTGAGCTGGTTCCAGGACCAGCAGGAGCTCTCGGGACACGTGGTGGCCACCGACCTGGTCCCCAACAGAGACTGGATTTCTACCAGCTCCTGGTGCTGCTGGAAACCCCCCCCCGGCACGGGGTCAGCTCCAGCTCCAGGTGGAGCTCGTCAGCCTGGAGCACCCCCTGAGCCGGCACTGGGGCACGGCCCGGACCCCACAGTGTGGGGAGAGTGAGGGAGGTATTGGGGGGACTGGTAGGGGAATTGAGGTGTGCTGGGAGTAACTGGGAGAGAGTTTAAGATAGCCTGGTTTAAACTGGGAGTAAGGCTGGGGGTTCTAGAATGGCTGAGGAGTCTGAAGGATGTTGGGGAGGGTGGGATGGGGTTCCGGGGGTCCTGGTGGGCACTGGGAGGGAGTCTGGGGATGCTGGGTGTAACTGGGAGGGATTTGAGTGAGCCTGGAGGGGATGGAAGATCAGGAATGGAAAAGCAGGGGTTGGAATGAGGTTGGTCGTGCTGGAAAGAGACTGGGAGGAGATTTTAAGGGGTCCTACGTGGGCTGGAGGCAATTGGGAGGGTGCTTAGAGGGGTTTCGGGTATCTGTGACAGGTCTGGGGGGGTTCTGACCCTTGTGAACCCCCAGAGATGTTGCCAGACACCGTCGACACCAAGGTGCTGATTGGGATTGGGGACTCCGTGCTGGGCTTCATCTTCCTGGCACTGGAGTTCGGCTTCTACCTGTGCAAGAAGGTGAGAGGGGGTCCTAACGAGTCGTGGGCCCCCTCCTCCAGAGCCTGTGTGCTCCCCCTGGGGAACCCTGGCTCAGTGTTACCCCCTTTTCTCTGCCCAC
This sequence comes from Sturnus vulgaris, assembly GCF_052056855.1. Classification (NCBI taxonomy): domain Eukaryota; kingdom Metazoa; phylum Chordata; class Aves; order Passeriformes; family Sturnidae; genus Sturnus; species Sturnus vulgaris. Next base: position 16,710,798 of record NW_028276170.1, read on the forward strand.
AAAGCTCCTGTCCCAGCAGCCGCTGCAGACCCTGCTGTCACCATCCGCTATTAATGCAGAGTGGGGGTCGTGATGGTTCTTTTGATCTCAAAGGTGCAAACAGGCAAAATGCAGGGGACAAAATCAGTTTATTCAACAGCAGAAAATCAGTTTATTCAACAACAGCAATGCATTTCATCAAATGCCAACAATTCAGTTACGGTAAAGGGGAGAGGTATAGGAAACAAAGTATAGGGAAAGGGGAAGGAAAGGAAGGGATGGGAGAATAGCTACCAACAGACGAGACGGGCGTCCTCACAGGTCATCCGATAGACGAGTCTTCGTCCGTGGGGAGATCTCAGGGGTCTTCTCCAGGGGGTCTTCATCAGTGGAGAGATCTCAAAGGGTCTTTCCCAGAGGGTCGCTCTTTTATAGCCCTTCTCCAAAGCGAGTGGCCTCTGGCCAAGAGGTGGGAAGTTTTATGGACCATTGTGTGGTGCTGCAGGAGACAAGTACGGACAAGCAGTCCCCAGTTGGTACAACACAGTCTCTGGTTGGTGCCACAACAGCACAGTCCAGTGAACACAATACACCAGCACACAGTCACGAGCATCCACCTTGGCCCGGCCAGTAAACCATTGTCCAGAGTCAGCCTGGGTGGGGTCCTCGAGGTCTCCTTGCGACGGTCGGGAGGCAAAATCGAGGGGAATTTCGGACCGACCCTTACACCTGCCCAGGTGGGGAACACTGGGTGCTGTGAGTCTGCCCGGCAACCGGTGAGTCATCACAGCTGCTCTCTCTCATTGGCTGAATCTTCTTCATCGCATTCTCTGATTGGCTGAGGACAGCCCCGGGAGTTGAGAGAAGGAACAGGAGAGATCCCGCCCCGAGCACCGGCACGGGAACAACAGAGCCAGCCTGGGCACAGCGAGGGAATTTATTATAACCAAATCACAGCAGCACAAGGAGAAGGGAAAGAAATCTCTCCAACACCTTTCCCCTATCCAACAGGGATCACCAGAGCTCTGCCCAACGGGGGTCACTGGGGATCATCCAACACCGATCCTCCCATGGGGGATGGAGCTGGAGCAGAGCACGAAGCTCTTCCCACACTCGGGGCACTCACAGGGCTTCCCTTAGTGGTGACTCCGTTGGTGTTGGGTCAAGGTTGAGCTCCTGGAGAAGCTCTTCCCACACTCAGGACACTCGTAGGGCCTCTCCCCAGTGTGGATGCGCCGGTGGACAGTGAGATGGGAGTTCTGCTTGAATCCCTTCCCGCAGTCAGGGCAGGAGAATGGCCTCTCCTCTGTGTGAATCCGCTCATGTACGAGGAGATTAAAGGTGGTCTGAAACCTCTTCCCACACTTGGGACACTTGTAGGGCCTCTCCCCAGTGTGGATGCGCCGGTGGAGAGTGAGGGTGGAGTTGCGGTTGAATCTCTTTCCGCAGTCGGGGCAGCGGAAGGGCCTCTCATCTGTGTGAATCCGCTCATGTCTGACGAGAGTGGAGCTTCTCTGAAACCTCTTCCCACACTTGAGACACTCGTAGGGCCTCTCCCCAGTGTGGGTGCGCCGGTGTTTTCTCAGGCTGGAGCTCCACCCAAAGCTCTTCCCACATTCCAAGCAGCTGTAGGGCCCTTCCCCTGTGTGGATCACCTGGTGCCGGATCAGGCTGGAGCTGTAGTTGAAACTCTTCCCACATTGCCCACACTGGTAGGGCTTTTCCCCAGTGTGGATCACCTGGTGCCGGATCAGGCTGGAGTTGTCGGTGAAGCTCTTCCCACATTCCCCACACTCGTAGGGCCCTTCCTCTGTGTGGATCATCTGGTGCCGGATCAGGCAGAA